>NW_006262075.1:8788010-9093739 GCF_000493195.1 Citrus x clementina
GATTGTCTATTGGGAGTAGCTGCCATTGTGATACTTCTCGAAAACAATTTGTGAGTGCTTGACAAAAAGGAAATCACATTTAAGAATCTTGGTGACAGTGGATCACAGTTATGTATGAGGTAACATGTCAGTGTCAAATAACGCGTAAAGCACGTGGCTCGCTAGTCAAAAAGGAAACAGTAAAAGGGAAAAAGAAAACAGTAATAAGGAAAAAGCAAACAGTAATAAAATTTTTAAAGACAATAATGCACACAATAAAACAATAGTGAAATAAAATAACAGTAAAGTAAAAGGATATTTACAGGTAGTTGCGACTGTGGCTCACATCTTCCTCTGGTTTTACGTCCAGAAACGGCTTGAACGCCCTCTATGGGTCGAGGATAGGCTTCCTATCCAGTTTTCTTATAAACTGGCAAACAGGGTCGTTTATAGTCAGATTCCCGAGACTATATCGTGCATGCTCTTTCTGGAATAATGGCCATAACTGGAGAATCGCTCCTTGCACATATCCACTGGGATGCGTTTCAAGAGACAAAAGGATATCATCCAATGACTCCTTATTCAAGCCATCCCTAATGAATTGAATCTTATCTTCCCTGTTATCAGACACCATTCCTAAAGAACATGGGTTTTTATTGCAACTCATTCTGGCACACTTATGACAAGCAACAGAAATTCTTCGAGCTCGTCGTTTTCTTGCATAATTTCCTTTACCACAACCAGGCATGTATGCAATAAATTTTGGAGGTAACTCACCTGCCGATCGTACTTTAGCCTCGATTAACCAACGGATGTCAGCAGGTATGTTATTCCTCATGAGTAATCGCATGCGTTCGGACCGAGCTTTATAGATCGTAAGGAGGGCATTCTGAGGAAGTGAAGGGAATCGCTTGTGAAGTTTCGCTAGAATCTCGTTTTTGTCCATACCTTCGCCTCAGAATATCAGTTATTATGGGAAACTGAAGTAACCGACTTGATTGTCACGGAGTACCGTTATCCGCCACTTCACCGGGGTAATAAACTAAAGCACACAAATAGAAAAACAAATTAAAACACACAAAGAAAATTAAAATCGTCCTCTTATTGAATTTACCTCAAGCTCCAACTGGATGTCGTAAACACTTCTCTCAATGTCTCTGAGTTGGCTTTCTAAACCCTCAACATAGGCTACTAACTCTGGTGGTTGTAGAGCCCAAATGCGTTGTGTTTTACAAAATTGAATCTGCCTTTTGAGATGAGTTTTGACACGTTGAAGTGGTTTAAGAATGTTCAGGAGGAACGGTCTAAGTATGAGACTCATGATTAAAAATGATAAGAGAAAACTTAATGGTAAAATAAACACACTTATGCAAAAACAATTTCAATTAGCAAAAGAATAATATAAAGAACGAAAACAAAATCAAATCAACGAAAAGAAAGAAAAAAAATCAATTCAAATCTGGTGGGTCACTCAAATTTATTTCGGTGTCTTCTCCACGTGGTTGGTATTCTAGATATGGCTTTAATCTTTGACCATTAACTTTAAACGTGACACCGTTCTTTGGGTCCTTAATTTCAATTGCCCCATGTGGAAAAACAGTATGAACAATAAAGGGACCAGACCAACGAGAGCGTAACTTACCTGGGAATAGGTGCAAGCGAGAATTGAATAAAAGCACTTTCTGACCTGGAGTGAACGATTTTCTCATAACGTGCTTGTCATGGAAGACTTTCATTCGTTGCTTGTAAATCTTGGCATTTTCGTATGCATCATTGCGAATTTCTTCAAGTTCTGCCAGTTGTAATCTTCTTTCTGAGTTGGCTTGCTGCATGTCAAAATTGAATTTCTTGATGGCCCAATACGCACGATGCTCGAGTTCCACAGGTAGGTGGCAAGCTTTTCCATACACTAGCCTGTAGGGTGACATCCCAATCGGGGTCTTGAAAGCCGTTCTATATGCCCATAAGGCATCATCAAGTCTTAATGACCAATCTTTTCTGTCCGGCCTCACCGTCTTTTCTAATATGTGCTTTATTTCTCGATTGGAGATCTCAACTTGGCCACTGGTTTGCGGATGATACGGGGTCGCCACTTTGTGTGTGATTGAATACTTTGTCAAAAGTGCTTTGAATGCTTTGTTACAAAAGTGGGCACCACCATCACTGATTATTGCTCGAGGGAATCCAAAGCGTGAGACAATGTTGTTTTTCAAAAATCCTATCACCACCTTGTGATCATTGGTTCTACATGGAATTGCTTCTACCCATTTTGAGACGTAGTCAACACCAACCAATATGTATTGATGGCCAAAAGAAGGGGGAAAGGGTCCCATGAAGTCGATACCCCATACGTCAAAAATCTCAACCACTAAAATTGGATTTAGTGGCATCATGTTCCTTCGTGTAATGCTCCCCATTCGTTGACACCTATCACATGAAGAACAAAAAGTGTAAGCGTCTCGAAATAGTGTTGGCCAATAGAAACCACATTGTAAAACTTTAGTCGCTGTTTTCTTAGCACTGAAATGGCCTCCACAAGCTTGTTCATGGCAGAATGAAAGGATATTCTGAATTTCATTTTCTGGGACACATCGTCTAACAATTTGGTCTGCACAATACTTGAACAAATACGGGTCATCCCAAAAGAAATTCTTTATTTCCGCAAAGAATTTGATCTTGTCTTGCTTAGTCCAATGCTCTGGAAGTTTACCTGTAACAAGATAATTAACTATATCAGCATACCAAGGTAATACTTCCACACTCATTAATTGTTCATCTGGAAATGACTCATTTAATATTAATGGCTCTGTAATTGTGTCAAAGTGAAGACGAGAGAGATGGTCCGCCACAACATTTTCTGTCCCTTTCTTATCTTTGAATTCCAAGTCAAACTCCTGCAAAAGTAACACCCAACGAATTAGTCTGGCTTTTGCATCTTTCTTTGTGAGAAGATATTTAAGAGCAGCATGATCTGTGAATATAATTATTTTACAACCAATGAGATAAGATCGAAATTTTTCTAATGCAAACACTACTGCTAGCATTTCTTTTTCAGTAGTTGAATAGTTCAACTGTGCATCATTTAATGTCATACTAGCATAGTAAATAACATGGGGAATTCGATCAACTCTTTGTCCTAATACTGCTCCTATTGCATAATCAGATGCATCACACATTAGCTCAAATGGTAAGCTCCAGTTTGGGGCCTGAATGATGGGTGATGATGTCAACAAATGCTTTAATTTTTCAAATGCCACAAGACATGAATTATTAAAGACAAAAGGTGCATCCTTAGCAAGTAAATTGCATAAGGGTCTAGAAACTTTGCTAAAATCTTTAATGAAACGTCTATAAAAACCAGCATGCCCAAGGAAAGATCTTACTTCTCTGATTGTTTTAGGTAGAGGAAGATTAGAAATGAGATCCACCTTGGCTTTGTCAACCTCAATACCTTTGCTCGAAATGATGTGACCGAGAACAATACCTTGTTTTACCATAAAATGGCATTTCTCCCAATTTAAGATCAAGTTCTTCTCGATACATCTCTGCAGAACTAGTGTTAGATGATGTAAACATTGATCAAATGAGTCACCAAAGACAGAAAAATCATCCATAAAGACTTCAAGGAATCGTTCAACCATATCAGAAAAAATGCTCAACATGCATCGTTGAAATGTAGCAGGTGCATTACATAATCCAAATGGCATTCTCCTATATGCAAATGTGCCAAAAGGGCAAGTGAAAGTAGTTTTCTCTTGATCTTTTGGTGCTATGGGAATCTGATTATATCCTGAGTAACCATCTAGAAAGCAGTAAAATTCATGGCCTGCTAATCTATCAAGCATTTGATCAATAAATGGTAAAGGAAAATGGTCTTTACGTGTGACAGAATTCAATTTTCTATAATCAATGCATACACGCCATCCTGTAGTCACTCTAGTGGGTATCAATTCATTATCAGCATTGGTAACTACTGTGACTCCTGACTTTTTGGGGACAACTTGTACAGGACTGACCCATGAACTATCAGAAATGGGGTAAATGATACCTGCATCTAATAGCTTAAGGACTTCAGTTCTAACAACTTCTTTCATGTTAGGATTTAACCGACGTTGCATCTCCCTAGTAGTTTTAGCATTTTCATCAAGGTGAATGTAATGCATGCAGTCTACTGGATTTATACCTTTGATGTCTGCTATGGTCCATCCTAATGCTCCTTTGTGCTCTTTTAAAACATCCAACAACTTACCTTTTTGTTCGTCATTGAGGGATGATGAGATGATTACCGGTAGAGTACTTTCTTCTCCCAAAAATGCATATTCCAATGTGTTGGGTAATGGTTTGAGCTCGAGTTTCGGTGGTGATTCTGATGATGGGATGAGTTTCTTCTCTGATGGTGCTAGTTGTTCAACTCTTGACTTCCATTTATTAGTGTCCATAGATGGTGCTGAGTCAAGCAGGGCGTTGACCTCATCAACCGATCTGTCAATATCAAAATCAAAACCAAAGTGAGTTAAACATGTTTGTAAAGGATCATCACTAAGGTTTGAAACAAAAGTATCATCAACTAATGCTTCAATTAAATCCACATCAACAATTCCATCATCTGCATTGTGAGGTTGTTTGACAATGTTGAAAATGTTTAGCTCCATAGTCATGTTGCCGAAGGACAATTGCATATTTCCGGTCCTACATTGAATATGAGCATCTGCAGTTGCCAAGAAAGGTCGGCCTAGAATAATGGGGATGTGCTTCCTTGAGTCCTGTATTGGTTGAGTGTCAATTACAATGAAGTCAACAGGAAAATAAAATTTGTCTACTTGGATAAGCACGTCCTCCACAATACCACGAGGTATTTTTGTGGACCGATCTGCAAGTTGTAACACCACTGGAGTTGGGTGTAATTCTCCCAGTCCAAGTTTCACGAAAACAGAGTAAGGCAACAAATTTACACTAGCTCCTAAATCCAACAAAGCATTCTCAATTGTGTGGTTCCCTATACTACATGAGATAGTGGGGGAGCCAGGGTCTTTGCATTTTAAAGGAATTTTATGTTGGAGTATAGAACTAACGTTTTCTGTTAAAAATGCCTTCTTTTGAACATGCATATTTCTCTTTTTAGTACAAAGGTCTTTAAGAAACTTGGCATAAGATGGAACTTGTTTAATAGCATCAAGCAAAGGGATATTAACACTTACCTGTTTGAAGATTTCGAGAATCTCACCTGTGGATTTTTCCTTCTTTCCTTTCGCTAACCTTTGAGGAAATGGAGCTTTCGGAACGTATTCTCGTGGGTTGGTTTCTTCTTTCTCCTCCGGTGATGAGTCTTTAACATTCACAGGTACAATTTGATTTTCTTTGGTTACCGGCATCTCCACTTTGTTGTCGACTTCTTTTCCTTTTCGCAAGGTCATAACTGCTTTGACCTCTCCATGCTGCTGTGGTGAACTGGTACTTGCTTCATGTACTCCTTTAGGATTAGGCACTGGTTGACTTGGAAACTTGCCTTTCTCAACAGTCATTGCCAAGGTCTGAACTGAAGAAGCAAGTTGTCCCACCATCTTCTCAAGGCTTGAAACTGATTGGGCTTGTGAGTTGAAGCCCGCTCTCAACTCATTTCGTAGTCCATCAATGGTGCGGTTCTGTTGCTCAATCGTGGAGTGAGTAACATTCCTAAAATTCTGGAATGCATCCTCCCATGGTCTAGGTTGAGAGTGGTTCTGGTTCTGATTGAATGGTCTAAATGGGGGCTGAGAGGCTTGAGGATTTTGAGAAATTTGTTGCATTGGTGGAGCTGGAGCTGCTGGTCCATTCTGTTGGAATCCTTGAGACCATGAAAAATTGGGGTGATCTCTCCATCCAGGGTTATATGTGTTGGAGTATGGGTTGTAATTTGATGGCTTTCTCATTACACCTATGGCATTGGCTTGATCTGAGTATGAGTCATGGTCATGTGGTTCTGTTGATTTAGCAGTCGATAATGATGCTATTTGTCGAGCAAGACCTTCAACCATCTCCTTGACTTCTTTGATTCCCGAAGTTGACTCACCAATGTGAACCTCATTCACTCCTTTAATCCTTCTAGTATTCCTGAGTGATCGACTCCGTTGTTGGGAATTGTCCGCTTGTCGCTGGAAAAACTCCCAAATTTCTGATGCACTTTTTGACATTAGCTCTCCTCCACTTGTTGCCATTAGCCATTCTTGCACATTTGGTAGTAATCCCTCCAAAAAGTATTGGCATTGATGCCATTTCTCGTACCCATGATGTGGACACTTCAAGAGTAGCCCATTGAATCGCTCCCATGTTTCGAAAAATTGCTCGTCCTCTCTCTGGGTAAACTCCGAGATTTCCCTGCGAATAGCGTTGGTTTTATGCACTGGGAAATATTTATTCAAAAATTTCGTTACCATTTGTTCCCATGATGAAATGCTATTAGCAGGTAAAGTATTTAACCATGAACGAGCTCTATCTTTTAAAGAAAATGGGAATAGTCTAAGTTTAACATCATCATCTGAAAAATTCTCATATTTGAATGTTTGACAAATGGCATGAAAATCATTCAAATGATTATATGGATCCTCATTTTCTAGGCCATAAAATGTAGGGAGACAATTTAACACACTAGGTTTTAATTCAAAACTCCTAGCAGCTACATTTGGGTATCTTATGCATGACGTGCTCAAATTAGCTAAGGGACTAAAATAGTCCTTAAATGGCCTCTCCTGTGGTGCTTGTAAATCCATTTTATTTTTAACGTGTTTGTGTGTGCGAAATGTTTTTTCTAATTCAAGGTCTATAGGTTCAAGATTAGGTAATAATGACCTACGACCATGCATGCAAAATAAATAAAATAAAAATAAAGATGCAAACAAAACAAAAAATAAAGATGGGAACAAAACAAATAAAAATAAAGAAGAGTGAGAAATTACGATACTAACCTTATTGCGCTATTACAACCTTTCTATAAAAATACACAAAAATAAATACGTGAAAGAAATTAACTAAAAATTAAATTAATAAGATAAACAAAAAAAAATTACAAAGAAAAATAAATGGAAAATTAAATTACAGAATTTTAAAGAAGAGAAAAAGAAAAGAAATACTAACCTTTAAATGTAGATTCACTTTTTTTTTAATAATAAAAAAATACAAGAAAACAAATAAAAGAAATTATTCACAAAAATTAATTCTATGAATTAAAATTACTTACCTCCCCGGCAACGGCGCCAAAAACTTGTTGTGCAAATTTTAATGTACTCGCAAGCGCACGAATCTATTGTAGTATAGATCTATGGTGACGAGTGTCGATCCCACGAGGAGGTGGATTTTAATTGTGTAGAATTAATTTTGTAAATGGGTTGTTGGATTTATGGTGGAAATGATTTGGTATATGCTAAAACTTAAATTAAAATGGCGAGAATAAATTCTAAAATTGGAATTGCAATGGCGAGAATAAATTGAAGATAATTCTATTGAAATGACGTACTTGGGTATCTGGATCCGTATCAACATGCATCATGGGCTAAATAATCCGTATTAATGCCAATTAAATCATGAGGGGGGAATCCACACCTCATGAACCACGCTCTAATCAATATGGTGCTAAGGGCTTATCGTGCCAAATAATAATAACCTTGTACCAGAGGGCCGGTGAAACCAAGGCGGTACTAGACAAGATTAGTATTATTTGTCGACGAGAAGTCAAAACATCCACAAAAACTAGAGGGGAAGAGAAAATAAATTTACCAAATAAAGCCCATGACACATGTTGAGACTTCACCTTCAACCCAAGCTTGAAAGAAAATTAGCCACTCATAATTGAACTAGGGGCAAAATGGGAATTTATTAAAATACGAAGAAAATACAAGATGGAGAGGGAATTACAGAAAACAGAGTCCAAAAATGGATTCAGAGATATCAAATTAGGGGGGGGAGGCCCCCTTTTTATAGATACATGGAGTAAATCATGGCCATCGGATTAAAAACAGTTTGGACGCTCAGGATTGCGCCACGTCATCAGTCAACAGTCCACGTTTGACCACGCGGATGAACAGTAACACGGTTTGACCCGACTTTGAACAGTAACGCGGTTTGACCCGGATGAACAGTAACGCGGTTTGGTTGAAAATAATCCTGTGTGATGCATGCACCGTACGCGAGATTTTTCGTCCACTGATATGCTGCCACGTCACCATCAACAGTACATAAGAATTTTAGTCCAACAGGATCGTGACACCTCATCAGTCAATGCCACATCATCGGTCAATGCCACGTCATCATCCGTCTATGTGAACAGTGTCGTGAACAGTAACGTATACAGTACCGTACACGTGAATAGTGCCATTTTTCCTTTTATGCTCCTCCTAAGGTTTTCGACCGTCCTGAGTTCAAAAGTGATGTCCGTTTTGCCGTCTGATCTCTCCTTTATTGTGAAATGACTATAATGCCCCTAAAATACATAAAATACTTAATTAAAATAAAACACATGTAATTAAATCACAAGAAGGTTAAATATATAAAAGTAAGGGTTGTTAGTAAGACTTAAAATGTAAAATGACGGTTTTCTCCTTTATAAATATGCATTTTCTAATACTCAACACTGTGTAATGTTCTGTACAAGATCATATCTAAAATGCTTGCTAATAGAATGAGGGCAGTGCTTGCTTCGGTTGTCTCCGAGGCCCAAAGTGCTTTTATTCCCGGCAGAGCAATCACCGACAATATAATTATCTCGGTCGAAATCCTCCATTTTTTGAAGAGAAAGAGACAAGGGAAGCATGGCTGTGCGGCCCTTAAAATAGATATGTCTAAGGCATATGACCGTATCGAGTGGAAGTTTCTCCAAGCTATAATGCTAAAAATGGGGTTTGCGGAAAATGGGTGGATTTGATAATGCTTTGTGTTTCAACAGCGCAATACAACGTGCTTCGTAATGGTAAGGAAGTGGGGCCGATTATTCCTAGCAGAGGACTACGCCAAGGTGATCCGTTATCCTCGTACTTGTTCATTTTGTGTGCTGAAGGGTTGAGCTCCCTGATTCGAGTAAATGAAAAGGCTGGTTTGATTCATGGTGTGAAGGTGGCTAGAAGTGCTCCAATGGTGTCCCATTTATTTTTTGCCGATGATTCCTTTCTGTTTTTCCGAGCAAACCAGCAGGAAGCAGTGCTAATGCGGAATATTCTAGCTTCATATAGTCGTGCTTCTGGGCAAAAAGTAAATTTCAATAAATCTTCGATTTCGTTTAGTGCTAATGTGCTTGCTGATGTTGCTAGTCAGGTATGTGGGGTGTTGGCTGTTAATGTTACCTCTGATCATGGGGCTTACCTGGGACTTCCTTCCTGCATTGGACGAAATAAGAGGGCCGTATTTCAGAGCATTCGAGACAAAGTCTGGCAAAAGCTGCAAGTATGGAATATAAGGCTGTTATCTAGAGCCGGAAAAGAAGTTTTGCTGAAAACAGTGGCTCAAGCAATGCCTAACTATGTGATGAATGTCTACCTTCTTCCGCTTGATCTTTGCAAGGAGCTTAAGATTATGATGAATTCGTTTTGGTGGGGTGGTAAGCGTAATGGTGGGGGTGGAATTAATTGGATGAAGTGGGAACGCATGTGCAAACCGAAGGATTTTGGGGGGTTGGGTTTTAAGCAAATTCATATTTTCAATGTTGCAATGTTGGGTAAACAGGTGTGGAAACTGTTGACAAGCCCAACTTCTTTTGTTGCAAAGGTGCTTGAGGCTCGTTATTTCCCTCGATCCTCAATCTTTGATGCTAATTTGGGTTTTAACCCGAGCTTTATTTGGCGATCCATAATGGCTGCGAAGGAAGTGGTTATACGGGGTAGCAGAATTCAGATTGGAAGCGGGAAGCAGGTTCTTATTGGGAAAGATTCGTGGCTCCCTGACCTTGAGGATGGATTTACTACTTCTGAGCTGCCTAAGGAAATTGTGATGGCTCCAGTGTGCAGCTTGATGGTGGCTGATGAGCGTCGGTGGGATTTTGACGTTGTCACTGATTTATTTAATACCAGGGATAGAGACCTCATTCTGAAAATTCCCCTTAGTGTTCGTAGGGATCGTGATATGTGGCACTGGTTAGCTGATCCAGGGGGTGTTTTTTCAGTGCGTAGCTGTTATAAGCTGATGACTTATGATGCTAATACCTCTGCTTTGAGTTTCTGGCGACGGTTGTGGAAATTGGAGGTGCCGAGTAAAGTGAAGAATTTCCTTTGGCGTGCTGCTACGAATGTGCTACCTACGTATGATAATCTACTTCGGCGTAGAGTTCAGGTACTGCCTCTTTACGTTGTATGTAACACTTGTAATGAATCTATAATTCATATTTTGGTGGACTGTGGTTTTGCCAAAGCTTGCTGGATTGCTTCTCCGATAGGATATATTGGTCACATTTCTTCCTTTATGGAGTGGCTTGGCATTATATTTAACCGTTGTAGTAAAGAGGAGTGTGAGCTTACAGCTATGGTTTGCTGGAGGATTTGGGTTCAGCGTAATGATAAAGTTTGGAACAGCAGGTGTGGTCGGGTTTATCAAACTCTTAACTCAGCTGGTTACCTTCTTCACCAGTGGCAATATTGGAGGAAACAGATTCTGTTTGATGATGCATTTGGGAGTAGTTTGAGGCATGGGGCTGTGTGTTGGGAAAGACCTCATGATGGATGGTTTAAGTGTAACGTTGATGCTGCTGTGTTTTCATCTCAGTCGAAGATTAGCTTTGGTTGTGTGGTTCGCAACTTTGAGGGCAAGTTCTTGGCTGCAAAATGTGACTGTTTTGCTGGAAGTTTTGGGGCTAGAGAAGCAGAGGCGCTTGGTGTTAGAGAAGCTCTTAGCTGGTTGAAATGTTTGCACCTTCCTCGTGTGATTATTGAAGTGGACTGTCTGCAGGTTTTTAAGGCTTTAACTGAGAATCTTTCAAGTCCCAATGGCTTTGGCCTCATCATTGAGGAATGCCGTTTCTTAGCTCAGGAATTAGGAGAAGTGCAATTCTCTTTTGTCCGTCGATCTACGAACGTTGCTGCCCATAGAGTCGCTAGGGTGGGGGGTTCTTTGTCAGGTCCTAGCGAGTGGAGTGCTGTTCCACCTTGTTGGTTATTGAACAATTTGTAATCGAGTTTATTTAATGAATTTATCTTCAAAAAAAAAAATCATAATTATAAACATCTCTATCTTTTTTTTATATATATATCACTTGATCAAATTTCTTGATCTTAATTTTGTTTATACTTAACATTTTATGTATGATATACTCAATTATACTTATTTGTCATTATTGTTATTATTATAATAATGATGATGATGATGATGATGATGATGATGATGATGATAATAATAACAAGAACAACAAGAATAATATTAGCAGGTTTGATCAAACTTTTGAGCATACATAATTATACTCAGTTATCATTTAAATAATTAAAATTGATTACCAACATTTTTTGAATAGTAAGAATCCCAGTATAAATTTTGAAAATGCATAATAACTATCTCTTCAACAAAGTTAATAATTTTTTTAGTAAAGGTATAATCAGATTTATTTTTACAAAAACTCCATAATTTTGCCATACAAAATAAAGAATTGCATCTGAAATGACATTCAAATCAACAAACAAATCCAGAATTAAGCTCTTAACTCTATCAATCCACAATTAATTAATAGGTTAACTCTATCAAATAGAGATTTCAACCAATACTTTCATCTCAAGTAAAGTTAAGGAGAAAAACCTCACCAACAAAAGAAAAGAGAAAAAAGAAAAATTGTGAGCCTTAGCAGCCGAATTGCAATAGCTTCCACATCCATACTCTAAAATCTAAATATTTCAAGAGGAAACAACACGATCGAAAATAACATGGTAATTTATCTTTTGACTTGTATAATGCCCAATGACCTTGAAAAGAAAAAGAAATCATATCATGACAATAAAATATCAACTCCCACTAAAATTATATGGACCCTATGGCGTAGCTAAAATTGAATACGAGATTGAGGAAATTTTAAAAACATATAGGCTGAGTAATCAAGCTTATTTTTCTCTCTAAAATCTTAAGAATAAAGATTTATCTCAAGTCCAGCCAACAATGCATTTATTCTACATAAATAACGGAAAAGCCAATCTGCGTGGTTTGAAAATGAGGAAAAAAAAAATTACTCCAAAACCTAATTCTATTTGGATATCACCCGAATTTTAGAGGATGCGATAGTTACGAAATTATATTCTGACTCTAGCAACTTGTAACTCTAATAATAATAATAATAATAATGATAATGATAGTAATGACTAATAATGATAGCTATTAATTCATTAATCATGATAACACTAACAACTCGAGATCAAATATTAATAACACATATATAAATGTCTATTACAACTATAAATAGAAATTGCTGTGGCATGAAAATGGTAATTAAATGTAAACATAAAAATAATATAGCACAACGGAATAAATCCGATATGCTATATTCAATAGGTTACTTAATTTCACATAAGTTTTGCATGAAATAATTCACATAAGATTATTTGTGAGTATTATTCAAATATGTAGATATTTCATAGTGTCCTTATACAATGATCTATTTGTACTATTAATATATTAGTTGGTAGTACTAATAATATTTTACTGGGAATTTGTGGCTTGGCGTTGTGAATAATTTATTTATTTAAGAACTATCCAATAGTTGGAAGGAAAATTATTTTACTTTCTATATTGGCGATTAGGGATTTCCTCAACATGCAGTATGGGATTTTTTTCTTTTAAATATTTGAGAGTAATATGATTTAGTTTGGGTCTAGACATTCGAATTGCATTGTAATATTATATAATTAATAAAAAAATTATAAATAATTTTTAATAAAAAATTTATAATGACATATTAAAAATAATAATATTAATTTATGGCGTACTTTAACATAAATATTATTCTCACTAGCGTAGAAGTTACATAATTTGAACATATTTTACATGCAAAGTTGAAGGGAAAGTTTGATAGTTTCTAATTTGAATCCATTATTTTGAAATTAAGTTAAAAGTAAGGGGCGCTATGTGCAAATTACCTTTCATAACTGCCTATTAATAATTGTTCGGTAGACGGTTCTAAGCGTAATATCTGTCCATTGCCCACGAAAAGAAGAATCATGTGGCCGCCGCAGGAATTTGTGCCGCCGCCGGGATTTATGGAGACTAAATCTTACGCTGTGAAATTCACATACCTGTCCTGTTGTGGCTCGCAATTGGTGAAACTGCAGCCTAACGGAGGGATGGAGAGTCCTGATTTTGAGTATCGTCTGCTGGTATGTGCTATAAGAAAGCATTTTTTACTTTTTATACTTAGTTAGTTTCTTTGTTTTAATCTGTTTTCTACGTTTTGCAGGTGCGATGCAGGTGTTGCGGTGAGGAAGCGTGGAGGAGCTTGTTTTTGCGTCCCGGCATGGATGGGAGATATATTCCAGTACATATTTTCTATTATGTTATTTTTGTTAAGAGTAGAGTACTAATCTTTTTCTTCCGCCAGCTAAACTCAGCTTGAGTGATCAAGCTTTCTTTTTGTTAGCTTTTATTGCTTGCACGGTATGCTTTTTCTTTAATTTTATACTCTCGTTCTTTTTTCTTTTTTTGTTCTTTGATGGTTGTGTCTGTTTTTGTGTGAGTTTATGATTTTTTTTTCCTCTCATTTTGTTCTGTTTAGTAGCTTTACAGTATTGTATTTGTTATGGTTTGTTTTGTGAAGCTGTATGTAAATTTGAACAAAATGGTAGTATGGGGCATGGCAACAAATGGTGATTATATCAGGCTTTGGATATGGTTTTTGTGGGTTTTATTGAGAGCTTAATGGCTTGGGATTTTTTGTCGATAGTTTTCGAATCAAACTGCTATCTGGACTTGCAAATCTTTCACGCTTTCACCTGGTATAAGCTTCAATCATGTATTACAGATTGTAGGACCCACAAAAAATTTGTTAGACCACAACAAGAACTAGTTTCCTTCGTAAACTTGAAAAAAGGGAAATGATTCATGTCTCGTTACTGTACTATTTTCTTAAAAAACGAGTCTACCAAACAAGTTTTATCTGTTTTCCTTATCACAAAACAAAAATCAACAAACTAAAAATATCACCCTTAATCATTCTGTTTAGTGGTTCTTGACACTTTTTATTTTCTTTATTAGTGTTCCCGATGTGACTGGGGGGGTTGGGTTATTCTGTACCCTAACAGCAACCCGAGTCCGATGCAGGACGATCGTTTCGGTTGCCAAGTTCAAGTTCCTGCTTTCTTCGTAAATATTGCTTGTCGTGGATACGAACCGCTGAAACTTGATATAACTAAAACTTGTTGGGAGCTTCACACGGTAGTATTTTTTTTTTTTTTTTTAAGATTTCTACTTTAAAATAACTAAAATAATTACTAATGAAACTATATTTCTTTTACAGTGTCCTCCTTTCGTGATATATCCTCCTATTAAGGTTTCGAAGGACATTCGCTATGGTGAGGAGGATGAGGAGGATGAGGGGATTGTCTTCACAGACATTCGCAACGACGAAAATGAATTCGAAGGCTACAGGATTTCCGTCCGCACACCCACCCTCTTTTTTCACCTGTACCATTTGGATGCAAGTTTTGAGCTGGTGTCTACCACCGAACATCGTAATATGGAAGACGCTTATGAGCTGAAGCTGTCTCTCCATGGGCCCTAAGCCTTGCAAATGTAACTAATGAATGATCAACCTTTCGTTGTGTTCAGTAATTTATGTTGTTTGAGAAGTGATTACAATGCCCAACTATTTACAATCTTAATCAAAGGATTTGAAGTGTAACAATAGTCATAGATAATTAGATATTGTTTTCCTTTCCTTATAATGAGAAATAGTTCAATACCGGATCAAGTACAATTCACAAACTACAAGGCAGAAATAGATGCAAATAAAATATTTCAACAAGGATCAGTGAGAGATGGATTATACCACATTCATTAATTGTTGGGACTCTTTTTAAGGATCCAACAGGAATCACACTATCATAATCATGATTAGTGCCACTTAGAACATCTATATCTTGTCAATTAAACATAAAACTAGTTAAAATATGTCGTTAAGCGAAAATAATCCATATATAATTCTTAACACAAGCTAAAGTCTTTTACAAAGCAAGTATTTACAAAGCTAAGGTCTTCAGACTCAAATCCTGAACATATGCATACTAATTACTAATTAACCTATATCTTTCCCCCGCGTATGTAACATGTTCGGTGGCTTCAAATAAATATATTTATCACAGATAATTACAGAAAAGGGTGAAAAGGATTATCAGTCATATATAAATAATATATTAAAAAAATTTGAAGAAGAGGTTGTCACTCTATATAAAATTATTTTTAACCAGAGCAAAAAAAAAATACTACGGTTTAGGGTTGAATGAAAAGCCCAATTTAACTCTAAATCAATATTAATCTTGACTTAGTTGAACAAATAGAGTTCTAAAACTAATTAAACTACTAAGGTTCAGAACTCACTACTGTTGAAAATGAAAAGATAATTATTCAATATATCAAATGAATCATATGAAACAAAAACCATAATGATCAAAGATCACATGTAGACCATTAATTAAGAAAAAAAATAATTAGACGTACTTAAATTAATGAAGAGCAAGAAGGTCTCTTGCCCGTGCTTCGTTCTTGATCTTCTGCCCCTGCGATCAAGCTTGTCTTCGCGAATGTCTACTCCATTCAACTTGGCTCCCTTTACATAGAATCTTGCAATTAATCCTTTTTATGATTTGAATTCCTAATTAAGCCACCGCTAGCATGAAATCCTAAAGCCTTTAGAAGTTGAGTTAGCTAACCGACTTTAGGAAGCCAAGGTCTGTTTCCATATTTCTTTAATTCATTCACGTGCATGCATGATCTAGATTTGCAACTAATTGAATTTTGGTTATTCACCAAGTATTCCACGTGTGAATTTGGTCAATTTCTCCCCGACCCAATTTTTCTTCAGTGATTCCCAATTTTTTTTTGTGCACTTTATATCAAATATCTAATTATTTTTCTGTTCAATAAAATAATTTAATGAATCGAAAATAACAATTAAAATAACTAGTAAACATATAATTAGAGATTAACTATTAAATAGTATATGCTCATCACTTAAATTTATTATTTATTTGAAATTATGAAACAAATTCTCATTCATTGGTCTTATACACCAATCAAATGGTGAATATCCAAAAAAAAAAAAAGAGAGATAAGGTCATGAAGATCTAACATTACCACCAATTCATCCACTCTCTTTGTTGTTGGCTTAAATGCAATCAATAGATGAAAAATTGTGTCACTGACTTTTATTGTCAAAAAAAAAAAATTAAGCCAAGCAAACTCATCCATTTTCTAGTCAGAAGTTTGATAAATTATATATTTTAAGTTCTATGAGTTTTATATGGAAGTACATTATTAGAGAAATTATCTTTACTAATGCTAAAATTGTGTCAGTGATGTTGACACGTGGTTTGATGAATTCATCGTTAAAGTGATGTGAAATCATATAGGGAGACTAAAATAGGCATAAAATATTAGACTTGGAGCCACTCAGCCTTTGGCCCAGTGGTTGGGCTGCTGCCCTCACAAGTGTGCGGGTGCCGGTCCAAGCCCTCACAAAAGTATTGAATGATTAAATTATTTATAAGTCGTTCTCTTTTGCGAAATACGAGTGGAGTAGAGACATCTCTCGTCTGAGAGAGTTATTTGTCTGGGCATGTACTTCATATAATTTAATATAATAATATAAGTCTCAATTATATATATCTAATTGTAAATATCAGTGTAATGTCTGCTATAATTGCAGTTGTAAATATCTATGCAATACAGTAATATGATGTGTAATCAGTATTAAAAACAAATTAGACTCGAATTTGAAATGGAAACATTGCAACTTGTGTTAAATAGCAACTCAAATATTTGGGTCAAAAATTTTGTTAAAAAAGTAGTTAAATTTAAGGGCAAAGTTTCGGCACCCTAGTAATACTTTACCCTCTTTTATCCTTTTTGATTGAATCTTTTGCATTAATTCTTATTTACAATTCAGTTATAATGGTAATTTTATTTTCCCAATCGTCTTCACCACTCCTTTATAATCAGCCCGATTTTCTCCATTTAACATTGCTTTTAGACCATTAGATCTGAGCAATCAGATTTATTTATAATAAATTGATAAAGCTGCACCTTGAATAGTGCTCATCTAATCCCAAACAAAGTTTGAGAATTTAGTACCAAAATATATTATACAACTATTTTTTTCATTTAATTTCACTATAGTTATGTCTTGTTTCTTGTTAAAAAACCCAAATAAACAACTAAATAACATTTCTAAATTTTGACACTCAAGTCCTCTTTATTTTTTTTATACTTATATTGTTGAGTTGACTATTAACAAAAATTTAATAGAATATAGAATTATTATTTTTACCCTTATAAAAAAAAAGGTCCGTGGATATATAAATCAATAAAATACTCATAGTACCTCCTTTTAAATAAGAGTAGGCTATTTGACTTCAAAATATATTTTACAGCTATTTTTTAATTAAAATTTCTATTACTAAAATGCCTATGAAATAATTTAATATTAAGGACAAGATATATACTTCATTACTTATTATTTTCTTTTATTCTTATTGTAATTTAAATTCAAATTTTATTTTAAGCTATGCACAATTTCATATTAAACAAATAATATTCATTCAAAAAGAAAAAAAGAAACTAGTGTAAAAACGTAATGGAACAAATAAGTCAAATTGAATTACCATCTACATTTGTTGTTGGGAGGTCTTTAATTTAAGCAAATTTTAGCTTTTAATTTCACGAGGCATGAGTTGAGATTTTATAGAATCCTGGATCCTTCAATGGGGGAATATTTTAAAACTGCATAAACACTAGAAGTGTATATATATATATATGAAGAATTGCACAGTGATCATGAATTAATAGGAAAACCAAAGGCAAACGGTACCAAAAAAAAAAAAACATGAAAACAAGATTTAAGCATCTTTACTTAACAGTTAGCACCAATCCCCATTTAATTGTTGTAAGTTTCCAATAGACAAAAAAATTGCAAAGCAATTCTTTTTCTATTACAAGTAAAAAAGAATAATAAAGAGATAAATAAATGTTTATTGCTGTCAAATTAAAAGTTGAATTTTTTCTAGCATAAAGCACTTTTTTATTCATCTTTTATTGTCCAAACTTTGCAAGATTATCCAGTCCATAAAAGATTAATTTTGATAAAAAAAAGCAGTAGAGTATAATTTTTATTCAAAAAATAAATGAAATTGAGGTTATTTTTAGTATTATGAGGCATACATAGTCAAATTTTAATTTTTAACTTTAGGCTATGGGTTTCTTAAGTAATTAGGTGTATAGAATAATTTAGTAGGTTCAAAAAATCTCATACTATAATTAAATTAGTTATATTACAAAAATACCCATTCATTAAATTAATATTAAGGACAAAGGATAAACATCTATAATTTACAACCATTTATTCTCTACTTAAGGTATCTTTTATTTAACACAAAAATAGTCATTCGTATAAATTCAAAAAGAAAAAAAGTTCTCAAGAAAAGGTTTAGTTCAAGAATTTTAGAGAACATGAATGGGAAGTTTATAAATAATAGAATTTTAAGAGCCATAAATCTTTATTCAATAGCATCTATGAAAAAATAATTGTACTTTGAAATCAACCTAGACCAAAGATCAATATTAGGTTATTGCTGATAAAAAAAAATCTATTTTTAAAATATGATGGTTTTAATTAAAACTATTTTAATACATTTGAGTTTATGAAAAGAAGGGAAAAAAATAGAGAATAAAGTTGATGGGTGCTAAACTGCTAATTAAGAATAAAGAAAAAATAGAAATGAATTCGGTTACAGTACACATGAAGATATTGTCATTAAAATAACTGTAGGAATTACGAGACGTGTTCATTACTAATAGTATTAGAAACATTTAATTTAGGCATATACATTTTCATTTTGGTCATATATTATTATTGTTATTATTAACAAATTAATATATTTTCATTATTTATTCTTTTTTAATTGACATATTCAAATAATTTATTGTATATTAAATACATATTATGTTACAAAAATATTTATTAACACATGTTAATTTTTCATGTATTTTGTAATTTTTACATGAGATTACATTATGGTCTATACAATGATACTCATTCTAATAGTCAAACTAGGTCAATGGATTATAGTTTAAAATTTTTTGAAATAATCTGGACATATATGTCAACATTCAGAAACCTTTGCCTTTTCTAATTTTTCAATAAATGTCGGGGATGACAATGTTAATAATTATGCAAACACATCTGGGCCGATATGCCGATATGCAACTCTTTAGTTAGATTTAATGCTTAAATCACTAAATGACACAATAGGGATACTGAACAGTGAACACCAGTTACAAAGTAGCAGGACCCTAAATTTAAAATAGTGTCAAACATATGTGACAAGGACATTGTTAATTTCTCCTCTAACGAAATTAATGTAAATCACTTATCTCTTATTATTTTTATAATATTTAAAAATCTTTCTATCACTAAAAAAATTAAAAGAAAAGGGGAGTAAATGGGTAATTTGCTTGATAATTAACCTTGAGAATATAAAATATATATTTATTATAAGAAATTTTTTTAGAAAATAACAAAAGTACAAAAAATCTTATTATTAATTTTTTTATTCACATCAAAGCATGTTATTTCTTATTTTTGGTACTTAAGTTTTAATTTTAATTTTAATTTATATATTTATTTAACTTATAATAAATAAAAATATATTTAAAAATAAGAGAAATGTTGTACAATTATATTGCTAGGAGAGTTATTGACTATTATAAAAAGGATACGAAAATAAATGGTATTTATTAATTTAGACCTAAGATCAACACAATAATACGATAATAACACTTCAATAGGTTGTGGCATATTACGTATTTAATCCCCATATTTATTCATATAACGGTTAATTAAGAATTGAATCACATAATTTTGAAACTAGTAAAAAATACAAAATACAACTGTGCAAGTGTATTATGACCATGATTTAAATACTAAGGGCTAGCCTTGACAATTTAAGGGCTTGCGCCTAGGCTTGACACATATAATTTGTAAAAAGCCTAGGCCCTCTCAAAGCATGTCCAATCTATAAAAAAAAAAAGTTAATTAGGGTTTACAAGATTAATGGGGAAATTAGGGATGGCAAAAACTTCCACGGGGACAGGGACCATTGAGGATTTTTCCTATTCGGGGAGGGTATGAAGATAATTTTATACCCAATTTCTTATTCGGGGAATGGATGATGATGATTTTTTACCCAGATTTTTATTCGGGGAAGGGACGGGGATGAGATGGAATCCCCATCCCCTACCCATTTCCCCATTTCCTCATATTAATTTTTTTTTCTGATTTTATTTTTTAGAATTATTAATAAATGAATAATAAAATTTAAATTATAAAATGTTAAATATTAGTATAAATAACAAATATCAAAATATTTATACGCATCTACTATAAAAATTTCAAGCCTGGTTAACTAGTTGTAGTCCTAATTACTATTTGATCATACCTTATTTCAAAGGTTTTGACCCAAAACTATTTTAGATTATGAGTCATATTGCATATATTATTTTTATTGTTTTAGATTTGAAACCTGATCCTATCTCTTAATTTCCAACATTCCTCGAGGAAGAATAGGATGAGTATGAGATACAAGAGTAAATGCTTTTATTAAAAATATTAATTTCAATATCTATACCCATTTCATTTATTTCATTATTGATATCGAAGTAATTTCTTTTTATTATAGGATTATAAAGGTTGAGGAAGATAATTATTCTAATTATTTGTATTTTTAGTGTAATTTTTGTATTGAATTAATGTTAATCTAAGATATATTGTCAAACCTTACCTTATTAAAATTTTTATTTTAATATGATTAAATTAAGTTCAAAAATAAAAAAATGTATCAGTTATTCGGGGATCGGGGACCTTTCGGAGATCCCCTCAAGTAATTCTGATTGGGACAGGGATATATGAAGAACATCGGGGATGGGTGCGGGGATGTTGGTCCCCTCCCCTCCCCTCCCCATTGCCATCCCTAGGGGAAATACTAAGCAAAGAGCTTTTAGAAGAATTTAAAAAAAGATGTTAATTAGGTATTTAGAGCCAGTGATCGAGAAATTTTAGAATACATTAGAAATATCATGTCAATTATATACAAGCAAATAATGCTATGAAATACACTTTTATTTTTAAAAGCAATGTCCATGTAAATGATAGTTATATTAAATTTAATTACACATGTCGTGCATTTATTAATTTGTTGTATTAACTCTAATCTATTTTAAAATTCATGTTTGTGATGATATTAGTTGTGCTAATATTTTAATAATCTTGCAAACCACTAGCTCATTCATCTAAATTGAAACGAATCTTTCTCTGGATAAGAAACATATGATAAGGAAAAGACAGCTTTCTATCATGCGCTCTTGGACTTACTAATAAGCAAAAATATTCCTAAATTCTGTATGAGGATGTTGATTTTACTAGCATAATTGAAATATTTTTTGTAAGTAAAATATAAATGGATCTGTTTGGCTTAAATAAGACAATCTTGTTTCATGAGAAAATGGTATGAGGAGCACCTGGGACAAGGCGCTACAAAAAAATATTGACTCAAACGAGTGATATACTGAGATTGGTCGCCCTCATTTGAACATGTAGAATTTTATTTATCAATATGATTCAACACATTCGTTATCCTATTATAATATATGTTTCTTACTATCAGAGAGAAAAACTGATCGAGACTTATCATGCGTCATGTTCGGGAAAACACCATTCAAGATTGAGTTTAAAATTTCCATCTGGAAGCGTAGGCAATCTCTCCCTCAAATATCCATCTGGAAGCATAGGCAGTCTATCCCTCCAATTATCTATATTAATTGGCCTAGCATCTCCATTCGGTAAGAAGCTCGCTGTCTTTGTATTCTTTAAATAATGCCTCCAACATTTGATAGGACAAGATTTGCAACACTTCTCATTTCTATTCCATAGTAGTTCCAAAAGCCACTGCATGCAATTAAACGAAAATTAGGGCATGCATACATATTATAATGTGAACTTTAAAACTAACAACAAAGTTTAAATAATATTACTGAAGAATTAATGATGCTTACATTGAAAATTTTAATAGAACGTCGACAGAGATAAAATAAGATTGGACCTAATTTATTATGTTAATTAAAACATAATTAAAAAGCAAGATTTAATAGAATGTCGACAGAAACAAGATAAGACTGGACCTAATTTACCATGTTAATTAAAATATAATTGAAAAGCAAGATAAACTAGGCTCAGTCTTACCTTGTTTCAATCTTTAATATTTTTTAATAACACATTGAATATGCCAAATTACTGGTAAAGCTAAACATACCTCGATAAATTGGGAACTGGCATTGAATTGTTTAGGCAGATACAAATTCTTGGGATAACAAATCCAGAAAATACCATCCATCAAATTCTTGTATTCTTGTATTGGCACTTCCATACCTACTATGAGTCGCATATTCCCGACTTGAAAAGGGAGTGAGGGGGAACGATTTTTGAATTCCTCTAAATCAAATGGCATCTAAACAAATCACAACAATGAGAAAAAAAGACACAATTAGGAATATAATGTCAGTCAAAAGTACAAAAGCACTAACCTATTATAAATATGCATACGTACCTGTCGGATATTTACACTACGTAGATTTATGAGCAGATTTTCAATTTGATTAGATGCTCCAAGAAATTCTTTTAGCTTAAGGTACCAGTTGTCAATATCTCCAACGTCATGTTCATGTACAAAGAATACATTCCATGGACATTGATGAGACGCACTTATTGATATGGTGGGAATTCGAACACTCTCAAAAGTAAAAGATAGTAAATTGGGAGTATCAAGGTCCACTGCTCTCAAACTTCTACAGAACAAAAATGCTACGCGCTTGAGCAAATTACTTGAAAATTTAACCCTTTCGAGGGGTTGAGAGCTAGACACTGACAGATCCTCGAGCAAGGGAAATTTTGAAATAAGTTCATGAAACTCCTGGTCTTCGAGAACAATCTCAGATAGATGTAACTTTTTCAAATTTGGGCAAGTAGCCACGACAATGACACGCACCAGGGTTAACTGTTGAAGACTCGGAGCAACAATACTTTCAAGTTCACTTGACCGTGAATAATCCACAATTACCATATTCTTCAGTTTGTGTGCTTTGGAGACACTAAAAAACTTCAAACCCAAAGTATAGCGAAGGCTCAAATCTTCCAGTGAACAGCATTCAGCAATAAGGTTATGGACCATCTGTTCATTTGCATAGACTCTCTGTAGAGAAAGATTTTTCAGAGAATTTAGGTTTATAGCAATCAAGGGTTCGTCCAATCGACAACCATTGAGAACTAAAGTGGTTAACAATTTAGCAGAGTAGATTGCTTGAGGCAAAGTGTAGGCACTTTCGTGAGGTGATGATTCGACTACAATGTGTAATTCTTTTACCCCATTCCCTACGGCCAATCCTATCCATTTATCAACAAGAGAAGAAGATCCTTCAACATCCACCACCAATGCTGTCCATTTATTAACAAGATAAGAAGATCCTTCAACATCCTTAAGTCGTACCAGCAGAATCCACTTCTGAATACCTAACTTAAGTTCATTGCGGAACTGAACCAGATTATTATCAATTAATTTCAACTCGTCAAATTCTTTTTGTAATTCTTCATCTTTCTCTTTCCAAAATGTAGGCAACTCCGATATTCGATCCATAATCTGCAACTCTGTAATCATATTCATGTTCAGAAATTGCATCATAATCAAAGAAAAAGAATGCAACAAACATATAAATACATTATCTGTGCTTTTCACATGGTTGGAGAGCATATTCAATTTCCTGCTCTACTATGCTTTAAAAGGGGAAAAAAAAATACTAACAAAAGAGAAAACAGTGAACGATAATAAATAAACTCTAAGCGAAAGAACCCCAAAACATATAATTAAAATTTTTTCAAGAAAATTCTTCAGACTCAATTCCTGAAAATACGCATACTAATTGCTAATTAGCCTAAATTTTCCCACCGCATATATAACATGTGCAGGCTTTAAATAAATAAATTTATCACAAATAATTACAGAAAGGGTGAAAAGGATTATCAAACATAAATAAGTAAATATATAATAAAAATTTGAAGAAGGCTGTCGCTCTACATAAAAATATGTTTTAACCGGAGGAAAAAAAAAATTATGTTTTAGGGTTAATTGACCAATTTAAATCTAAATCAATATTAATCTTAATCTAGTTGAGCAAATAGAGTATAGATTTAAGATTAATTAAACTACTAAGATTTTTAAATCCATCATTATTAAAAATAAAAGATAATTATTTAATATATCAATCAATCATATGAAATAAAGACGATAATCGTCAAAGAACACATGTAGAAAATTAATTAAATAAAAAAATAATTATTTCATTAAACAAGATTTAGGTAGACGTACTTAAATTAAGGAGAGCAAGAAAGCCTTTTGCCCGTGTTTCGTTCTTGATCTTCTGCTCCTATCAAGCTTCTCTTCGCGAATGTCTTCTCCACTCAACTTGGCTTCTTTTTATGTGGAAGCTTGCAATTAATCCTTTTTTGATTTGAATTCCTAAGCCACCGCTAGCGTGAATCCTAAAGCCTTTAGAAGTTGAGTTGGCTAACCGACTTTTTTTTTTTTTTTTTAAATACGGCTAACCGACTTTAACAAGCCAAGCTTCTGTTTCCATACTTCGTCAATTCATTCACGTGCATGCATGATCTAGATTTGCAATTAAGTGAATTTTGGTTAGTTTGCCTTGTAAATTTGGCTCAATTGCTCCCAATAAAACCAATTTATCTTCAATGATTCCCGAATTATTTTTCTTTGTGTACTTTATTTTTAGTATCTAATTATATTTCTGTTCAATATAATAATTTAATTAATCAATAATAACAATTAAAATAACTAACAAATATAAAGTTAGATATAAATTAAATATGTAAATAGTATATGCTCATCACTTGAACTTATTATTCATTTGAAATTAAGAAACAAATTCTCATTCATTTGTTTTATACAGCAATCAAATTGTGAATATTAAAAAATAAAAATAAAAATAAAATAAAAAGGTGAGGATATAACATTACCACCAATTCATCCCCTTCTTTGCTGTTGGCTTAAATGCAATCAAAAGAGGAAAACTTGTGTCACTGACTTTTACTTTTAAATGAAAATTTAAGCCAAGAAAACTAATCCATTTTCCAGTTAGGAGTTTGATAATTTATATATTTTTAAATTCTATGAGTTTTATATGAAATTATATTATTAGAAAAATAATCTTCAGTAATACTAGAATAGTGTCAGTCACATGTGCTTTGATGAATCGATTGTTGAAATGGTGTGAAATCATATATAGAAACTGAAAAAGTCATTAAATATTAGACTTGTATTTATAATGGAAACATTGTAACCTGTGCTAAAAGGCAACTCAAATTTTTGTGTCAAAAATTTTATTAAAAAAAGTTAAATTTAAAAAAGTTCCAAATGTTTGTGAAAGGGAGATTATTAATTTCTTCTTTATTAAAATCAATATATACCATTCACCTCCTATAATTTTTATAATATTTAAAAGTTCCTCTAGCACTAAAAAAAGAAAAAAGAAAAAGAGAGGTAAATAGGTCATTTGATTGATAATTCATCTTGAGAATATAAAATATATACCTATTATAAGAAAGTATTTTAAAAAATAACAAAAAGTACAAAAAAATTCTTATTATTACGTTTTTTATTTGCATCAATATATTATTTCTTATTTTGAGTACTTAAATTTTTTATTTTCATTTTCATTTTTATGAGTTATTTAACTTATAATAAATATGAATAAAAATATAGTTAGAAATAAGGTTAATACGGTACAATTATATTATTAGTAGAGTTATTAATTATTATCAAAATAATAAAAAAATAAATCGTATTTATTAATTTTAGTTAGGAGGAAAATGAATAATCTCCCTATGTAATATAAACAAAATAAGGTGTTGCATTAATAGCTCTGCATGTAGTCGATTGATTCTTATATTTTGGTTTTCTTTATACATGTACAAATATTTTACCCATTATAAGCGTTTACAAGATTAATGACGCATACTGAGCAAAGAGATTTTAAATGACAATAGAAAGATAAATAATTTGGACCCAATAATAAATTTTTATTTTTTATTTTTAATAAAGAGGGATGAACAAAAGTTAAATTAATTTTTTAACATTCTACCTCTCATAAGATTGAAATCAATTGATCGATTAAATAAATTGCTTGATGAAAATCACTTGATCACATCCCTCCCGGTGATCTTGACTTTGCCAACCTTTAAATAATCTTGCAACCATTTTATCAGATTAGTAACACAATCAACAATACCTTTGCTTTCTGTTATTGCAATAGTGGAACAAATCTTTCACTTTTTCTCCCAAGAAAATATATGATAAATAAAAGACAGCTTCCAATTATACACGCTCTTGGAATTATTAATTAGCAAAAATAATTCATAAAATCTGTATGAAGATATTGATTCTACAGGCATATTTGAAGTATTTTTCGTAACTCGTAAGTAAAATATAGACGGTTCCTTTTGACATAAATCAGCTGTAACTCTTTCTAGCCTATATAATTTATACAAGACTATTACAAGCTTCTCACTTGGGATCTTTCGACGGAAAGGAAAAGAATGAAAAATAAATGTTTCTTCTAGTTCATTCTTGCATTCCTCACTTATAATTAATGTACAACTAAGTTGAATTATTGTTGTGCAGCCAGTTGGTTCTTCAACTCTTTCTTGTTCACCTGAAAGTGGCCAAAAAGAAAAAAGTCAATAAAAGTAATGATTTAGTAACCTTTACATTCTCCCTTTAAATATGTTTCCCATTTTAGTAAAAGGACATGAAATGAAGTTTACGTGAGAAAAGAAATGAGATATGCTTGCAGTTTACCTTTCCCATGGCATTTCGAGGCAGAGAGTCCCACAAGAACAGACGGGTTGGCAGCTGAAAAGAAATAAGCATAGCAGTATTAAAATGAATGCCTGAATCCGTTTGAACATTCAACGAATTAATGAAAATAAACATTACATGCATGGCAAATTCGAACTGAATTGGATTCTCAACCACAAAGGCATTACATATAACTACTCGAAGAAAGGTGCAAAGGCTAAAACAGGAGATGGATACGAGACATGAGAGCTAGATCAAAGAAGAGAAACAGAAACTTATTTGGATGCCTACTTGGTACTATAAGCTGGAATAATGAAAGAAAGGGAAAAAAAAACAAGCATTTCTGGCTGTTTTTGGCTAGCTGAGGCAGCGGAAGCAGCTAATAAAATCTGCAGCCCAGTATGAATCTCCTCTAAGGCTTTAGCTGGAATGATAAATGAGGGGTGGGGTGTACTTCACATCAATATGATGCACTTTAAAACAAATCTTAAAGAGCGAAAACATCCATCCAATTTGTCAAATTCACTTCTTTAGGGAAGGGCCAATTGCAATTTCTATTACCAATATTTCTGGGGAAAAAAGGAAGGACAATTCATTGAGTTTAAAGATCATAAGGGAGATACATATCATACGATTTGACAAAATATTCTCATGCAACCCATAAAACATTAAATAAAGCGGGGAGAGCATGCACCTCTTATGAATGACTGATCGCATAGCTGCCTCAACGAATAATGGTCTCCAGTTCCAGTATCATAATTATCCTCAAAAACAAGATGTCGAAACCCTACTTTCAGCGCCTGCTTCAGTCTTCCATGAAAGCATGAATTAAGAGAAATCAGCATTGAGAAAAGTGAAGCATGTCAAATCTTAGAGTATATAAGGAAGTGCAAAGGTTTGTCAATATCAAATAAGTTGGACGGTGAGTACCTTTTCAATTCATTCTGATGGTCATAAAAAAATATTAGGACTCGGCTGAGATTGGTAATCCCATGTCTCTTCATGACGGGCCCCCAATCTATAGAACCAAATCCACAAAATCTTTTCCAGCAAAATATGTACAGTTTTCATCAACATAAGCGGGCCCCTTCTTTAGATAGTTAGCAGGATGCCAGGGCGAAAGTGAAATAATTGATTTATCAGGCATAGTTTGTCGCAAAACCCAGGTTGAATGTCCTTAAAAGCACCACTCTCAATCATCAGATCCAGCTTCAGCCATCGAGCAATGAACCAAGGCCCAAAGCTTTGGTCAAAACCCATACCATAAATGTTGTTTTTTACAGGACGAGTTTCATATATAGGCACAAACTCTTCCAAAACCTCGATTAAATCCTTGGTTGTCCATTCAACCCTTTTTTCCATTTTTCGATCTGCCTTTTAAAAAGGATAAGAATTAAATAACATCTAAGATAAGCAACTAAAAGTGGCCGATTCAAAATCAAGCAAGACAACTGAGATTCACCATTTCAAATTGAGTAACAATCAAAAAGGAAGTACAAAGTAACCTAAAATATGCATATTCATCTGAAAACCAAATATGACAGTAAATCAAAGAATGTGAAAGAACCTTGAAAAGAACATATACTGAGTCATAACAGGATTTAGTTTAGAAAACGATAAACCCCGGTAAATGAACAGAAGGCTACTCCAAAATTATGATTTTAGGCTCTGCAAAAACAAACAAGCCCACCCAATAACTAATCTATTTTCTAGATTAAATTTAAAAGGCCACAGCTGAATTTACAATGAAATTCATGACTACTTTAAGATCTCCTCTCTCTAGCAACACTCTCATCCACTTACACATTATTGATATAAACAATAAGACTCTCAAAGTTGAACATTTCAATTAATAAAAAAGAAGCCTATTCAGAATCCCATTTAAGTGCCAATGCACTTGATCTTCAAACTTTCATCTTGAAAGGTCACATTGCAGATATTACCATTCGCAAAAGTTTTAATAATCACAAAAATTTTATAAATTTGCACTAACTAGCTTTCAACAAGATCCCATAAAAAAAAAAAAAAATTGCAACTTTAGAAACTATTATCATATAGCAAATACATATAATTTCATAAATATATTCACAATAAATTAAATTAAAATGCAGATCTGATTTTAAAAAAGCGTTTTTAATCAAAGACTTACACCAGGGAACATCGAGATATCCAGAACCCGACTCCAAGGCGTCGGATCGGTAAAGGCGGGGCCCGAATCGAGAGAGCCGATCGTAGGGGGAAATACAAACGAGGTTATGAGAATAATGAAATGTCAACGAAACGGCGCCGAACAAGACCAAAACACAGATGATAGGACAGGGTGACGCGTGGCTGAAGCGGGAGAAGTGCTTAAGAGGCTAAGAGGGAAATGTGTTGTCGCTTCGACGTGGACTCGTCGGCGTCCGAAGATGGACCTGGCGTCTGAGAGGCGGAGACCGCATCGGCTTCGGCGGCATGGCGGCGTGAGGAGCAACGAAGTAGTGTTCATTGTGAGCGTTGGAGTAAGCGCGCGTGAAGTTTTCAAAGTTACTGTTTTTTCTTTTAAAAAAAAATTGGTAACATTTTATTTCATTTATTTATTTTTTTTTTGTAATTGATTAATTGTGACTCTTAGTTGTAGGTGATTATAAATATAATAATAAATGGGGTAATTTGATGTTTTAAACCATCAAAATACTTATTAAGCCACTTTATTAAATTGCCGACAACCTAAATTACTTTGTAGTAAGGCAATCTAATCATCAATTAATAAAGAAAAATTACATTGTTTACTCCCATCTTCAAGCCATATATTTTGTATGTAGAATTCTTGTGTTTCTTTGGATTTTTACCCATTTATTGAATTTGTTTTCTTCACCTACACTTCTGTTAGTTAATGGAATGAAATTTTTGAGGAATTTGTTAAATATTTGAACTTGGCTAAAAGTTTGTCGTTGATAAAACTCCCTCTTGATTTCAACTAGTAAATTTATGCAAAATTTCTTTACAATATTGAGCAACGTATTCTCTCTTCATAGAAGCTTTCCTAAAAAGTCAATGGAAGAACCGTATCCATTAAAAATATAATTTTATCATCTGTTTGTTTCTTAAGTTTTAAAGGTATTGTTTCACACATGAAATATTAGGGGAAAAAAACTACTTTGAAAAGAAAATTAAAGGATAGATAGGGGCGACAATTCGGTTCAAGATGTATTATTCGATTCTATTCTAATCAAATTAAACATGTTTAAATTAGAAAAAATTAATTCGTTTAATAATTGGCTAAAGTTGATTTGATTTGTAAAATAAATTAATTGAATCTAAGTTTGAGGTCACTTATTCATTTATCATTTGAGATTCATTTAATAAATAGTTAAAAAACGAATCGAGTATGAATTTATTCATTTGATGTTCATTTATTATTCATTTGATTAAATTACTTATTTGCCATTAATTTTTTATACATAAATTTAAAAATTAAGATGATAGTTTCGTAATTATAAGTTATAATAATAAGACAAAAATATTTTTTTTCAATAAATGTATTACACAAATTGTAAATGAATTCAAATTCGATTCAATTCATTGAATAATTCATTTCGATTCATTAAATTTTATAGAGTAAATCAATTAAACAAATATTCATTTAATAAACAAATGGAATTCAAACCCATTGAACTTAGACTTTATTCATTTACTATATGATTCGTTTATTTGTTTTGCAACCCCTAGATTTGAGTAGCAAGTTGTAATGGATAAAGCACCAAAAGGAGAGATGGAGGAAAGGATGAAAAATTAGTTAAATTAAAAAAAAAAGGTAATTACAATAATTTAGTTTAATTAGAGTAGTTTAGGTATTAATGTGGGTTTATAAATTATAATTTTAATATTTTTTTTGAGAATATAATTTTAATAGTTTATTTATTGAATAAATGGGTTCAAATAATCTTACCCTATAGTAATATATACATTTCATATTTAACCAAGAAACCAAACTAAATGATCGAAAGAATAATGAACTACGAAATTCACCGTAGTAAAATTGTCAGCTTTATTTATTTTTTCAGCATGATGTTCATTTGATTACTTAGATTACTGTGAGATCTCTCATCATAAAGTTATATATATATATATATAGACACGCGCGCGCGGGGGGTATACTGAATTTACTGCAGCAGAGGCTGCATTGGAAGGGGTTAAACCATAGCCTTGGAGGTCTCCTCTTGTTGATGTTGAACAATCGCTATTGTTTCAACTGCGGCTGAAGCTGCCATTCGCCATCTAGTATGGAAAATTTCAGATTGTGAAAATCACACCAAAACCACAAATTGACAGCATTTTTCATTCTTAATTATTTAATCAAGCTACATTGCATGCCCGGGATAATGGCGTTCAACAGTCAATACTTGCATTATGAAAAAATTAGAACATCCCCGGAAGATTGCCAAATACATGTGAGGAACAAGCCGTTCAACAATCAATTTGTCAGGGACAATGGGGAGAATCAAGCTTCCAGGGATAGTGTCGAAAACTCGTCCCCGTTCAAGCTTTTTCCTTAGCGTGATTAAGGGTTCTGCAGCTGGTTCGGAGAACAAAAAGGAAGAAGCAAGGGTTCTGCAGCTGGGTTAAATGAAAAGGAAGAAGAAGCTGATGTATCCTAGCCAAAACGACTTCATTCACAGCAAATTATAACAAAGAAAAAAAAAATAAAAGCAGAAACAGTGTCATTAAGAGAACGAAGAGGAAAGCCTAATTGTTTTCAAAACGAAGATGTAACTAGGTTAAACGAAGGGAAAGAAGAAATCAGACCAAAGGGAAAAAAAAAAAAGAAGTAGAAATGTCATCGTTTCGCAGCGAATCAAAACATAAAACAAAAGAGCCGAAAAGGCGTCGTTCCACGCCATTTCGGGGTTTGACCCGGGACAAACATCATTTTCTTTTTTTTTTCCTCTTTTTTTCTGGAGTGTTGATGTTTGCCCCGGGTCAAACCCCGAAAATAAATTAAACGGCATCGTTTTGTTTGTTTTTTTTTCTTTTTTGCTTCTCCAAAACACTGCCGTTTCACTTACCATTTCTAAAACGGCGTCATCTTTAACAATGGCAAATAATAATTGCAACCCACTGATGTAGTTTCTGTCTCTTTCTGGAAAAGAGATCATCATGTTTATTCTGATTTGGTGGACAGTTGCCATCATTCAACCATGTTTCACTATACAATGGTTCAACATTCTCATTTTGACCTAATAGGAGAGTTAACATTCAATCAAGTTAGACTTGTGTTTTACCGCTATAACAATATTTTTATGGAATTAAAACATAAACCCAATAAACTAAATCAGATCAGATGAAGCAACTTGGTTGACCAAATATAATGGAAAGATCTAACAAAAATTCAGAAAGCTACAACAAAAATAACAAATAATAGTAATAATCTGTTTCTGTTTCTATACTTTTTCTTCCATCTACCTGGCTTCCAATATTGGCAAAATAGAGAACAGCCAGGGTTAACAAAAACAAACCTCCAGGTCTCAGAGTTTTGCTTCCCCCTCCATAACTTTCCCCAAGTTGGACATATCCTGAAAGGAGGTTGAAGCTCTCTTCAAATCTACACCTACTAACAGAAAAGACGACTCACAGTTACTTGCATTAAAAGATTAGACTTCTTTTTTTGCACTTTCAGATGGGGAAAAGTAGCACAACACGTTGCATTTGAAATTGGAGAAAATACACAGATGATTGAAATGTTTTAGTGAGTAAGAATGCAAATTGTGTATGACACAACATATACACATATGTCCAACGAACAAGAGCAGCTGCAATTGACTGTATACACATATGACCGTAAAAAATAAATATAATTTATCAACAGAGAGCAGTTGCATAAGCCCAGAAATAACAGACAAACAGCAGCTGCAATTGACTCAAATCACAAATCTCTCATGCCCAGAAATAACGAACAAGAAGAGTGCATAAACAGACAACTGGAGATAAAATACACCTTACATTAATTCAAAAAAGAACAGAGAACAGCTGCAATTGACTCAAATCACAAATCAGAAATCTCTCATTTCTTCAACCTCACAAACTAGAAATCTCTCATCATCATTCATCCTCAACCTCAACATTAGCAAATTCAAAATTGTACCCAAATCAAGTGCGAAAGGGAAATCAATTGCAATTTCCCAAACAAGTTTCGGCTACCAGCGTTTACGGTGACCGTGGTTGTGAGTCTGTCGTGGTGGATCCCGAATGGCTGGACCTCGTTCAGGGAAGAAAGTAACGACGGTGACCGTGGCTGTGAGTCGGTCGTGGTGGATCCCCAATGGCTGGACCTCGGTCAAGGAAGGAAAGTAACGATTTTTTCGGTAAGGAATCCCTGGTGAAACGAATTCTTCGGTAAGAAAAGTAACGAATTCTTCTACCTGTCTCAGGTGAAACAAAGATACAAAGCGAAAGAGATTTACGGTGAGTGAGATATTTTATCAGAAACGGCAGCGTTTCGGAGAAGTAAAAAAGACAAAAAACAAACGAAACGACGTCGTTTTATTTATTTTCGGGTTTGACGCGGGCCCAACATCATTTTCCTTTTTCCTGACAGGTGGAGAGATTTAACTAATTTTAATTGGCATTTAGGTAGTGTTTACTTTCTGGAGTGAGAGTGTGGAGTGTGGATTCCTCACACTCCAGTGTTTACTTACCTTAAAAAATGGGGGAGTGAGAGTGAGAATCCGTGGGTCTCACCCAATTTTGGAGTGAGGAGTGGGAATCCCACTCCTATGGGGAGAGGTGGGAGTGAGAATCCAATCCCCCCTCTTCCCATTTTATCCTTATAAAAATAAAATAAATAAATAAAATTTAATAAAATAAATAAATAATATTTAATAAAATAAATAATATCATATTTATTAAAAATAATAATTATATCATATTTATTTTATTAAATTTAATAAAATAAAAATAAATAAATATTATATTTAAATTTATAATATTAAACATTAATTTTAATAAATATTAATTATTTATTTAATAATAATAAATATTTTATTTTAAAAAAATATTAATTTTGTACTATATTATCAATAATAATATTTCATTTGTGTTGCTATTATTAATAATTTTTATTCACATAATTTAAATTAAAATTAATAAAAAATTATGATTTACATAATTAAGAATATTAGTAATTATTATTAATTTATAAATATAATAAAATATTTATTTTATTTTCCAAATATATTTTTTATTAATTTTTTAATTACAAATTATAATTCTGTACATAAGGATAAAATTGTAATTTAAAATAATTTACTCCCAATCCAAGACAAAGTAAACAAATAATTAGGATTCTGATTGACAATCCATACTTTTATTTAGTCTAAGTAAACACCCTACTCTCACTCCCACTCCACACTCCTAATCCAAGAATTCTCACTCCTCAAGATTCCCACTCCAATCCAAAAAGTAAACACAGCATTAATTGTGGGTTATCTGTCTAAGTTGTGGCATCTTTTTGGATTTATCGGCTCATTTGTGCTTATGATGGAGAAAACCTTGGCTGGCATCAGATTTGCTCTATTGCCACGTGCAACTGGAAAAAGACAACACAGGTCCACGTGAAACTACAAATTCGAATGTTCTGTTAACTCGCTTTTCAACTTTATATTGGCAGATAATTACAATGATTAGTATGGTTTTTGTTTTTAAGTGTTACATTTTATATGCACGTTCACGGTACATATTACAATTATTATTATTTTTTAAATCCCTTACGTATGTTATAACTAGTCTCTGTTCTGCTCTAAATCAAAATTTGGATATTATTATTATCATTTTAATCTCACTTATGTAATAACTTCAAATTTTCTAAAACCCAATTTGTACCTAAAACTTCTAATTTGGAGTTATTATCATCAATATTATTTTTTAAAAAAATAGCTGCTAGATTATACTCAGGGCCGGCTCAACTATATTTGGGGTCTTAGGCAAATGATTTTAATTAGTTCTTGTTAAAATTTAGGACAAAAAAAATATATTAGTTATATATTATTTATTGAAAATCAATTCTTTAAACACTCTAAAATGTAAAATTATTAAATAAAATTCTATTCTATTATTGCTGATCCATGAAATTTTAATTCAATTATAACATTTTTACTTATTTTTTTAAACTCAATTTACATTTTTTTACTACTCATTTTCTAAATTAAACTCATTTTTCTATTTTTCTATTTTTTTAAAGTTTTTCGATATAGTTTTTTTTTTCAAAATAGATAAAATAAGCACACAAAAAAAGTAGATGAATAAAAATATATATTAAAAAGAAATAAGAACAAATAAATAATACAACTAATTAATGTCATAATAAAAAGATAAAATCTGGAATTTGAGATGAAATCATAAATTAACTTTATCTTTATATTAATTGTTTGAAGATTTGAGTAATAACCAATAGCCATAGAGAATAGAGAAAACTATTAGATATTTTTTTTTTCCTTCTTGAGTGGAAAGTAGAGGAAGCATTAATTTTTTCCCTCTCTCTTTTTTTCTCTCAAACAACAAGAACATATCGTGTCTTGATTGTTGGAGGAAAAATTTAATGGATAAGTAATAAAGTGTGGGACTTTTATAAAAGTTTAAAATGAATATAAAAAAAGTTTAAAATGAATATAAAACTTTTTAATTATAACATATTAATTCTAAAAATGAAATAGAAAATTTATAAGATTGAAACTATTTATTTATCGATTTTGTAGGAATTAAAACTAGGGTTGGCAATTTAAGGGCCTGGGCCGGGCTTTGCCAAGCCTAGGACCAGGCCCATATAATGTTAAATAAGTCCAGGACCTCTCAAAGGCCATCAAAGTTGAGCGGGCTTTGGGCGGGCCGGGCCAAGCCCGGGTTTTTACGAATTTTTAACTATAAATTTTCAAAACATAATTATCCAATACATAATACTACAATAGGCTAAAAACTTAAATATAATTCTATAATACATGATTAGCCAACACAAAATATAAAAATACTAACAATACAAGTACCGTACACAACATATAAATCAACCACTAATATATAAAAAAAAAACTAATAGAGACTTACCGATTTAGGAATTTTGACATGTTGTGACAAAACATTTGCCCTTTCCCTTTGCCTGATTTTTTTATTGTTTTGTTTAATTTTTTTTTCAATTTTATAATATATTATACATTTTTTAATATATACATATATAAAGCCATTATCCATAATATATAATATATATTATTTATTTATTATAAAGCTCGAGTTTTTCATTTAGTCCCTTGACTGAGCTCATATGTTATGGGCTTTATTAATTATAAGCCCTTACCCATAATTTCAAGCCACGGGCCGGGCTTAAAGCCCGCGGGCCTGGGCTGGGCCAACTCGGGCCTGGGTCGGCCCAGACTTTTCTGCCAACCCTAATTAAAACTACTAAGTACTACATTAAATAAAATTTATAGGAATTTGATAGTTTACTTAGGAAAAAATAATTACAAAATAATAATAATTTTTAAATTCATTTTCTCTTTTTATATACAAAATAATTATCTCATGGGACTTTCATGTAAAGTAAGGTCCTAGGCAACCGCCTAAGTTACCTAGAGGTCGAGCCGCTAGTGATTATACTAAGCCATAAACATAAAGCATGTGCAAGGTAAAATGAGTTACAATCACGGCACAGGTACACCAAAATTTGTAAGAGCATGCAGCGGGCCTCACGGCTGACGCACAAACACCTCAAGAACATGGAAATATGAACAAGGAAATTGACAGCATATAAGAGGAAAACGCAATCAGCAAGAAAGGTGAAGTAGTATACGTTAAAATAACAGCTCAAAGGATGTGATTCAGTTAATTTAATAAAAACAACAGTTCATGATAATCTCTAATCTGACCAGCTATGGAAATATATACGGATGTACTAACACATCTCAATTTCTTGTCCTAAGGAAAGCTAAAACAGGCGCCATTCTCATATATTTAGGAGACTTGTTCAGAAATTTGCAGATAAACCATCTGCGTATACCCATTAAATGCAGAGGTCTCAAGCCTAGCCAAACGCAGCCGTTGGAACAAGCCATGGCGGCCATCTTCAACAATTGGACTGCATACACGAGCAGGATCATAACGAGTTTGATGAGTGAGGGAAGGGCCAGCCACCGGAGGGAGCTGCTCCCTATAAACATCCAAAATTGATTCGACAAATTGGTTGTTCTGAAAATGTTCGGCATAGGAGATTGGCTTATTACTTTGGTTAAAGTTATCTCGCACCTCCCCTTTGACACCCCACCCAGTTTCACCCACCCCACATAGTTCTTCTGTATCCACTGCCTTCTCCCAGAATTTCTTCCTTTTCGCTCTAATCCTTGCTTCGTCACTATCTCTCAAGCAACTATGGCCACCACTTGGATAAAAATGTATAAGGCTAAACAAGCTATCACATTACTTGTGATCTTCATTTTTATGAAAGGGATACGAAAATAAATGGTATTTATTAATTTCAGTAAGAAGGAAAATGGATGATCTCCTTGTGTAATCTAAATTAAATAAGGTGTTAGATTAATAACTCTGCATGTGATCAATTGACCCTTATATTATGGTTTTTTTTTTTTATACACGTACAAATATTTTTCACATTATAACCGTTTACAAGATTAATGACGTACATTGAGCAAAGAGATTTTAGAAGGACCATAAACAAAAAATGATAATTTGGACCCAACAATAAATTTTTATTTATTTTTAAATATAAAAGGAATGAGTAAAGTCAAAATTAATTTTTTAACACCTTTCCCTCACAAGATTCAAAAGCAAGAGATCAACCAGATCCCTAGGAATGATCCAATCACCCCGGCGATCTTGATTGTGCCAACCTTTCAATAATCTTGCAGCCTTTTTGCCAGATTAGCAACAGAATCAACAATACATATGCTGTCTGTTATTGCAACAATGGAACAAATCTTTCACTCTCTCTCCCAAGAAAGTACATGATAAATAAAAGACAGCTTCCAATTATAAGCTCTTGGAATTACTAATTAGCAAAAATAATTCGTAAAATCTGTATGAAGATATAGGTTCTACAAGCATATTTGAAGTATTTTTCAAAAGTAAAATATAGATAGTTGACATAAATCAGCTGTAACTCTTTCTAGCCTATATAATTTATACAAGACTATTACAAGCTTCTCACTTGGGATCTTTCGACCAAAAGGAAAAGAATGAAAAATAAATGTTTCTTCTAGTTCATTCTTGCATTCCTCACTTATAATTAATGTACAGCTAAGTTGAATTATTGTTGTGCAGCCAGTTGGTTCTTCAACTCTTTCTTGTTCACCTGAAAGTGGCCAAAAAGAAAAAGTGAATAAAAGTAATGATTTAGTAACCTTTACATTCTCCCTTTAAATATGTTTCCCATTTTAGTAAAAGGACATGAAATGAAGTTTACGTGAGAAAAGAAATGAGATAGGCTTGCACTTTACCTTTCCCATAGCATTTCGAGGCAGAGAGTCCCACAAGAACAGACGAGTTGGCAGCTGAAAAGAAATAAGCATAGCAGTTATTAAAATGAATGCCTGAATCCGTTTGAACGAATTAATGAAAATAAACATTACATGCATGGCAAATTCGAACTGAATTGGATTCTCAACCACGAAACTACTCGAAGAAAGATGAAAAGGCTAAAATAGGAGATGGATATGGGACATGAGAGCTAGATCAAAGGAGAGAAACAGAAACTTATTTGGATGCCTACTTGGTACATAAGCTGGAATAATGAAAGGAAGGGAAAAAAGACAAGTATTTCTGGCTGTTTTTGGCTTGCTGAGGCAGCAGAAGCAGCTAATAAAATCTGCAACCTGGTATGAATCTCGTCTAAGGCTTTAGCAGGAATGATAAATGAGGGGTGTACTAACGTTATGAAATCTTAAAGAGCGGAAAAAGTCTGTGTTTCATCCTTCACATCAATATGGATGCACTTTAAAACAAATGATGAAAACATGCCATCAACGAATTTTAGTTTATCCACAGCTATCCAGTTAAAGGGGAAGAGAAAAAGAAAACAAATTGAGAGATGGTCAAGCAGCAATACCTTGTACGGCGCAAGCTTGTCTTTAGCCCAGGTGCAGAGTTCTTGCAAGCTTAATACAGGCTTTGACTTCTCTTGATCTCTCTTTGCTTTTTCTTCAAGCACAATTATGGCACTTACAGCATCTCCATAGTCTTTGTCTGGCAAGCCCAATACACAACACTCCGCTACAGCTGGATGCTGAACAAAAGAAGTTTTTCTTCTCTCAGATATTATTTTGTTGAAATAATTTCTTGGTTTCTTACTTTTTTTTGTTCCAATTGGGAAAAGGAAAACTTTTGAAAGCAGAGAAAAATATGTGCTTGAAATGAGGAGACGTTAAGAACAACAGAAACAGTTTGAGAGGACAATGAGTGATTACCTCCAAAAGAACTGATTCAATTTCCAATGCAGATAATTTGTATCCACCAACCTTCATAATATCAGCACTAGTACCTATCAAAAAGTAACAAATTATTAACTTTAATGGGAAAAGGCAGTTAACAACTGCTGAACACTAACACATGCTGTTGGCAATACATCTTAACAAATTGTACAACAATAAACATCTGTAATAAACTCAGAAAGTGCATTTCACGTATTTTTTTCACTCGTGACAGAAAATCTGTTCCCCCCCCCCCCCCCCCCGCGCCCCAACATATAGACCTGTATGTTACAATGACCATATATATATATATATATATATTGTATGGCATTTTATCATAGAGTATGGGATTCTTAGCAGCAGAAAATTAGATAGATATGCATGATCATAAAGTTATAAAGAAACATTAATACCACCAGCATTTCAATATTTAGACATGTATGTAACAGTGAATTCATTGTTTTCTCATATACATATCTGGTCAAACAAGACAATTTTTTAAGTTCATCAGCTAAAGGGAGCAAGCCATTTTGCTAACCACCAGCAGCACCAAAACAACAGCAAATTACGTAATGCATGTTGAGAAGGACATGATAGGTATCCTAAGTCATTAGCAAAAAGCTACACACAGAGGGATATGCTTATGGTCTACAAACAACAAAACAATTAGAGTACTAAGCTAATCTGAAAGTAGATCCCCTTACGGCCCAAAATGATGTAGTATCCATCTTCATCCTGTTTCCCTGTGTCCCCAGTCTTGAAGAATCCATCAGCAGTAAATGAGTCCTTTGTTACCTACATGTTATCCAAGAAGCAAGAAATGAAATTACATGAACTTTTCGTACTTCATGTAGTAGAAATCTTACGCAACTAGAGCAGTTTCATACTCATTGTCTAAAATAAATGCTAGAGTTTTCCAGGTCAATATAAACTAAAGCAGAACTTAGCTAATATAAGCAAGATGATAGGGTGCGTGACTCCTACAAGCAAGATATTAGTTATTAATAGAAATGAGAAGAGAAAGAGGCTGCATATGTCTGTCTATGTTGGACAGTCTGAGAGATAAATGAGCAACTACACAGAAGATAAAGAAAAATATGTACAGATGAATACCTCGGGAAGTTTCCAGTATTCCTTAAACAAAGAAGGGCTTTTAACGCAAATCTCTCCTACTCCTGCTGCATCACTACCACTTTCATCTTCAGCAATCTTGACCTATCACAAACACAAAAATGTCAGAGAAAATCTGCACTAAAAAAGACAGATTACAGAGTAATTCTGATTGAGAAAGGAAGAATAGGCACCAGAAGTCTAATATTCTTCCTTTCAAAGAGGAAAAAATTAAAGAACATTAATATTCTTCATTGATAATATACCAGACAGTAATTGTCATTACTTTGACGTCACTATTATCTAGCTGCATATGCATGAATTATTTATAAGTTATGGAACTTCTTAAATTTCTTTTTCCATAAAATTTATGCAGCACTTAATTTCAATTAAGGTTGAAGTTTACAACAGAAGGATCATACTAACCTGAACACCAGGAAGTGGATTGCCAACAGTGCCTGCCTTTCGTGCACCCCTTAAGGGATTTGATATTGCCATGACAAACTAAAGAAATCAAACCAACATCATAACCATGTTGATACTTGTAAATTTTTAGAAAAATAATAATTGTCCATAAAGGCAACAGGAGGGCCATAGAAATGCCACCCACCAGCTGTTATTTTTTGGTCCATGTTTTGTGGGTGGTAGAAAAGAATCAACAAGTAGGTCACAAAAACAGCAGCAGCAGGGGGTGGGGGGGTGTGCCGTTTCTCTGGCCCTTCTGTTGTTGCCTTTATGGGCAAATAACAGTGCTCTTTTTAAAAAGTATATATATACTACAAGACATGAAATAAAAGGATAGCTAGAAAAGGGTCTTAAATATGAGTTCGCTTACCTCTGTCATGCCATATCGTTCCAAAAGGCGATGCCCTGTGATAGTTTCCCATTGTTGCATGACAGGAAGAGGGAGTGCGGATGACCCACACATCTGCGGAATAGAGATGAAAAGTATACTGTTACAAACACTCATCCATTGGCTTTTCACAGGATTAAACCCAAATGAAATTTACATGCCAATTTACATGATAGGATTACTATATTTTATTATATACTATATGGACTACAATATTGTTGCATAGTTTGAGTCAATATAGAACAAGAAAATGCATTAAACATATTAAATGACTAATGAATGGAACCTTCCAGGATACAAACCATGAGGCGCAACTGTTTTGCGGCAGAAGCTGAAGCAGCTTGCAGCTCTGTGTCCATAGCTTCATAACCTTGTATTAATCGTGTATACATTGTTGGAACCTATGTTAATACAAAAGATTAGACTATACCAATCCAACATTGAGTTTAACAATACTATACAAAAAAAAATTGAATTTAGCACATTTAAACCACATGACAAGAACTACAATGCATTACATATAATTGAAATGTTTTCTTTTATTTGTAAATTAATTATCTCTTCAGAAGTGAAATCTAAATAGCAAGCTGAATAAATATTACAAGATACAATGCGCAAACTGCTGTCACTAATTCAAACACACTATAATCTTGGCAATTTCAAAGGAAACACTAAATGATCTTATTACGTAGCATGTAAAGGTAGTGATGAAAATAAAATCTTATAACCAACTACCCAACAGTAACAGCCAAGTTAGTTACAATGCGCATACCAAAATATTTTAACCTTTCAAAAATGACAAAAAGTATAAAAGGCATAAGCGCTGCCCTGTCAGAATAAAAATAACCTACATTTGCTTTCACAAGGTTAAAGTAAAGACTAATCTTACTCCTGTGAAAGCAGTTATTGCGTCACCAGCCCCATTGCCATTCACTGGATATGATTCACGCCATCTCTGCCAGATTCCCCTCACACTAAATTTTGGCATGAATTCAACCTTCAGTGGCATGATCAATCAATTACAACCAAAACAATTTGTAATTGTTCAGTAAGATAAAACAAAAGGAATATATATAGTGCAAAATGACTTACTGTGGCACCAGCATATAGCGGGGCAAGTAAGGCATTGAAAAGTCCATGGACATGTATACCGTAAGTTAAGGAGCAATATGTTCATATGTATTTGTAAGACACAAAGTAAGAAAACGCCAGCACCTAGCAAGAGGAATGTTCAACCTATAATCATAAGAAAAACAGCTACTGTAGCTTTCAGCATAGATATGTTCGATGGATATGATGTAGTGGTAAACAATGCAAAAATTGATCAGCTGATGTATATTCCCAAGCCTCGGTTAACATTTGAACCTGAAATTGAATCAAAGTTGCAGCAAGTGTTAACACGGAAATAAACATTGAGTAAGAAACTAAAGTCAAGGGAAGAAAACAATGCATAATTCAAAAGGGATAGCTATTAACAGTGTTGAAAAACCATAGATGCCACAAGCTTAACTTATTGTTTTAATGGACAACAATAGTATTCGAACTCCACCATAAACACAAATGCTATTTCACTAAAATGCCTCCTCACATCTTTGGCTGGATTTTATCAATGGCTATATATCTCCTCCCACAAAAATGCCTTCAAGCACAGAATTTGGATAAAATAATTGCTGCTAAAATTGGTTTAGAAACCGCAAATGCCAACTAATGAAACAAAATGCATCATATTATAAAATCTGTACAAGTGCAAAAAAATTAAAAGTAAAATAAAATCAATATTCAGATAGATTCTTCAGAGAGTGGCTGTCAAGAATTAAATTTTCTACGTTAAATAAACTAAGTTTTGCATACGAGTCTTGATAGTATGAGATTTTATTTAAAGTTTACCGCAGGGCATAAAGACAAGAAATGAACTATATAATAAAGTGGGAGCCAAAAGTCATGAGATATGTAATACTTAGGCAAATACCTGTGCAGCAATGCCTTTGTGTGTGTGGACAACTCCTTTAGGCTTCCCAGTTGTCCCACTCGTGTACACTATTAACGCTGGATCCTCACCTACATCATTGGAAATAACATAACTTTTCTTATGCGATCACAAGATAATTTCATGAGCTACCGAAACCTGCCCATATGATTTGATTATTGAATATCCTTAGGCTACCTCGTTGTCCGTCCATTTTTTCAGCCTGGGACTGATCAAACACTGTTGTCTCTGAAGATACGTTGGGAACAGGGGGAATTAGAGAAAATTTAGCACCACTCTTAGCAGCAACGCTTTGCAAGACCTCACGATAATCTTCAGTGCTTAGAACCATGGATATATCCTACAATCAAATTTAAACGAAAGTTCAAATTTTCATGCACAACTAAAAACATGATTACAGGAAGGGAACTTCATCAGGGCGTACTGAATCATGCATCACATGCAGGAGCTCAGACTCAGGGTAGCTGAGTGCAAGTGGAACTGCAATACATCCGCTGAACCAAGTCCCAAGTACTCCTGCAACAAACTCAAATGAAGGCTTCGCCACAATTCCTATTCGTGCTCCACATCCTCCAGCTAGCACAGCTGAATTCTCATTTTTGGTCTTTTCACTAGTCTGAATATAAAATGATAGAAATTTTCAAAGTTGAGAGATGAATGAAACTGGAACTCACTCCTTCAATGCATAGACACATCATGTATATCAGACTATAAACACAGAGGGTAAATGAATATGTAACCAAATTAATAATACACGTGCACTGACAAACATAACTAAGAGTACAAATGACTGAAAACTGTTACACTTTAAGTATTAACAAGTAATCACACTTACGCAAGATCAAAGAACATCAGAACAGGTGATTCAAACTCACAGTTTTAAGGTCATTACTGCACAAGAGACTAGATATTCTTAATGCAGATGACACAAGTTGATCATAACTGTAACTCTTTTGATCTGCTCTAATTGCAACACTGTCACGAGCCATAGAACGCTTTTTGTATGCAGCTTTGAAGACCTCCATAAATGAATTAGAATGAAAAGCTGCAAAAAATAAAAATAAAATAAAATAAAAGTGTAGAGTGTTAAGCAAACTTGATGTATAACGCATATTACCATGAAATAAACCCTTTTTAGATTTTTTTTTTTGCACAAAATTTCTTCAAACTGTCCCATGCCATAAATCTTAGGTCCAATACAATCAAGCCGAAAACAGAATAAGCTTGAGGTATGTTGAGGAGTGCTAATTAATAATCAAACATTTACTAATTAATTGCTGAAATAACACTAAAATTTACAATTCAACCAGCAAATAGACACACTGTTTCTTTTCTTTATATTTTTATTTGTCTGGAACAATGCTAGATAAATCACTCGCAAAACTTCCTCAAAATTTGATGATCATTTCATACACGGTCACATATGAGGGTCCTAAAATGGAACTTATTTCACAATCAAGTTCAAGAATTCATCAATATTTAAAGTAAAAATCAACGATCCCACAATTTAACAAAGAAGAGACTTAATGTCTAACACATGCAAACATCAAAACAGTACCCCAAAAAAATAAATAAATAAAAACAATTATCCATTCGAATCACTATAAAACGGAAACCGAGTGAGGCATTTCGTCGAGCATTAAACCAACATTCCAGACACAAATAACCAAACAAAATACAAACAAGGAGCCACTTACAGGAGCGAAAGCGAGCTTGTGGGAACCGAAACGGGGTCGTTCTCCTGGCGAAAAGAGCTTCGAAATTGTTAGAAAATAAGAGACGTTCCCGGCCCAAACGACAAGTATGCAAAAACGAAGACGAAGATGATCTCCTCAAGTTAAAGACGGTGATAGCTTTTAATGAGGGGCTAGTTCTCATATTATTTATTACAAAAAAAAAAAGAAAAAAAGAAATTAGGTGGAAAATTTATGCGGGTATTAATAAATTTTTTTACTGGTTTGATCGGTCAATCAATGCTGGCCAAAACAGTTAGGCGGCAGTACTAGCAGAGCCTTCAATTCAGTTGCTTCTTGTTAGTTTTTGGGTTGAATTTTTTTTTTTTTTTTTTTATTGATTTTGGCTTCGTGAATTGAAAATGGCGCTGTCTTAGCATATGGAATTGGTTTTCGAATTGATTAAGCTTGTTTTGAATTCTTGGCAACGTGCTTGGTTAGTTCTGCGAAAGTTCGTTATTTAACGTTATGTGTGGCCAAAAATTACCTCCAACAGTTATCATTTTTGTTTGCATAGAATTTAATGACTAGACTAGGAGGCTTGTTTGTTAAAGGCCTTAAATCTGAAATTTTATATATTTCAGGCTTGTTATTAAATTTATTTTTTAAAAAATTTATGTTCGATTTTCAGGTATTTTATTAGATAAATATAAAAATAAAATTTTATAATTTTTATTTAAATGAAAAAAAATTGAATGAGAAATAAATATCATATCGATTAATTTTTTACGGCAAAAATTTCTAGAAAATAAAGAATTTTTAGAAAAAAGAAGCTATTAATATTTTATTAATATTGTAATTTGCAAACCGATGTAAACAAAGTAAAAATTAGGATTTCTTTTTAATGTAAGCCCAAAATTTGTTCAAAAAAAATAAAAGCCTGACATTCGCTTAGAAACAACCCATAAAAAAATTATAACCCCAACAATGTTGCGGCCCAGCTCTTATGGCATTACGGAATGCACTAACGCGCCATGATTTGGAAGCTTCACACTTCGCATCGCAGCCTATATTCACTCAAAGGAAGAAGAATGAAAGCTTTGTTATTCACAAAAAAAAAAAAAAAAAAGAGATTACGTATCAAAGATTAATTTTACAGAGACTCTCAAAGCACTTTCTTTCTCTCAATTTAATCAGAAATGACTCATAAAATCAGCCCCAAAACGCCGTTTTCTGGAATCGGAAATCTAAACTAACTTAACTGTCCTGCTAACGGTCAAGCCACGCCAGCATAACAGAATTTAACTGATTTTCTTATTTAAAATTACTAATTTTGAAATGGAACATCTTCAACAGGTTTCCCGATCAGCCATGCTATAACGTCATGTTCAACCTGCCTGTCTCAAGATCAACCGTCGAAAACCAGACGTCAGAGCACTTGACTCGTCCCCCTTCATTCGACTTGGATTTCCCAATTCACCATGAGAAGTGAATGCGATATCATCATGTTCGACGTGCTCCTTGACACCGGAAATATCCTTGTATTTAATTTGATACTGATTCTGTGGCATCTGAAATCACGTATCTTGCTGCCCATGTTATGTTAATTCTTGGTATTTAAAAGAAATTAAAATGGTATTCATCGAAGACTATCTAAGATTTTTTTTTTTAAAAAAAAAAAAGAAGCCAGTTACCTTGTGCAACATCAAAGCAGACATGAATTACTCGAGATGCTTGCGAAGACAACATTTTGTGTTATTATTCAGCAACTTCAGTATTGATTCCCCCCTTGATACTATGAAGAAAAATTGAAAATACAAGCAATTAGCATGGCTGAAACGCTTACATGCCTTGAATATTCGTAATTGTAAAATATTCTGATGACTAGGCAGTAGGTATCCAGGTTGAGAAAATCCAACATCATACACTTTCGTGATATTCAAGGTAGCGTGTTTCGTCCTAATTCCACAAAGTTTGTGTGTTGTACCGTCCTTTGAACAAATGTACGCATCCCCCTGGAATCAAGCATCCATTGCACCTGTAATATTAGTTCATCATAAATAGCAAGATCATTTGAAGTGACAGAAAACAAAAACAAGCATAGAAGAAGAGGAGTACATATAAGATATGTGCACGGCCAGTTACCTTGTCCGTTTTTCTTGTATCGACATCAGACATGAATAACTCAAGACAGTCACTGAATGCTAGTGAAAACAAGATTTGACAACTTGGATATCACTAAGAACATTTCTTCTTACGCCTGCAAGAATTGTCAAATGATTTAAACATTTATTATCACTTGTTAATTAGTTTACAAATAGCAACAATCTTAAGAGGTCGAGGAGAAGAAGAGATTACGTGGTGATTGGTGTAACTGAAGCTGCGTTGATAATTGATCAAGGGCCTCCTTGCAAATACTGGAAACCAATTTGAATGTTAGGAATGTGGGATATCTTAGGCCATTCCTCTCCTGTTTCCTTACTGCAACGTCTTTGCAAATTAGAACTCTTCGATGCCGCCAAGTTTTGCAGTGTTGTCATCCGACGAAGGAAGTTGGACAAGTTGTCTACCCGTCCAAGTGATACTCTTCGATTCTGTTTAGAGGACGATGATTTGCTGTGGATGTAGATGATTTGCTGGACAAGTTGTCTACCCGTCAAAGTGATACTCTTCGATTCTGTTTATAGAGTGGTCATTTCCTTCATATGATTAGCCGTTCCATCATCTTGTTCAACGGTAGTCTTCAATTAACATCCTGAATGTATTATTTATTTTGCAAACCTCTTATGAAGTTATCTAAACCTTTTTGTCAATTACACGTTTGCTGATGAGGCTGGATGTTGGTATATGGAGTGATTGGATTCTAGTTCATGGAGGCAGAATTGAAGAAGAAAATATGTTCCGGTTTCATTTGTATGTTATTGTGCATGGCTCAAACGAATTATGTTAATTGTAGAAAGTCAGTTTGGGCTCGCAGAAAATAGATCCGTTTCTTTCTTGTCCATTTAGTAAGGCCCAAAAGGCAACTGAACTGAATTCTCTGAATAGTGGTTTGTACTTTCTAGGGAAAACTGAGTCCAGATTCATCATAAAATCCATTTTTAACTGAAATTACTTAAATAACCAAAGGCATTTGATTCATCTCTTATTTTAAATGGAAATTTAATTAAATTATTATTTTTAAATCGAACTTTTAACATCCACGTTATTGCATAAATTGATTGAAAAAAATTTTTTTTTTTGAGAAAATTATAAAAATTTAGAGTTATAAAGTAGAAATTATGTAATAAAAATATAATAATTTAAAATTTAGTGATTTGTATGTAAATAAAAACTAAAAAGAAAATACTTTTTTTTAGGGTGAAACTCTATGGGATTATGGTTAATTTTACTATATGGGTTTGTACTTATAAATTAAGTTGGGGTATTTTAAGAAATAAATTTGAAAGGGGTGTCAGAAGGATTTTAAAAGTACCACTCATCTGAAAATTTTTACTTGATCCGCAAACCGAAGAAAATTTGTTTAGTGCTACCGTAGGAGTGCACATGCCATATGTTCTTTCATTGCTTTTTGTTTTTCTAAAGTGATATAAAATCGTTTGAATGGGAAAGATAATTTGGTAAAAGTATATATTTTAAAAAAAATAAATAATTTTTATTGTGGGTATTAATTAGTTGAGCTAGTAAAATAATATCTCATAAACTGACCCGCTAGATAAAATATATAAATGTATTGAAAGAGAAAAAAAATAGAGTTTTGCTAATGAAACTTACAACTCTTGTAAAATATGTAAAAGGAAATATGTCTTTTTCACCCCTAAGGCTTGATGTAATAACTCATTTCATTTTTATTGTTTAAAAAACAGCTCATTCATCCTTATTTTTTAAGCAATAGCCCAAAACACCCTTTCATTAATTTACTGTTATTATATTATATAATTTATTGAAGGTAAAATAAGATTTCTAAATAATGATGAATTATTTTAAAATAAACTCTCTAACACAAATAAAAAACATCTAGCTTTAAGGATAACTTAATAAATAAACAATAATAACATTAAATAATATGTAAATATATATATATTTAGGACCAAAAAAAAACATGAATTTCACAGGCACTAGAGTAATTTGTTTTATCCTTAACTTTAATATGGTCGAGATAAACAAATAAATAATCAATCAGTAATGTTATTCTATCAAAAGTAATTACAAACTCCTTCATTTACTTAGAAAATATGTACTAAATACATTACAACATATATTTAAAAATACTACTGAATAAAATACAATGCACTGGATTGTATTTTTTTTTTAATCTTTTAGTTTATTCTTGATCTTACTATAAACAATGATTCCTGACTGAAAAGAATTATTATTATTATTTAGTTGACTTCATTAAAAAAAATTAATAAACACACACACACACATGTTGCAAATTCTTTAATATTATTTTTGTTTCATTAAGTTATCATTAAATTTTAAATTTATACAAAAAGTCAAATGTTATTTAATTATTCTTCAAATTTTTATTTTAAAAAGCTTTACATTTATTCAACTGAAAATCCTATTTTGTCCTCAATAAATTATAGAGTAGACTAATTATAAATTTATGGAAGGTTATTTTGGGTTATTATTTGAAAAATAAGGATGAAACGAGTTATTGTTTAAAAAGTAAAAATAAATAAGCTATTATATTAAACCCTAGGGATGACAAGAGCTTTTTCCCTGTGTAAAAACTAGTAATATAATAATAGAATCTAATATCATGTTACATTAACTAGAAGTTACATTAGTTGTAACTTAACAAGATCCCAATTTATGGGAAAGACAATTTGGTAAAAGTATATATTTGAAAAATAAAAAAAATTATATAATTTTTATTGTGGTTATTAATTAGTTGAGCTACTAAAATAATATCTCATAAACTGACCCGCTAGATAAAATATATTAATGTATTGAACGATAAAAAAAAAAAAAGAATTTTGTTAAGTTACAACTTATGAAACTTACAAATCTTACAAAATATGTAAAAGCTAGTAATATAATAATAGAATCTAATATCATGTTACATTAATTGTAAGTTACATTAGTTGTAACTTAATATATATATATATATATATATATATATATATATATATAGCTCACCAAATTTATGATCTATTTGCTAAATAGGTTCGGCAACTTGTTTTTTCTTTAGTTCTTATTTAGGTCATACTCATACTCAAACGCAGTACCGCCGCTTTGACACTTGTATTGGGAATTTCAAATTTGGAAACACAAATGGGTGTCAAACTTATATTGGATGAGCTCCGAAACGAAATGACACGCACGCAGCACATGTTGCACCTAAGTTCCTCTCTTTTGTAAAAGCTTTAGGGCTTTACCAAATGCCCCTCAAGGTTACTTTCCGCATCAACTGTCTTACTCGAGCAGCTTGGTGAGTCGTGTGTGCTCTTGCTACAGCATTAACTGGTAACATCCTTGGAATGTGCTTGTTTTATTTTTTATTTTTTATTTTTTAATTATTCTTTTGGTTAAAAGTCCCATTATATAATTTGTTTGATTTATGTTTCTTTAATAAGTTTAATCTATTTTATTTAGAACTGTGTGTTCTTTTTGGCACGAAATTTTTTGACAGTTAAATGTTTACTGTCTGAAGTTCAAAAAGCTAAATTGAGAATATTCTTGCCCCCTTTTTGTGTCTTTTTTTTTTTTTTTTTTTGTAAATAAACGCATGAATTATTAATAGCACTGGTGATGGAAATGTATGAAAATTGCAGATTTTCAAAGTTATGGGTGACAATACTGATGGCCTGGACCGAATCTCGAGCTTGCCTCCTTTTATAGTTCATCACATTATGTCGTACCTCTCTGCTAAAGATGTAGCTAAAACTAGCATCTTGTCAAAGAGATGGAGTTGTTTCAGAGCGTCGTTCCCCATCTTGGAATTTGATCAAAGTGACTACTTAGGAACACAATTTTGGGACGGGGATTTAGATATTCTTGATCTGGAGATTTATGCTGAAAGTCATTACGAACAGACGATGAAATTTGTTGAATTTGTTAATGTTACCTTGCATCGGTTTTACGAGCTTAAGTTTCGTATGCAGAAATTTAGGATATTCATTAGCCCTAATCAGGTTAAGGATCTTTCTGATATTCTAGACAGGTGGATATTGGAGGCTGTAGAGCATAGGGTGGAAGATCTAAATGTTGATGTTCTGACAAAGAAAGATAGGCTGTACAGTTTGCCTCAAACAATATTTTATGCTAAATCAGTAACCACTTTGAAGCTAGGTGGTTTTAAGTTGGAGCAACCTTTTGATAGCATGAGGTTACCATTTCTCAAAAGTCTAACCCTACACTATGTCCATATCAATGAGCAGATTCTTCAGAAATTTATGAGTGAATGCCCTTTGCTTGAAGAATTGTCCCTTTTCTCCTGTTGGGGCATTAAATATATTTGCATCTCTAAACCTCTCAAACTCAAGACTATTCGTATCGTGAAGACTCTAGGCGAAGATCATCTTGAAAGTATTAAAATTGTTGCTCCAAATCTTCAAAAAATTAGCCTTGGTTTTGAGGATTGGCATTTAGAGCCGCATGTGCTTGACTTGTCTGGGTGTCTACAATTGATAGACTTAGAAATAGTGGGTAAGACTTTTAGTGACCAAGAGTTTCATGATCTGATCTCGAATTTTCCCTTGCTCGAGAATCTCTCTTTGCGCTTCTGTTGTAGCCTTGAAAAGATTATGATTTCAAGTAATCGACTTAAGGAATTATGCATTGATAGATGTGTCAATTTGAAGGCAATTGATCTTGTTACTCCAAATTTGCTTTCCTTTACTTACGTATCTAATCCGGTTCCTACATTTTCAATAACTGCTTCATGTCCGTGGAGAGTTGCATTCAATTATGGAGCTGCCGATGTTAGCTGGTACATTAACATGAAGGAATTTCTTTCGGCTTCCAACCAGATTGATGAGCTGACCATATTTGATTCGTCAATGAGGGTATGTCTATGAAATCCCTATTATTTATGACTAATATTTCATGCGTATTTCATATCTTTCATCTTTTCATTTTTTTTAATTTTCTTTTTATTTGTTGTGAATATCCAGACTACATTTAATTTAGAGGATTTCCAGAATATTCCGCCTTTACCACCTTGTGGAGTTGAGTGTTTGTCTCTATATACGGATGCGTTGCCATCAAAATATGCGGCTTTGTTGGACGGTATTTTCTGGATTTGTTTTCCCAAGTTTTTGTCTATAACAAGTGGGGGTGAGAACAGAAACAAATTCATTAAGGTATGTTCATCTTATCATAAATGCTACCATTGATCTATTTCAGTGAAAGTTTCATTGGAGCTATTGGTTTGCTTTTTTAACTTATCACAAGGAGAGAGAAAAATAGAATTGAGTAACATCCATTCTTAACTGTTAAAGTTTCCCCGCAAAAAAGGTTCAATTTGACTAACAATAGTTCTTGGTGTTGTAACTACATGATCTTATGATACTTTCCTTTTTCTTTTGGCCCTCAATTGGAGAGGGTGTTGAGCTAGGACCCAGGTTGTTCTCTGTAGAGTTCTTTTTTCGAATGACTTGTATAGATCCTAATTAAACAGGGTTCATTTTGTTTCTTTTGTGGAAATCTTTGCACTGTTGAACATGCCGCTTTTTAATTATTAATATACTATTTTATTTTCTTATGCAATAAAGTACAGGATCGTAAGATAATATATAATCTCGCAATTAGCTGAAAGTCCTTTATAAAAGAAAGGAAAAAAAAAATGTACTTGTTTTCACTTGTTTCCCCTTTCTCTATATCAGGGATTATCATAGTGATAAAGGCTTATCGTAGTTGTTATATGCCGAAGAGCAATAGCAGCTTGTCTATTTTCTGATTTGGGATTTTAGCTATTATATCTCTAATCCCTGCTAGTCGATTGCTAGATAATAACATAATTTATTCACCATCTTAAACTTCATTATTTTAACCATCTTTTAACTAACGCATTGACATTTGGCTGAACCAGTGGCTGTGCATGGAACTAATGAATGAATATGTGTACTGCTGCAATTCCCTTCGTATGAAGTGTTGGCGGCATTACTTGAGAGGTTTTGTGATTAGCAGCTCAGAAATGAAAGAAGACAATGAGCCTGTGGATATAGACAATTTGCTGGACAACTTGTCTACTCGTCCAAGTGAAACTCTTCGATTCCGTTTAGAGTGGTCGTTTCCTACATATGATTAACCCTTCCATCATATTGTTCAATGCTTTTAGTATTAAAATGACAATGTTCAAAACACTTTTTATCTCCTTCAATCATGTATTGAAATTGTCTAAATGTTTTGCCAATCTACTGCATTTATGGGTTTGCTGATGGCCGCTGGATGCTGGTGTAGGTAGTGATCTGGATTCTAGTACCGCGGGAGGGTAAGATTGAGGAAGAAAATATGTACCAATTTCATATGTCTACTGTTATATGCTTATATACAGTACTTAAAAGAAATATGTTAATAATTGTCGGCCAATGTCGTTTTGTATAATTGTGGTATGTATTTGTACATATGCTTTATAAATGCTTTATATGATAGGCGATGCATGGTTCTCTTACATTAGGCAAATAAAAGCTATAGAAAGAGAGAATATGTAAGGAGTAACGATACGCTAAACCTCGGGAGAAGTAAATGGTAATTGCCATTATAATTTAGTATTATTATTATTATTTCTTCTTTTTTTTTTTGGTTGAAAAGTATTATAATTTTAAAATTGCAGTAAAATGATTTTGTAAAACTTTACTGAACAGCCTCTATCATCCATCCAACATTAGTCAATTTGTTTCAAGTCAATTCTGTTATCAGTCTTACCCTAACATTTACTGGTAACAGTCTTTGATTATCAGTACTATCTACTTTTAAAATTTTCTCATTCCCTTTTTCACTTTGTTTCTCATAAATAATTAATATATATATGTATGTATATATATATATATATATATATATATATATATATATATGCAAGTCTGTTTGAGGGTTTTTATTTTTTATGTAAAGGTTTGGATGGAGATGTGAAATCATAACCATCAAGCACTGAACCCTTCCCCTCTGGCCTCTGTTATTACTCAAACAAAGGTGACTGAGGATGTAAAGCCCATTCAAAACCAGCTGACCTATGACATGCCTGATTATGTATCTGTTCACCTTTTGATTACAATTTGTCTCCCCCATATATGCCATCAATATTTGCTGGACTGCATGGGGAAAAAAAAAAACATGAATTATTTATTGCATTAGTGATGGAATCGTATGTAATTGCAGATTCTAAAGTAGTAGGTGGCATCACTGACGGCATGGATCGAATCTCAGACTTGCTTCCTTTTATAATTCACCACATTATGTCGTACCTCAACCCAGAAGATATAGCAAAAACTAGTGTTTTGTCGAAGAGATGGCAGTATTTAAGAGCATCATTTCCCATCTTGGATTTTGATCAAACTGATTTTGTAGGGACAGAGAGGGAATATGATTCAGAAACTGATGACGATAGTTATGATGAAAGATTTTATAAACATTTTGGGGATCTCGTAAATTAAGCTCATGTTTCCCTAGTTAGATTCTGCAAGCTTAAGTTTCGCATGCAGAAGTTTAGGATACTCCTAAGCCTTGCTGGTTTTGGAGAGTATTCTTCTATTCTTGGCGGATGGATATGTTTGGCTGTACAAAATGGGGTCCAAGATTAGATGTCGATATCCAAACAAGTAGAGACAGACAGTACAATTTGCCTCGGATAATATTTTCTGCCAATTCGTTAACTACTTTCAGGCTAGTAAATTGTAAGTTGGAGCAGCCTTCTGATACTTTAAGCTTATATGTTCTCAAAAGGCTAACTCTAGTCAAAGTCCGTCTAACTGATCAGGTGGTTCAAAAGCATACCAGTGAATGCCCTTTGCTTGAAGAATTGTCTTTTCACTCCTGTCGAGGTTTGAAATGCTTTTGCATCTTTAAACCTCTCAAACTCAAGGTTTTGTGCATTCAAGTATCCTGGGAAGATGAAGATGATATTGAAAGTATTAAAATTGGTGTTCGAAGTCTTAAAAAATTTTAGGCTTGTGTTTGAGAATCGGCGAATGGGTTCGTGTGTGATTGACATGGCTGGGCGTCCACATTTGAATGATTTGGAACTGATTGGTGACATTTTTGAGGACCAAGAGTTCCATAAATTTATTTCAAATTCTCCCTTGCTCGAGACACTGAACGTGGAGTACGGTCGTGGCCTTGATAAGGTCATGATTTCAAGTAATCTACTTAAGGAGTTATTGATTACACATTGTGCCAATTTGAAGGCAATTGACATTAATACTCTAAATTTACTTTGTTTTTTTTTTTTTTTTTTTTTCACTCACTTGTATAATCCAGTTCCTTTGTCTTCAATAAATGCTCCATCTCATGGAGAGTTGTTTTTTTTTTCACTCATATGGACCTGCTTGCGATAATAATTGTAGCCCTGTTGTTGATAGATTGTAGGCAATAAGAATCAGAATATTGGCTCTTGTGTATCGGGACAAAGCTACTGCAAACAAACAAATATAGCAAATCATAAAATTAAATTAGTTTGTCAAGGAAGCTCATATAGTACTACATTCCACAGACATGTCACGAACACTTACAATACTAGATCATTTCTCTATACATCAAGTGGAATTAGAAGGCGTAGATGAGTTGTTACGTTGCAGCTAGAAATTAGCTTTGCAAATAAAGTAGTTAGTTATATTTGATTATCTAGTACTATAAATACCCTCTTGTACATAAATCTCGTTAATTAAGTTAAACAAATAAAATTCAGTTTACACAACTTATTTTTCTCAGTAAACAAACAATTGGTTGAAATTTGATTACAAAGTGATATTAGTCGAATCAACTAGGGATGACAATGGAGAGGATAGGGAAGGGGACCAACATCTTCGTACTAATCTCCGATATTTTGCATATATCGTCGTCTCCTCCTCGTTCCTGTCAAAATTGCTTGAGGGGAGGGAATAAGGATCTCTGAATAATAATAGAGCATCCTTGAGTGTCGTCAATTATCGAATAATTTGTAAGTTTTTAATTTTCAAACTTGATTTAATCATATTAAATTAAAATTTTACTTAAAGTTTGGCAACATATCTTATATTAATATTAATCGATTACAAAAGTCACACTAAATCATCAAAATAATTATCTTTGTCAATCTTCATAATCTTATAACAAGAAGAAAAGGAAATTACTTTTAATAATGAAATAAAAGAAATGGCTATATATAGATACTTAAAATTAATGAGATGAGAATGCGACATGCTACTAGACTATGATGAGATGGGGACAAGATAGGTGCTGGCTGCGGCATGAATAAGTTGGAAAGGATGAGTGAAACTGTGAGAGAGTGGCTTAGGAGTTAATTTGTGGATTGTGAACTTATGGGGTTGTGGGCATTGAGATATTTAATATTTTACAATTTAAATATTATTATTTATTCACCAATATTTCTACAAAAAAATAAAAATAAAAATTGGGAAATGAAAAAATGGGGAGAGGATAAGGATTTTACGTCATCCCCATCCCTTGAATTAGGAAATTTGATAAAAAAAAAAAAGACTTTATCCTTTCTCTAAATAAGAAATTAAGTATAAAATTAATCTTCAAATAATCTCCACAAGGGACTCTTGGCATCCCTAGAATCAACCCATTTCGTCACTTGAGAAATATTGCATTGAAACGAACCTCGACATTATATGTCGTTCGAGGCTCGGACCATAGTTTTTCGGTTCCGCAGCCGGCCGACGAGAAATGTTTCAGGTGGCCATCGTCGATCAAATTGAATTGATGAAGGACACTGATAATTTCGCGCATAAATTTTGTTTATATTGAGAGAGGGAATGGATAATAGCATGCAAATCCTGACACTTGCTTTAAATGTAATTAATAAATACATTTAAATTATACTAATTTGAAAGAAAGGGGCCTATGTGATAACAATGAACAAATAATTCTTTATTTAAGAAATATAAAAAGAGATTTGGGATACAATGTTATTACTCATTTGGGATTTAGGTTTGAAGTATAACACGTGTTATCAATTTGTACGTGAACATGCTTCATTAGCGAGATTTCGTTGTAGGATTTTCACTAATATATATATATATATATATTAATACAGCTTTTAACTAAAGTAATAACAGTAAGTTGCACTTGCACACAGCCCTCTCCTTCGTCAAAAATTAGAAGTTCTTCAAAATTTTTAATCAGTCCTTTAATTTGCAAAAATTACTCCATTACCTGATTTGCGTGGGTTGACTGCTAATCAGTCACTCAATTTTGCAAAATTTATTGAAATCGAGGTGGTATTACTAATTTAATTTATATTTTGATTAACCAGGCCGTAAATTCACATTTCGATCAATCGATTAACCAGGCCGTAAATTCACATTTTGAATTACAGTAAATATCTCTAGGCGCAAATTTGTGAGCCAATACTAGACAGATTTCTAAGCTGCATTATAATAAGCATGTATATAAAATTTATTATAATATATTTGTAGATCGTAGCAATTTGAAATTAAAATCTGGCGTGGCAGGGCTCCGTGCCTAAGAGCAAATAAATTTGAAGTTTCTGGGCTTCCACCGTGCCAGGGGTTGTCAAAATTGCAGGTGCAAGAACAAATTTTTAATCAAAATTGTTCTTCAAGAGGACCTGAACCGTCGTGGACCGAAAAATGCAGAAGCTTAATATACCATTCCAAGGCAATATTCAGTTTAACAAGTATACTACATTAACAATTTTGATTAAAAATATAATAATAACACTGTCGAGCTAAAAAAAAACAAAAACACCTAAATAATCCTATTGTTGAGGAAGAAGTGCCATCTCAATTTCTTGGAGTGTTTTTCCTTTAGTTTCCATGACATTCCTCTTAACATAGATGACTGCCAAAAAACAAAAGGAACCAAAAATCGTATAGAGGATTAGTGGCCCGAGTTGCTCCAACAGCCGCAAAAACAATAGACCAACGAAAAAATTTATCACCTGTCACAAACAGCAGTGAATCACTGAAATGATATAATGCACAGTGCAAGCATTGCATCGAATTAACCAAGAAAAAAATTTCCTGAGCTTGTTTTAAAGCAAATTGAAATGGTTCAATTTTAAATCATCTGTGAATATACCAATATACGGAAAGCAGGTTCTCCTCAACAAATTAGATTAAACTTTATCCTAAATCATTAGCTGGTTAGTCTATCAGCCAAACCAGCCATCACCAAAATGCTAATTAAGGGAAAGAAATATCTGTCTACGTAATCGTAACAGAAGAACTGCAGAAGCAATTACCCAATGCACAGCCATGCAAACTGCCATTGCCTTTGCTCTAATTCGATTGGGAAATATTTCTGATAGGAGGAGACTAGGTACTGGACCGGCACCAAGGGAAAATGTCAAGACAAACCTGCAATAAAAGTTTAAATTTTAAAATCATGCCATTATATTACCAATAAAATGGGTCCAGCTATGGTGCAACTGTGGTACCATACCACAGTTGCATCTAGCCATTGGATCCAGCTATAGTGCATGTGTGCAGTTGGATCCAATGGATAGGTGCAGCTGTGGTATGGTACCACAGTTGCACCATAGTTTTGTCCCAATAAAATACTCAACTTCCCTTACAATCCTTTATATTATTAATGTCATTAACCAAATAAATAAGCTACCTGCACGGCCTACCTCATTTTGACTCCTACACATCACATAATGGAATAAACACATTTTTAAGACACTGATCATTTTCTTACAGAAAGTTTAGTCAAGAAATTCTTTTCAAAAAAAAAAAAAAGTTTAGTCAAGAAATTCACACCATAAATGCTTCTTGTCACAATAAAAAATGTTTTCAAGTAGCTATCAGCAAAATGTCAATTACTTAGCCGTTATATTATTCAATAGGTATTTCAAAAAAAGCATAACATACATTTCTTTCTTTTAATCTATTTGCATTACTGCCCCTCCAGTTTGTCAGGGATTAACTTACAGCAGCATGCCTCCAAGAGATAGTGACAATGCTCCAGAGCTTGATACAAAGGAAGTCGCAGCAATTGCTTGAACACCCATTGCGATTGCCTGAACCAGAAGTGCATAAAGCAAATATCAAACAAATTATGATAGTAGTCTACATGATGCAAAATCTGAGTTATGAGGCCTCTAAATACAACAGTGTATGATGTTGTTGCACCAATTGCATATCAAGAAGAGAATCAACAAATTCTTGAACCAACTTTGCAATGCTTTTAACATAATCAAGCATAGGCTTTTCAGGAATGAGTAAATTTTGCAGTTACCAATCAGTGGCAATCAAAGTACTATATAACACAGTCATCACCTGCTGTAGACTTCCAGAGTATAGACTACTCTATACTCTGAAAAGTGTAACACCTAAATATGTTGATGGTTACATGGTTATTACTTGTAGACGCAATGCTGAAATCTCAACAATCAAATACAGATACATGCATGTTCAAGAGATTTGCCAACATAATTTTAGTTCAAAATAATGTCATTCACAAGATAAGAAAGTTCATTGCTGTTTATCAAAAAATTCTTTACCATGCCCAAAAAACTTCCAAGAAGAAGCACCCTTCTACCGAGCTTGTCCATCAAAATCATTGCAATAATCGACCCTAACAAACCACAGACAATACTGGTTAAGATAAAAATTTAACAACATTCACAAAGTTAAAACACTTGGGAGTATAACAATGTGCACCTGATAAATTTGCAATTCCCACACATATGTTTCCAGAGTCTGAAGGAACACCGGCATTTTTAAAGACAGTTGATGAGAAATAGAATACAGCATTTATGCCAGATAACTGTTGTAAAGCAAAAAGGGTAGATCCAATGAAAACCACTGCATATAGAGAAGTAAAATAGTAATCTTTTAGAAGGAAACATATTGGTACAATGACTAATGAAATTTGAAACAAATTAACATTTTTACCTCCAAAGTTGCGAGGAGAGATCAACTCTGAGAACTTCACTGCATCTGCCTCATCTCCTCTCTCTGACTTTGACAGTTCGGCCATTGAGTACTTTACATGTAATCCTCCGAAAAGCCTCTCTAATTCAGCTTCAGCTTCAGCGCCTCTTCCTCTCTGAAGCCAAAACCCATAAATTAATGTCTAGTCTATCAAATTACTTCAAACAGTTAGGTGCAACATTCTCTGATGAATAAAACAAGGAGCACAAATAAACTGCCAATGTCGTCTGTTGAATAGAGGAGCCAAAGCATTTTTGGATGGGTAAGCACGATTTTGTATAGCAGGTTGAGTTTCAAAAGAAAGGATGCAGGAAATCATGTAAGAAGTCCGGAAAAATCTCATCACATGATCAATAAAAACTCCATTGACAACAGGAATTTATGCATGGCTGTTCTTGGATTGTATTTCAGGACAAACACAAGTTATAGGAAAATGGTGGGAAAAAAAAAATGCTAGAATGCAGTCTAAACAATGACTTCCCTCATCATTGATGTAAATAAATTCCAGTCCCTTGAGAGACTATTACTGTTAATGTTCTAGCCCTTCAAGGAAACACATCAAAAAAAATTTATTTGTTAAAAGCATTACCAATGGTTGGTTATGAATTTATTTATAATCCTCAATCCCAGTAGCTATAGCATAGATGGAGCCCCTAAGAGTTCACAGAGATTTCCAATTCAGACCAGAGTCCAAACAAAGTACAATATCTCCTATCAATTGCATATCATCCCACAAAAATTAGAAGATAAACTGTATAGTCAGTTTAAATTCAAAACTAGATCACTATTCTGGTCTAACATGGATCATCTACACTCATATAAAAAAGTCATTGTTATACTTGGTTAACGCATAGATATATTTCAGGTAATATTCCTCTGCCAGTAATTTCAGAGTCAACTGTAACCGTATATAATTCCCAAATTTAATCTCTTTTTCAAGTAACAAACAACTTTATTTCAGCCTTCCTGCTGAAATATACTAAAAAAGCATTAAGCTTAGCTGACACCTCACATGTAGCCATAAAAAGGAAAAGCCAAATCCAAACAATAGAAGTAAAAGCATGCATATTATTAAAAGCATGAATGATACACAAATGAATAGATGACCTTGAAAAGCCAATGAGGACTCTCTGCACAAAACTCCATAAAAAGAGCAAGGAATGCAGCAGGAATAGTAGCTACCCAAAAACAAATTCGCCACCTGAGGACAGCATGAAGTTATTACATATAGAATTCACAGCTGGACCATCTGAGCACTAAAAATGAGTAAATAAGATATAAGTGTTCCTAGACTACATACGCAAAATACTTCAAATAAGTCTTTAAACAAATTGAAACAACTTAAAGGTCAAACATCTTGTTCGAAGACTACCATAGCTTCAATAACGTTTTTCTTACCAACCCAAAATTTCCTTAGCTGGGAGTCCAACAAATAACGCCACCAAAATTCCAAGACATGCTGCGATCTGGGTAGAGCTGCCATAAGCACCCCTTACATAAGCTGGTGAAACCTACTTAAGGACGAAGAACAGTTAATTCCCATGGAAAAAATAAGAACAACAAAAAATAATAACTCCTGCAGTGGAACCAAGTATAGGTGACTGCGAATCAAGGCAAGTGAACATAACTATCAACTCCCATACCTCTGACACATAGAGAGCTGCAACAGCAGGCCCAATACCCATTCCAGTCCCAACAAATAACCTTCCAAGAAGCATTCCCCAGAGATTTTTCGTTATAGCACTGCAAGATTATATTTAAGTACTTCTATAAGCCTTATATAGTTTCAATCAGTACAAGATAAAAGTGTTTGATCTGACTTGTGAATAAAACAGCATTATTGGCAGGAAGCTTTCATGGTATCAATTTAGAAGACTTCAAGTATAATACAAAAAAAGCCAACCCTAGTGATTCTCCTAAGCATCTTAATTATAAAATAATAATTAAAAAAAAAAAAAACAGGACAGAGAAATCGACCCTAAGATCAGATGCAAATTTCACATTAAGTTGTTCCTCCAAAAACCAAATGACTTGAGCATAACCAAATTACCAATAATTACTTTGATAGGAGAATATGACTGAATTGAAAAAATAAACTAATATATGTAACACCCTTTCACACTGAATTTTTGCAGACATTATATATGTATGGATCAATATCAGCCATTCAATTCCAAGATCTGTGAAAAGTGATAGATATCCCTTAGTTTGGAATAAAATAAAACTGTTTGCACAAATTTTCATCTCGTAAACTAAAAAAGCAGCATTTTCTGTCATTACAGAAAGGAACATGATAGATGCCCGAAACACAAGCAGATGGCAACATAAAAATGCAATTTATATTTTAGTTACCTCATTGAAGCCCCAATTATCATTGGTAAAGCGCACAGCTGGAATGCCCTGCGCCGTCCAATACCATCTGCAATCCAACCACTGAACATAGATCCTACAAAGGCCCCCCCTAAACATGTACTCACCACCAGACCTTCACTTGACGATAACCAACATGTTAGAGTAATTCTTCGAAGAGAGAAGTAAAGCAAAAAGGAAATCCTAAGACAATACCTTCAGCCATGGTACTCCCACTAAAGCCAAGATCTAAAGAAATGCTTTCTAACGTCTCATTAACTACTCTGCAATACACAGACAAAAACAAAGAGAATAAATCGATTTCCTATCTCTTTTTCATATACAATAATTGAAGAATCAGAAAGGATTATGAGTTTCATTGGGACACACCCTAGATGATAACCAAATAAGAATGAAGATATAATTGCAACAAGTACATGCGGCAAAGACCGGCTCCAGGGAGGGTTTCCAATATCTTTGCCCAAACCATTTGGCATCCGTACTACAAGCCACATAAAGAATCACTCCAATTGTTAGCCACATAACTATTTGTGTAACAAATGGGAAAATTATATTTTGGTAGTTTGCTTTTGCAAGAATAATGCTGTTCCTGCCATGGAATTGTATATACTGCCCATCAAGACTAGCTGAGCTAAACAACTCTTGAAATTTATGACAACAACTATCATTTTATTTCAAAATGGCAGATAAAAGATCAGACAAGTCTTATAAAAAAGAAAGGAGTTATGCACACTGCTTTATTACTCAACAGCGACACAGATACAAGAACATGTAGAACAAAGAAAAAAAATTCTCAGATTCTGCAACTTGCCTATTTTAATATCATTAACTACTTCTTGTATCCTTAACACCCTTATCAAGTGAAAGTGCAACATTGAAAGAAATTGATAAAACTGAATGCTTTTAAGTCTCATATTTAGCTAATTGTGCAGTCAATGAAATCCCTTCCTAATTAGAATACCTCGCAAAAGCTCGATTACAGAAAGTCAATCACTACCCACATAACAGAACTTAAATATAGATAAAATTCCAAAATGAATAAAAAAATGCAATTGGTTACTATACAAATTAAAATTACCTGTGGTTTCTTCTTTTCCATACTCATCGTCAACATCTTTCGATGATGCACGCTTATACATCCAGGACACATCGCCATGACGCCCACGCATCCCGAAATGATTAAAATTTCCCTTCAAGTTTACAAAGTAATCAGCAGCCAACTGCAACAACCATCAGATCAAACCATTTAACGAATATCCTTACATTTTTAAATTCAACATTGTACTCAATCATATAACTAAAGCTCAAAAAAAAAAAAAAGGAAGAAGTTGCATTGACAGATTAGAGTACAAAGCCAACTGACTAAAGAAATTGTCTTATTTATTTCATATTATTTTATTTCAAGATCGGAAGTCTTGAATGAAAATTTTGAGCCAGAAGGATCTAAATACTCAAATTAAAAAAAGAAAAAGAAAAATCAAAGCTCACGTGTACCTGCATCAATAGAGAAATGGAAAACACACTAGATATTAAGCACAAAAGCAATAATGTTTAGCTCTAATCAAGATTTATAAATTAAAAAAAAAAAAAAAGAGAGAATTGACGCGACCAATAAACATTTCTTTTTATAACTGTAAACAAGAACTGAGCTTCTTCACGGCACCGACTCAGAGGATCAGCAACAAACACAGAATCATTTGATTCATCAAATTACGTATAAAAGCTCTTAAGATTATTATATCAAAATCCAACCACAATGTAGATTTTCACCAACACGTCAGCGTTTTTGCAGGATCAGCCGCAAACAGAGACTCTCAACATTTTGTCTCAAAACACACAAAAACGAAACTGAAGCTTCAAAAACGACACTGCTCGGCAGGATCAGGAAACAAACAAAGAGGCTCACCATTTTGTAAGCGTCAAAAAATAAAACAATGAAAATTGAAAATTCATGCATTCGTCTCTAAGCATTCGTTTTTTTTAAAAAAAAATCAGATTTCATACGTGAACAATAATAACTATGAATGATGTTAAATAAATAAGTAGAGAATGATGAGTGAAATTCAGTACTTGTTTTTCAGGTGAGTGGAAATGCGAAACGAAGAGAATGGACTCTGAACAAGAAAGGCGAGCGACAGAAGAGAGGAGGCTATAATGCGCCGATGGTGTAAAGTGTCCGATGAAATATGGTGTCAGTCTCAGGCTTTTAAACTGAAGAAAAGGAAATCAAAGCGAGGATTTCGGAACCGTTATTATTATTATTATTTTTGTCTTAAACTTTTTTTATTATTTAAAGAAAATGTAAAGACGGGGGAGTGAGGTTGTGGTTGACGCTATCGTGCGCGCCAGGCGTTCACTCGTTTTTCAATTACTGGTTTTTTAGAAAGGAAGCAAAGGTCTGGAGCTAGGAGACGAACACCTGGAGCTTGTTAGGAGCAAGATCTCGTCGTTTGTGGGATATGGGATGTTTATTGTCTGTCCAGTTGTCTATGGACACGTGGATATGGTGCAGTGCAAAAACTTATCCGATGTGTTAATTAGCGAATATTGGGATCTGTTGAAAAGAGCTAGTTGTTACGGTCCGCCCAATTCGCTAGCCCAATTGCCCATAATTTCGGGCTAGAGAGCCAACACAAGGCCAAGAGTGCTAGCTTGGCCCAATTCCAGAACATTCTAGGCAACTCTAGCACATGAGCTTGTAAATACTCTAGAATTCTCCATAGAATTCCAGCACATGTAAATATCTAGAATTCTAGGAACATGGTAGAATTCTCTAGAATCTCTAGAGCTTGGCAAGCCTCCCCTATAAATATGGGATGGCATTAGGCATTTGTATCCAACAAACACTACAACAAGCATTGTAATCTCTCTTTGTGCAATACAAGTTTCTTCTTTGGCTCAATTGCTCTCTTCTCTATTCCGAGAAGCTCTAGGCTTACTTAGCAACATTCGGCAAAGTTGTCTAAGTGCCGCACGGGTTAGCTGCGCAACATACTCATCCCGTGACAAGTGGTATCAGAGCTAAGGTTTGCACACACGCAAGTTAGCTCACGAAGCAATGGCCAACCCTTCGAACGTAGCACAAGAGGGTGTTGTTGGTGTGGATGTTCCACCGGAACCAAGCCGCGGCCGAGAGGGAGAACGCGCCCAAGGCAAGACTCGCGGCAAGTCCAAGGCCCCATCCGTGGATGCGTTGGAGCCTCGTGTAACCACTCTCGAAATCGCATTGTCCGCCGCTCAAGATAGCCTCGAGGGATTGGAGGAACGAGTGGACGGTCTCGAGGGGGAATACGCCGAGTTCACGGTGGCAACCAAAGCTCTCATCCAAGAGCAAGTGAACACTCTCCGAGGTGAGTTTCGTTCTTTTCATGATGAGTTGCTAAAACTTCGTAGTTTTGTTCAGGACGAACTACGCGCTGTCCGTGCGGAAGTGGGTGAAGTCCGCTCGGATTGGGCATGGCACAAGCGCACACTCTCCTCAAGTCCAGCTTCCGCAAACTCGAGTGATGCGCGCCGCATTGACGTGCCAAAGCCTGACACTTACGATGGCACACGCAATGCCACAGTCGTGGATAATTTCCTCTTTGGGCTCGATCAATACTTCGATGCCATGGGTGTCCGAGATGAGGCATCGAAAGTGGGCACTGCACCCACCTATCTTCGAGGCGCTGCACAACTATGGTGGCGTCGCAAGCATGGCGAGATGGGCAAGGGCATTTGCACCATCGACACTTGGGCTGACTTCAAGCAAGAACTCCGAAAGCAGTTCGCCCCAAGCAATGCGGAGAAGAAAGCGCGAGCGCGCTTACGTCGCCTCAAGCAATCGGGTAGCATTCGGGACTACATCAACGAGTTTACTACCCTTATGTTGGAGATAAGCGACATGTCCGACAAAGATTCACTCTTCTACTTCCAAGATGGCCTCAAGGATTGGGCCAAGACCGAGCTTGATAGGCGTGGTGTTCAAACACTTGACGACGCCATCGCCATTGCGGAGTCGCTCACCGAATACTCCGCCCAGCTCAAGGACAAGAGGTCTAGCTATGACCAAGGTGGGGGAGAGAGCCATGAGGACAACAACCGCAATTGCAAGGAATGGAGCAAGAAAAAGCCTCCAAGCGGCAAGGACGGGCAAAGTAAGTCCGAGAAGCCACCCAAGCCTCGAAGCCCATGCTTCATTTGCAATGGCCCTCATTGGGTACGCGACTGCCCGGAGAAAAAGTCGTTGAATGCCCTCGTAACACAACTCAAGGGCCAATGCACACCAACTACGGAAGAACCCCAACACAACTTGGGTTCGTTCCAACGCCTTAGCACACTCGTGAGCCAACCGCCAGAACCCACAAGGAAAGGGCTCATGTTCGTAAGTGTGCTCATCAATGGCCGAACCGTTCGTGCGCTCCTTGACACCGGAGCAACGCACAACTTCATCTCCGAAGAAGAGGCTAAATGTCTAGGCCTCAAGGTAACGCAGCACGGAGGCACCATCAAGGCTGTAAACTCACCCGCCAAGCCATTTGCGGGAACCACACGAGGCGTACACGTTACGCTTGGGACATGGAATGGGAAGCTCGACTTCTCGATTGTGCCGATGGATGACTTCGCAATGATCCTTGGCATGGAATTCTTCGACAAGGTACATGCCTTCCCACTTCCAGCAACAAACTCCCTTAGCATCTTCGATGGGAATAAGGCATGCGTGGTACCGGTCGAGCGCGCACAACCCACAAAAAAGGCGCTCTCAGTCATGCAGTGCAGACGAGGATTCAAGAAGAATCCAGACCACTTGGTCTCCATCCGGCAACACCACAAGGGAGAGGATTCCGAAAGCCCTCCAAGCCAAGTCCCACAACAAGTACGAGCCGTCCATGACAAAGGCAAGGACGCTATGCCTCCGAAGCTCCCACCGAGACGAGTGGCTGAGCAACGCACAAAGCCATCCGAGCATAAGGGGTTGCGGAAACACAAGAGGGGACGCCGCAACACCAACCGAAAGAAGGAAACAACCACAAGCGGAGCAAGTGGCGGAACCTCCCCAAGAGTGAAGCACACGAAGACTAACGACAAATCACGGAACAAGTCCCCCAAGGAGCAAGGACGAGATCGCGACGAGGACGCCGCGAGCTTAGGTGGGGGAGGATGTTACGGTCCGCCCAATTCGCTAGCCCAATTGCCCATAATTTCGGGCTAGAGAGCCAACACAAGGCCAAGAGTGCTAGCTTGGCCCAATTCCAGAACATTCTAGGCAACTCTAGCACATGAGCTTGTAAATACTCTAGAATTCTCCATAGAATTCCAGCACATGTAAATATCTAGAATTCTAGGAACATGGTAGAATTCTCTAGAATCTCTAGAGCTTGGCAAGCCTCCCCTATAAATATGGGATGGCATTAGGCATTTGTATCCAACAAACACTACAACAAGCATTGTAATCTCTCTTTGTGCAATACAAGTTTCTTCTTTGGCTCAATTGCTCTCTTCTCTATTCCGAGAAGCTCTAGGCTTACTTAGCAACATTCGGCAAAGTTGTCTAAGTGCCGCACGGGTTAGCTGCGCAACATACTCATCCCGTGACATAGTGCTGTTCATCTAGTTGGTTTTTTTTTTTAAAAAAAAATTCCTAAATTATTTTCTATTCTTTCGCACCCACTCTTTTAGTTCTCTTTTTTTCTTTTTCTTTTTTTTTCCTCCATCTTCTGGTTGCATTGTAACGTTACTTGAAAATTTGACAATATTTGAATGTATTATTAGCTAATAGCATAGTATTTAGAGGAATGTGGAAAATCGACCGACAATTAATGCTTCGACCTCGGAGAGTCCAAGTTCATATGTTAATAAAACATTGATTGAATGACACACGTTTAGTCAAATTTAGGAGAAGCTCGTGATTTGACCTAATTTGATTAGCAAGGTCTTTGCCTTGCATCACTAACGCACGACACGTCACCTACCAAAGAATTTGCAGGATCACTGTGAGGAAATTTGTTGTTCCATGAAAATTAAACTTACTTGATTAAGTAGTGATTAAAAGAGACGATAAGCAAGCAACATCTATTTCAAACAGCATTCAATTAAAGCTATCATCTATTTTTTCACGTTTATCATCATATGTTTTGCTTGTCATCAAACAGGTCCACATTCAATAGAACAAAGACTAAAAAAAGAATTCGTCTGTAAAAGCACAAGAATAATTATCAAGCTATAGAAACATAGAAAGGGTTGTCACAATAACATTTTTGCTGTACAAACAAATTCCTCTCAAATACAATACAGATGTAGGTTTTGACAGGGAATTGCTCTCTGATGCCAAAACACTTTTGCACCAAACAGACATCAAATGATTGTGTTGAGGGAAAATTTTTGAACCACCCACCAATCATGTTTTACTGAGCGAACCGTGAACTATACTGTATGCCTTAAATCAAATATCTAACTGAAAAAAAAATACCACAAATCTGATTAGACTTGTCAGGTGTTACCCATCGATGAACCCATTACTTGGATCTGTCAACAAACGCAGGAAGGTATCACAATAGATGAAATAGGCATGAAGCCATTACATATGGAGTATTATCATTCATGAATTGAAAGTTGGCAAAATTACCTTATTCACAAGCAAGTTCACTTGCTCTCTGTACATTTCCTTCAAGTCCATAATATCAGCACGGAGTTCCTCCAGCTAAACATAAGCAAATCATATTAGATGTCAGGATAATGGATGCAACAAGACTTCTATACTATGTCCTCTATCAATCAAGAAATACCGTAACCCTTCAAACTGCAAAAATGTATTTACCTCCTCATCACGTTCTCCCATTAGCTCCAATGCAGCTGAGTGCCTCCTTCTTAATGCATCTAGCTCTGCCTGTATGCCAGGTAGAATGGCAGCTTCTGCTCGCAACTTTTCACACTGACAAACAAAAAACATTTCAAACTCACCGCTTTCTGAACATAAAAATGTGAATGCTAATATATAGCAACTCTATTGAGATCCTTAAAATGAAAACAACTTGAACATGCACCTGTGCTGTCATTTTGACTAACTCCTCGGCAAGAGAGTCCCGGATAGACTCCATTGATGCCTGATGTGAAGTATAAACAATGGTCAATTAAAGCTTTATAAAAATAAAAGAAATGCACATTGTATAGCATTTATACCCTACTAATGTCACAAGAGGGCACTGCTCTGTGGAACTATAATGTCAAATTCCAAATGCCATGCAGACATTACCAAATAATATTTAAATGGGTGTTCAAAATGCAAGCTATACCAATCGAGACATATATGAAGCCAGCTCCCCCTCTTTCTGACGGAGAATGGATTCAAAAGCACTAGGTGTCATGCTCTTCACATAGTATGGGCTCATAGTTGGCTCTACGGTATTTTTTCTATCAGATAAACTGTCAGATGAGTCCAATGATGCTTGCAGAAAATGACTTTCCTCCATGCTGCCAAGGCTGCTAGCACTTGAGAGCTTCCGAGATAGGCTACCTGTACAAAGAACAAAATGAATAGGAGGTACAAAATATTTACCAAGTACTTCATAAAAGCAAAGCATCATACCATTCTCAAAAGCTGAGGTGTGCCTTGCTATAGGAGTCTTTTCAGATACAGCAGCAGATTCAGCAGAAGCTCTCCTTTCCAAATCTACCCGAGCAGTCTTCTCCCTTTCTATTTCCTGGCAAGGATCAAGAACTTTAGTGGACTTGTATAACATTAACATGAAGTGAATGATTTCAAGACGATGAAGCTTTTCTACTCAAATCAGCACTACCCGTGCAGCTTTGAAATGTTTCAAATATGAATTAAAGTCATCATTTAGGTGTCTTTCTCACTGTGAGAATTAAATATCATTCGCCAGAAGAAAATTCAATGGTTAAAGAAACAGCAGCCAAATCTATAAAGACATATTCCAACAGAACCGTTGATGTTTACCGAATGCTTACATCAGATGCATTTAGTAAAGCATATTGCTTCAAGAAAACCTAGACCAAAACCTAAAAGCCAAAATATTATGAATCTTAGCAAAGATTGATGGAGAAAGGAAACTGAAGAAAAGAAGGAGAAGTTCCACTTAAAAACACACACACATAACATAAATAACAAAAGCATCACCTGCTGAAGAAGTTCCCTGTGCATAAGTGCTTCTTGTAACTCTTGCTTATGTTTCCGCCTCAGTTCCTTGATTTCTTCTTCAAGCTGGTTTGCACGCCCTTCTTGAGTGTCAGCTTCCTCCTTTGCTGCAAGGTACTCTTGCCTATTCTCAGCAGCTCTTTGTCTCTCCTTTTCAAGGGACTTGGTTAGCTGTGTCTGTTCTGCTCGCAGGCATGAAATCTGGAGTACATTATTGGCATAAGCTAACATTCATAAAATGTGCTCCATTACCAACATAAACAATCCATGGAAAGCAAAAGAAACCTGTGCTTCAAGAACATTAATCCTAGATAAAGTTTGTGACAAGCGCTCATTGACAGAACGTTCTCTTTCTTCAGATGCTGCAGCTTTGGCCTCGGCTTCCTGGGAATTTAATTTCAATAATTAGAAACCAGAGATGTGTAAAAGCCTCATTTACTATATTCTGCACAGGAATAATGTCAGAGACACCTGGAGTCGCAAGTTCAGAGACCTCTCCACAGCAGCCCAAGCTTCTGCCCTCCGGGCAGTTGTTTCCTGTAACCAATTGAGCAAAGAGACAATACAGAAAACTCACATGTAAACCAAATGATCATCATTTGAGGGGCAGGGAGATTTTCATAATGCATGAGGAATCAATTCACCTGTATGGCTTCAATCTGTCTTAACAGAGGCCTTGTCGATTCAGGTACTTGAGTAACCAACTCCTCACACCGGCGCTCACTTGCCTACACAAAAATGCAGCAAAAAATAAATTGTAAGCATACAGAAAACACTGAATAAATAACAATAAGAATGTCACAAGAAATCCAATGCACCTGATAACGTCTTTGAAGATCTTCAATGTCTCTACGAAGCATGTCTTCCCTAAAAACTGCCTGCAGAATCAGAAGGCAACAACATGTAAACTCAAAACATCATCTTGAAGGTTAGCCAGATTCAAACCCACAATTTCAATGAACAGAGCAAAAACCTGCTGCTCCGTTCTACTTAGAGTTTGCCTTAATTCTTCAAGTGCTTGAACTAGCATAGTTTCACGTTCCCCAGCCTCTCTAAGACGACTCTCTAGTTCAGCTCTTGCTTCATTGTTGGCACGTGCCTCAGCTAATTCTTCAGCCTCCTTGGCTGCAGCCAAAGCATTTGTGTAGTAGTCTTTTTGCTCTCCAAGTTCGACTTGGTGTTTTTCAATCGTTTCTTGGAGCAACTTCTCCGTAGCTGTTTTGTCCCTCTTGATGCTCTCCACTTTATTCTCTTCAACCTAGGAGGACAAAGATAATCCAAATCTTCAACAAAATATTGTGGTTCATCAAAACAAAATTCAGAAGTGTTATTTAGTCAACAAAAGACGCCTACAAAGTTCATTTATGCAGTAATAAAAAAAGTCCCTTCGCCCCAATACTTCAGAAATCTCATTTCCTCCCAAGTGCGACAGAATTAATTTTTAAACTAATTACAATTAATCTGACTTTAAAAAATTAGGTTACATAAAAACTAATTCCCAAGTACAAATAGACTGAGTTTAATTAAACCCAAAAACATCACAAGACATCAAAAACTGTGGAGATCAGAAGTAAACTAGATTTTGCCGTTATATGCCAAAACATCGATATTATCTTTATTTATATGAAGACCCAAAAAAAAATAGCAGCTCAGTCTAATGTACCGGCTAACTCTACAATTAAAAAGAATGCTTTGAGAATCCAATTACCTGAAGTTTGGTAACCAAACCTTTCTTCTCCTCTTCAAGCTCTCTAATCTAGTTCTCATGAAAAGGGGAATAAAAGAAAAAAAAAAGTCTATTGATTAGAAAGAGCAGCTAAGATAAAGTCCTTGGAAAACCAAACAATCTGTAAAACTGCAAGTGTACCTGAGCCCGTAATTTCCGGATTTGAGCTTCTTGAGCAGCCTGCTTTTTTGAAAGCTCTTCACCTGCAATGACAGATAAATGTTAAAAAAGGGCCCAATCACATTAATATAGGCTGATGTCAATCAAATATGTAAAATCCAAATACAGTGCATCTACCAGGCAGAAAAAGCTAAAGATAGGGAAAGGAATGGTTGAATCACTTTCCGTAGTTTTAAAAATTCTGATTTTTCACAATTTACCCAAAAAAAAGGAAAAAAGTGAAGTTTTTCTCCAAATTCCCATGATTAAAATGGCCACCCTTTTCTTTTGAATTTGAATTCAACGTTATATTTCAAAACTCAAAGATTTTCAGTTTCTAGGCTTATCCATTTCCCTTAACTTGACTCATTGGTGTTGAAATGACACTTTACTCATTGGTGTTAAAATGACATCATAATAACAACCAAGGGAATTTTTATCATTGTTTGGAATATTGGCGTAAAAATGAAAATTAGTACACAGCACAAGAGCAGATTCAAGATAAAGCAATAAAATTTTCTCAAACAAGAAGCAGACTGTAGAGAACAAAGCATCAAATATGTATGTAGAGTTTACAAAGCTCCACCTTCAGCCATAACTTGATTAATTATTTCATCCTTTTCCTTTAAAAGAGCAGCTGCGTCACTTTTTTTGTTCTGCTCTCTACGAAGTGTATCCCTTTCCTTTGTTAGAGCATATACCTGCAATCATTCCAGCCGGAAGGCAACTAGAAATTAACTGTTGCAATGACTTAAACCAGAAAATGAGTTAAGAAGAAAACAATATATTATCTCGCCAGTAAAGGCTATCTACTGACAAAAAATCACATTCTTTTAGATAATTTTAAATGTATTAACATTATCTATGTCTCAACTAACATTATCAACTACATTAATCATCATTTTTCTGCTCATTTTAAATATATCAAAACTATGCTGGAAATTGCACACTAACTAATGCAGCAGTCAAACCTTTGACATACTAAAGACAGAATCATGGGATGAAAACAGAAAGATAAGCATGACATGCTATCAGAGGGGCATATGAATATGATTCTTCTTCCAATAAGATTCAGACTGTTAGTTTAAAACTGTAACTGAAAAGGAAAATGAAGAGAATTTAATCCAACAACTCACAAGTTAGGACTCCCATCTGAAAACAGTCTACTGGCGTTAAGTGATGTTCCTAACCTATCACAGACATGGAATCAATGTAGAGATGGGCATGGAACCCCCCCCCCCCCCCCCCAAAACAGGAAAAAAAAGGGTTTGGAACAAAAAGCATACCTTTCTTTCAAGAGTTGCAACCCTTTGATGGTATTCCTCCCGCAAAGTTTCAAGCTCTGCATCATTGGTTTTTCTCTGATCCAAAACTTCAAGCTATTAAAATATATGCTTTTTCTTTTTCTAAAGGCAATGATTAGGAGAGAAAGGAGGTAGAGATACAATTCATTTTGTCTTACTTATACATCTTCAGAGCACTCATGAAGGAAAAATCAATACTACTTTGTTGGCAAAAGTAAAACGCAATAATACAGATATGACCTTCATACCTACTCAGAGCAAAATGAAATCAGCAATAACCTCACATACCTTCAAATCTTCAATCACAGCTTTTAGGTGCTCATTTTCATTCATCATTTTAGCAATCTCATCTGCTTTTGCCTAAGAGGAACGTCAAAATAATTGAATCACATGAACTGCTGAAATTAAATGAAAAAGGGACGAATATTGCAATATAAATTGCTTAACAAGACATCAGTAAGTTATCATGTTTCTACTTTCAAAGTAAGGACGAGCAGGATCCAACATGCAAGTCACTTTTCCCAAATAACAAAATTATGAACATTAAGTACCTGTGCTTGCCTTGCAGCACCTTGCAGTGCAGTTTCCATCATTTTCATTTCCCTCTTCAGTTTCTCCAGTTCACACACAGAATCTGCTGAGACAGACACATTTGCTTCTGAGCTCAAGCGCTGTTCTTCACTGACAATCCCACTATCATTGGCTTGCTGTTCCACTTCAACTGCTTTATCTTTTTCACCATGTTCAGGAGAAACTGGTGCAGAAACTATCTCTGAAGCTGCCGTTGGAGAAGACACACTTGGTGACAATAATTCACGAACTCTCTCAGTCTCCTCAGCACTGACAGATTGGGAATCAGAGGATTCAGCCCCAACTTCAGCTTGGATGGTAGTAGATACCTCAGCTTGAAATGGAGAACCAGTCTCTATCATCTCTTCTGCTTGACTCTTCTCTTCATAGTTACTTTCTTCTTTCTTCCCTTCATCCTTGCTTTGACATGCATTAGCAACATTATCCGATTCATCACGTAAACTGCTACTAATCTCAATTTGGTCTGCTTCAAAAGGTCCTGACTTGGCTTCCCCTGACTCAGTTTCTTCAGAAGTTCCCAGGTCCGAGGTCACTTTCTGTTGCTGATTGTCAACAGGTTCTGAAGAATCAATGTTTTGAATAGCAGACTCAGAAGGATCATTAGGCACTATGTTTGATTCAGAGTCAACTTTACCATGCTCTGACACCACAAAATCTAAGTTCTCAGCAGTATCTGGGTGCTCATCATCTTTCTCTGTCTTTGGTGATGCCTTTTGTTTGTCAGCATAGACTTCCCCAGTGGCAGAATGCACTGATCTTTCAGTTTCAACTCCAACTTTTTCTTCAGGTTTGGATTGTTGCTGTGGAGTTTGAGGCTTCCCTGATGATTCAGTGGGACTACTTCCTTCACTTTTATGGCCCATAAAGGACATAACAGGCCATAATCCTGAATGTAGCAGAGACATTAATACACAATGTGTCTAAAATTTGGATTCTGAACTATCACAAAAGAATAAAAGACATGCTTTTGACTCTTGAAGGCTTTAAACTGATCCAATATCAGAAAGAACAAATATAATATAATGAAAAACAAAGAAACTCTCCAGCATGTCCATCATAAATTCTATACTTAAATAAGCTTGACCAAGAACATTGTTGAACTCATTTTTTATCCACATTAACAAAATGGCACAAATTAACCCTCATGAAGTTTACACCCAAATTTGAAGGCTGATCCTAACAGAAAATTCCAAGCAAACAAAAGTAAATCAAAAATCAAATTAATAGTGCAACAACAAAAAATACGAACAACAAAATTAAACTACCTTCATTGCTGCTGCTGGTCTCAGGCTTTGCAGACTTCTCAGCCTTCTCATCAAACCCAAGGGCAGTATCAAAATTCTTTTCGATATTCTTCACACTCTCGCTGAACTTGTTCACCGCCCCAGCAAGATCTGGGAAATTCCCCAAGGACACTTTCCCACTAAACCACGCCATCCCCGAGCTACAACACAGAGCTTAAATCCACTGATCCAAAAGCACAGCATCCAAAAATCTGCCATTTAAACACACAATTCAGAACTCGACAGACAAATTAACCAATCATTGAGAAAAATCTACGATTCAGAATGTGCTAACTCTAACACGTTAATCATATACGATAATCTTGATTAACCAAAATGAAGCACTCACATTTGTAATTAGCACGTGGAGATAAAACCTATATACTTGGAGATCCAAATTGAATAAAAAGAGAAAAGAATAAAAATTAAATTAAATTAAATTATAAATCTTGCACAATGCAAATCCTAAAAAACGATGAAGTCTTTATTCGAGTTCATTTTATTTTCGTACCGTTAAAGAGATTGGAGATGACGATGAATGCTATGAGATTGAAACCGAAAGCCGAATCATCACTCTCTTTTGTTTTCACCTCTTAAGCTGTTGATGAATAATGATATCGACGTATCAGATTTGAGCTTAATAAACTTTTGTTGAGAGAGAGAAACGAATGAACGATCAACGATCTTTAAATTAGTATCGGTTTGGAGAAAGGTTCGGGTTGAGGGATCGATCTGATTATTTTCACTGTGAATTTTCATGGGGCTTGCTGACAAGTGAGACGTCGTCGTCTTGATAACTCTTTTTAATATTTTGTTTTATTCAATTTACAAATATAATAAATTTTTAAATCAATAAATACCAAATTAATGTAATAAAATTGAAATAAGTGCATTTCGAATAAGAATTCCAACCATTTCTAGGTTCAGCCTGCCGTACCACTTCTTTTTTGTCTTTTGTGACAAATTTTCATGTAACCCCTTTCACTCTTTCTTATTTAAACTTTACTTTATAAATATTAAGTTAATTTCAACTGCATCCATGTGAACATTACTGAAATGCCCATGCCAACCAATGGTGACCGGATTTCAACTGGCGGTGACGGGAAACTTGAGTTAGACACTTCTGGCCTAGCTGAGTCCAACGGTGGCGGTGGTGACGTCCCACGCGCGGTGATGGCGCCGGATCGAACTCCCAAAACCGTGAATCCTTCAATAGCCGATCAATGGCAAATCGACTCCCCCGGTGGCTGTGATTGGTCGAAAAATACAGAGAGAATCATGGGAAACAAAACCCAAGTGGTGGCGTCACCGGAAACAGGAGAAATCGCGACGAATTGAAGCGGTGATTCTGCAGTTTTTCATGGCTTCAATCGACAGCTTTCTGAACGCTTTCTGACGACAAGGATGGCATGGAGATGATCGGCGTCACATGATCTTCCGATCAGTACCAACCTTGGCCGATGAAGTGGCTGGAAATGGAAATAGCATCCGGGTCGGGTTTGTGGGTTCGACATGGGCATTTCGGTTCACAAATGGGGTATTGTGATATAAGTGCAATATATAATAAGAATTTGTAAATAATAAATAGTATAAGGTGCTAACTAAAATGTTCATATGAATGAAGTGGATATTAGCTTAATATTTGTGAATCAAAATTTAAATAAAAATGAGTAAAAAGGGTTTATATGAAAATTTACAACACTACAGCCACAAAAGACAAAGGATGTGGCACAGTACCACTGTGGTACCGCAGGCGGATCCCCATTTCTATCCCCATTGAGAGGGCATTTAGATATTAGATATGTTAACATAAAGTAAAAAGTAATTTTATTAATAGTGAGGGAAAGACCTCCTTCCACCTTTAGGTAAAGGCTGACATTCAGACTGTACTGTAGTAAGATTATTCAGGAAAGTCTTGACTGATTTTTTATTGTAAATATCAATAGTGTTTTGATGGTAATATATTAAAAAAAGTAAAAAATAATTTTATTAAGTTATAAAATTAAAATAAAATACAATAATATTGTTTGAAAAGTCTAATATATTTAATATTATTGTATTTGGGTGACTCCCCTTCAATTGATCAAATGTGAAGTGCTTGTTTGAGAGATAAAAAAGGGAACACGATTGGACATGTCTTCGCACAAATCGTGCTCTCATCGACATTGGGGGCAGGAGAAAGCCTCCTCAAGATATGTTTGAATGGAGCACGTGGCTGACTTTCTCGAGTTATAAAGAAGCGAGCAGGTGCATTTGGTAAGTGTGCTCACACAAGGATCCTGCAAGGAGAACCTTAAACTAAGTCAACTTAGAGACTCAATCAAGAGTTAACTGGCTGATCTAGTTCGAGGAATCAAAACACGACCCTGATCCACTAAAGGCTATTCTCTCAATCTAGTAATAAGAGTCTTGGACCTCTATAAAAGTCCCTGAAAATTCAAAACTAGCTAAGTATATCTATCTCTTTCTACCACAAAACTCTATCACTCTTAACTTCTCTAAAATTCTTCAAAGCTTTCTTATTCTAGATTTCCATTAAAGGTTTTTTTTTTTTTTGTCTAAAAGTAGTTATAAGCAAGCCGCATGAGTTGCGGCACAAGTTTTTCCAAAAAGTTCATTTATTTGACTTGAGCATTGGAAGGTTCAAGTTGGAAAAATATTAGGCATTTCCTTAATTGTTTTATGTGAGCATAAGTAATTTTGCCAAAATGTGCAAGGTCGCTAGTGTCTGCTTGAAGTGAGCAGCTGCAACTCAGAATGTTATCCAACTAAAACAAATTTAAGTGTTATCGTTGGCATCTAGTCGCTCCGTAACATGATCAGACTTTTGCATCAATAGTGTTAATTATGCTACATATCTATAATAATAAAGCGTTACGTGACACATCACTTTGTATATGTAGTTTATGTCGATGTAAATATGCTTTAATCTTAATATCAATCATCATATCTCCAATAATTATTTTTTCCTCCTAACATAAACAACCTTCATTATAATTTCCAATATTTTATTATTAATACTAACTATATAAATGGCTTGTTTGTGATTATTTTTTAGAACCTTAAAATTAATTTTGAAAAATTAAAAGGTAAATATTTTTAAAAGTCACTTTCAGTAAAATTATCTAATCCTACAACAAAATTTGAAAATGAGGAAAAAAATAATTTTTCAAAATCTAATTATGAGAATCAATTATATACTTAATACAATTCTATATATATAGTATAGATTCAGACTTAAGCATGATTTTTAAATTAATTTTTTCCTTAGTTTTGCCCAAATATACAAATAACTTATATTCAATTTTGGAGAAAACAAACATGTAAGGATATGTGAATAATTGAAATGGTTTATTATCTTGTGAAAAAACAAATGATCTCTTACTTTGATTAAAATCATGTGGAATTTAGCTCATTAGGTGAGTTGTTGCTGGGAAGCAAAGTATAAAGGCATCTTACCGTCGACACATCTTGTTGTTTCTCGTCAAACAGAAGGCGACATGTCGTACATAATATGAGTCGGGGCATACTATTTACGCTTGTGATTTACAAAAGTATGGGGCCGTCATGTCTTTTTTCATAATAAAAGTGAACGTCATGATATTTGACAATAAAATTTAAAACGAATTTTCATCTTTGTCCTGCATGCAAATTAAAATTTAAAATATTGGTTATAATGTCGTTGAAATATACACAACTTATCATGTCTAAAGTACAATTTTACAACGATTGTTTTCTCAAAGATTAAAAATAGAAATCAAAGTTCATGGTACTTTTATTTTCTATTTTTAGTAGAGCATGGGTTAAAAAAAAATGTATTTCGCAACAAATGGACTATCTTAGATTTTATTTTAGTTTAGTTAACAGTCTTTTGATTTTTTAATTTTAGTTTTACAAAAGGTCGCTCTATCCACATATACTAATATTATAAAAAAATAAAAATTATTACATGTAACCCTTATAATTTTTACAGTATTGAATTAAATTTAAAAAGAGCCTAATGAGAAGTCAGAAGATTATATATAGAAATGATGTGTAAATAATAGACAATCTAGGAATTTACGGGTTACACGAGCTTAGTTTAATAAACTTTGAGGTAGCTGACTTAAATATTTCAAAGAAAAAATTGAGTGGGTGTCTCTCCATCTGTTTTACAAAATTAAACGTGCATATAAATACCCATTCTTTTACGACTTACGTCATCACATTTCAAAATTTCCGATCAAACAAACCTTCGCTCCGAAAACTCTCCCCCTACCGCAGTTAAACTTTTCTCAATCTGAAAGTTTCTTAGATTCTGTTTGGTTGCTGAGAAAATGAGAGAAAAATAAAACAAATCCTGATTCTCAATACACTGAACGCAAAGTTCGTTGCGTTTCCTTTCGTTGCTTATAAAAACAGAGAAATTCTGACGATTTTTCTCTCTCTTTTCTTCTGCATTTTCTCAGCTGCCAAACAGAAGGCAAACCTTCTTCTATTTTTTTTTTTTGAACACAGTCACTCTCTCTCTACCTATGGCACCGCATGCTACTCTCAATTTTTTCCCGCCAAAACAGTCGAAGTTAGTTGGAAAATCAACCGATTCAGTTACAGATAGATCACTTTTCCCGCCAAAACTAATGAAATCAGTTGATAAAGCAACAAAGTCGTCAGGTTTCTCACCAGAAAGGCTCGTAATGCAGCTAGTCTTCACTGAGTTCGGCTTGTCTCCTGTCGCCAAAATGCCTTCAACTCAGCTTCCAATTTCGCCTCCAAAGCCTTATACGACGATGCATTCTAGCAGTCCATTTTCACTATCGTGAGCTTTTTTCGTTTTCATTTCTTTAAAAAAGAAAAGAATTGACTTTTGTGTTTATGTTTTTTAATTATCATATATTAATTGGTTTTATCTGAAGCAGGAAAGCGGAGCCCCCAAGATCACATCAACAAGCAAACATGAAAACAAAATATGGTGCTCCTAAGCTTCAAAAACAATGTCGTTGCAAGCAATCACGATGCTTGAAATTGTGAGTGAATCATGAGAATCTGTATTGTAATTGCTAATTAGCATAGAGTTTGCGTTGCATTTGCTTTCGATAGATTTAGTTATTACTAGCAAAATGCTTATTCATAAATGGTCATCAGGTACTGTGAGTGCTTTGCTGCTGGAGCATACTGTGATGGATGCGGTTGCAACTGCTGCGGTAACAATGTTGAGAATGAGGATTTAAGGCAAGATGCTATGGAAAGTATCCTAGAGCGAAACCCGAATGCTTTCAGGCCAAAGATTGGTAGCAGTCGAAGTGGTGCTCAAGATGTGGTATGTAAATGGATCTTTGTTCCAAGACCTGTTGAGTCAGTTGCTGGATTCATATGCGTCTATATATATGGCATATTTATAAGAATGAGATCATACAGGTAGTTTATTCACTTTCAGGACTTGCTGAATACTGATTTAGGTTCCTATTGAAAGGACTTCCATGTTTTCGTAGCTGATAGTATCGTTGCTTAATGCTGACAATTATGCTTAGTGACACACTTGCCTACAACTATCAATGTTGTACTGTTTGCAAACATAAGTGGGGCAATTAGTGGTTCATACTTACTTGTTCTTGTATTCTATCTGCTTCGAGCATCATTGATAGTTCAACAAGCTTTCATGGCCATATGTAATGTGTGTAATATGCTTCTTGACGTAGTGATATTTGCATCATATGTCCGTCTTGTGGAAGAACATTGTGCTTTTGCATCCTTTTACTGCTGTTAGTCGATGGGAAACTTTGGGATGGTGAGTTAAAAAGGTTTTGTAGGCTAAGTCTTGCAGTCTTCCAGTAATTTCATGGCATGTTACATTATGCAGTTACCCTTTGTCAATACTTTTAGGAGGAATGCCAAGATAGAAGGGGTGTGGATGAATAGCTCGTGAGATGCACATGTATTTTAGGTTTTCATTTTCTCCTCCTCTGGAGCATTTTTCTTTTCTGAATCAAATGTTGGGATGTTTGCTGTATTCATTTAGTTCTAAAATCGCATTTGCTCTATATTAAAAAATAAAAGTTCCATTTAGTAGGAAAACCTTAACTGATCTTTCTCCACTGCATCTCCTGATTTGTATTGGGATGTGGAATGGTTTGTGTTGAATGATACAAAGGACACACCAAAGGTTGGAAAGCACAACTGGGGATGCCGTTGCAAGAAAACCAAGTGCCTTAAGAAATATTGTGAATGCTTCCATGCTAAAGTGTTCTGCTCAAAAAATTGCAAATGTGTGAACTGCAAGAATTCTGAAGATTATGTTGAACATGAGACTCTTTCCGGACGCCCCTATAATAATAGCAAAATCTGTAATAATTCTGAAGGATATGAGAACAGCATTGTTGTTTCTGGTGGTGACAATAGTAATACCAACATCAGCAAGAATTTTGAAGGATCTGAGGAGCAGAAGGCCATTTCCAGTGGGAACCATGGTGAGGCCAACATCTACAAGCATGATGAAAATTATTTCAGAAAAATGTGCATCAAGCAGGCGAATGCTGCCATATCTGCTGCTGTTGGGTTGTCAGGCCCTAGCATCTTACAGGCATCCAGGAAGCGAAAACTTCAGAAAATTCTGGATTCAAATTATGAGGATCTTTCAATTCAAAGGCTTTCAAACCATCAAAAGGTTTGCAATTCTTTGCATCCTGTTTCAAATACTCTCCATTTTATTTGGTTGATAAGATCTTACCTTTGATTTTTATTCCATTAGTTAAGTTATAAAAGAATATTAGCATTTAACTTTCTGTCCTTAAATATGGTCACATGCTTATAGTGCTTTACATCCTGTTCATTTCGCTACAAAGTCTTGATACTAATGGTTTATGCCTTCACTCATCCATCTTCTCCTTGGTTTATAGTACCGTCCTCTTTACCTATGATTAGCAGGTGAATCCTTTTAGTGTTTCCAGTTCCTTGTCTGCGTGGTCTGTTGATCCTATAGACCCCATTGATAGTTCTGCTACACTAGGCTCTTCAGAGTTTCATTTCAGGTACTTATATTTCATAACGATTCTTATATCACTTCATTTTTTAAAAATGTCGTTTCTTCATTTCACTAATTAGTATTGCTGATCCTTTCAGCTCAAAGCCGTCATTTACAGACATCATTCAAGCGCGAGATGTGGCAGAGCTTTGCTCAACGTTGGTGCTAGTATCAGAGGCTACCAGAATAGTTTTAGGTATATATATACAGATAAAAGAGGTTAATACACTTTTCTTACTATAATCAAAATCTGCTATCAGTTTAAGCATGCCTCTCTCATGTTAAGAACTAATTAATACAAGCATCTTATAACAGTTCTAGCTTGTGATTAAGTTAGTTCCTTGCACATGGATGAATATAGCTCAAGAAGATGAATGAAAGAATATAGATGGAAATGGAGCAGAAATTTGATTATAAAAACTAGAAAAAGATAATATATCTGAAGTTATAAGTTATAGGTAAGCTGAGAGATCTATACGCAAATCCTGAAAAAAGGAAAAAAAGCGTCGAGTGAAGATGATGACAATCATTTAGATGAAGACAACAAGAACTATGATAAAACAGTGCATTCTAAATCAAGTTTTCTTATAATTTTTCGCATGAAACCATGAACATGCATACAAAGAAGTGAAGTACTTGATAGCTTCTTACTTTTAGCTTTCTTATCAGTAACTACTACAAATGTATTCTCAGGATTTTTCTTGTGGCACACCATATTCAGTTACTTACTGGTTGTTACTTTTTCCAAGACTTCTGTTGGTAAATGGAGGACTAGATTCCACTCCTCATCTACAAATTTCTGTTCTCTTTTCACTGTTTGATTCTTTTTTGGTAGGGATGACTGTTTTCAACAAAATGAGTTCCTCAATTTCACCTTAACTTGATATGCATGCCAAAGCCAAGTTAAATAACTCTCATAATCAGTGATTCTAGAATTTCAAAACTTCCTATCTTTCGACCTGTTTCGCGTCTCAAGTTCTTTTCAAGTAATAGCTTTTAGTTAGGCAAAACGAAAATTTTCATCTGAAGTCTGCCTTCCCAACTTTCAGGCAAAAATGACACATCATATATTCAAGCTGTCAGAGGAAACCTGACTGCAGATATTACTGAGGTCCAGGATGTGGAAAACTTCCAGAAAGGATCTAATGTTCAGAAAGAGACATCTGATGATCATTTGAGTGGGAATAAAGATGATTTCATATCCGAAGGCATTGATCTAAAAGAAGGCAGGAGTTCGTCTCCTGAAACAATTCGACTATATAGTGAAACAGATGAATTATCGGGAACTTCTAAATCAGACTGGATTCCAATCCATGGCTGCAATGGAGATGTCCATGTCGAGCAGGAAAGGCTTGTCTTGACAATTTTCAGTGATTGTCTAAAAAAGATCATACTTGGAAACCTGAAAGGTAAGATTCTGTGCCTCATCATACTTACTTAATAACTACTATTAGATCGTGTGAGCACATAAAAAGCATCTAAAAGATATAAATCTATGCCCCAGAGAAGGTTTATCAATGCTATGATTATTTTGTTGTTCGTTCTCTTCTTTCATCCTGTAGGAAAGAATTGCTATTTCTTTAGCTACAACTCTGTGGACAGGTAAATGCCAACATGTTGACTACTCAATTGTAAAAGATGGTACTGCAACATGAGTGACTGGAAGCAGCTGCAATACTATTTTCAAAGCTCATCATTCAGACAAAGAGGTATCTCCTTTCCATGAAATAAGTTCCGGCACATAATAGTTTGAGTTTGCAGAATTCCTGTACATTCGCATCCTGTTTTGCATACTCATTACCTCAATTCATGTTCTTACTCTTGATGAATTGAACTAAAAATGTGACTGACTATGATGACCCTCAAAAGGCAATATACTCCATCCACCTACACTAGTGATCTTATTTTCTTCTGCTTTAAAGTAGTATTCTTTTTACTTGTTTTTACATCTACTGTCTATTTTCAGAATCACATCATTGCGAACCTTGTAAAGACCCATGCCCCTAATGTTGAACAGATAAAGGAAATGGAATAGTCCAAAAGATGGAGAGTGCTTGCAATCTATTAGATGAAACTAGCAAGATAGTTAAAAAAAATGCTTTTCTTGTAAATCCGCACATATCTATTAACATCTGTCAAGCATATTACGGCATTTAAAGCTCAATATTTTCTATTATTTTAATCTTCTAGTAAGACATTTTTTTAATGATAGATGATGCTTAAAAAATGACTGAGTATGCAAGAAGAGAAACAATGTGGCACTTTGAACTTTCATTAATTTCATCTTGATGATGATGAGTCAATACTTCATACATTGAATAAACATGCACTCCCCATAGTGGAATAAAAACTCGAAAAGAAAGTGAAATTGTTGCATTTTCTGGCTATTTTTCAGATGCTTATGTTTGTTTTACATTCACTTCCGCTACCTACAATTATTAGTGATTCCCTTCTCCACTTAAATAGTCTTATTCCTGTGACGGAGTGTCTTAGTTCTTTTCTCATAATTTCTGCATACAGGAGGCAAGAGCCATAAATACACTCACCAAGCCCGAGAATGCCTTCCTACAGTCAGAGTCAACTTGCTGAGTATAATGCATCACAAATTTTCCGAAAACATACACACTTGCAGTAGATTAACCAATTTTTTTTTCTTCAGATCTGCATTTGTTGCTGAGCAGATTTCACTCTTTCAGTTCTTTGCAATCCCAAACTTTGAACTGAGTGAATCAACAAATTTCCGCATCACTAACCAAACTGTGAACTGCACAGGTCACCTAACAAATCCGGAACTTTTAATTGTCTACAAGGCTTCTCTTTGTTCCACTCACCAATAATCACCACAAGAACATATCCCATCCTTAAAATGATGGTAGCGATTGACATCTCTGACAGTTATTTCCCTCTCTGTTATTTTTGAGATAAACTTGATTGCAATATGACAGTCATCACAAATCTTGAGGTTCTTGGTTATCAAAAGCCTGGTTCCATCTGGTGTGTTTATAAGCCCAAATGCAATTGCCAGCCTTTCGCTGTGACAGCAAATCATATTTGCTTTCTCATCATTCTCCACATCATGGAAAACTGATTCAGTACCTGGGACATAGCCAGCTTCTTTCATTCGTCCTTCTAACCACTTTAATTTTGCATATATCTCGTCACAATTAGGATGCGAAGCATCTCCAGAAAGAAATGCATGAGCCTTGTTTTTAACTTCAATCCAACTACAAGCAATGCTTTTCTTAATTCCCCTGTCAATCATTAACTTTCTCAACTTTGCAACTCCTTCCCAATTTGCTGCCCGAGCATAGATGTTTGATAAAATAACATAATTTCCTGCATCATGTGGTTCGAGCTCAATCAGTTTCTCCAATGCTAGTTCCGCCAACTTCACATGTCCATGGAGTTTGCATGAATTCAACAATGCACCCCACACACCAGGATCTGGCTTCACTCTCATTTGCATTATAAGATCACAAGCCTCATCCAATCGACCAGAGTGGCCAAGGAGATCAACCATGCACGTATAATGTTGGACAGAAGGATCAATATGGTAATCCCTCACCATAGATTCAAAAAACATCCTCCCCTCATCGAACAAACCCCCACGACTACATGCTGACAGAACACCAACAAATGTTATGTGATCTGGCTGAACCTCATCCTTCATCTTCTCAAAAAGGTCCAGCGCCTTAGTAGAATGACCATGCATTGCATATCCAGTAATCATCGCATTCCAAGACACAACCCTCTTCTCCCTAAGCTGTTCAAACAAATTCCTAGCAACCTTAACCAAACCACACTTGGCATACATATCAACTAATGCAGTTTTAACCTTAACATTCAACTCAAACCTGTGTCTCCAACTAAATCCATGAAGCTCCCTCCCTTGAGGAAGAGCTGCAATATCAGCAGAAGCTGATATCACGGTCACAAGTGTTGCCTCACTTGGCTTTAAACCCGTCAAAATCATCTCTCTACACAACTCTATGGACTCATCCGCTTGCCCATTTTGTCCATAAGCTGCGATCATAGAGTTCCAAACGACTACATCCCTTTCCAATATCTTATCAAATACTTGTCTAGCATTTACTACACAACTACACTTTGCATACATGTCAATAAGTGCAGCACCAACAAACACATCGGTCTCCCATTTATTCCTTATCACATCTTCATGAATCCTCCTCCCCTCTTCAATAGCAGAAAGCGCTGAGCACGCTTTTAACGCAAATGGGAACGTAAAATTATCAGGCACTAGACCAAACTCAAGTAATCTATAATACAATTCAATCGCAACCTCATAAGGCCCATTCCATGCGTACCCACGGATTAACACATTCCAAAGAAACAAATTTCTCTGAGGAATTCTATCAAACAGTTGATGCGCATTGTGTAAACAGTCACAAGCACTGTAAAGATGTACTAGTTTTGTAGCTAAAACAGGGTGAAATCCAAAACCCATTTGGGAAATAAGGGCATGGATTTGCTTGCCGGGGCTTACGGCTTTCTGGGCAATGCAAGATTGTAAAAGAGAGACATAGTAAGATTGTATTTGATGGGTTGGTATGTTGGATTCTTTCGAAGAAGAAAGAAGGGTAGTTCGGGGATCTGTGTTTGGGTTTTGTTGAATGGCTTGTGAGTGATAATTGTAGTGACTGAGAAATGGGTTTTTGTTTTTCTGGTAATTGAGAAGAGAAGTGAATGAGGAGTGAAAGAGATTGGATCTTTTTGGCTTTGTTTTAACATGAATTATTACCATATTGGTCTTTGTTTTATCCCCAAAAAAAAAAGAAAAAAAGAAAAAAAGAAAAAGAAAAGAAAAGAAAGGAAAAATGAAGATTTGAAGAAGATGGGAGATGGTGAGCCGAATGAGATTTTAAAGGAACAAGTAAACAGAACTTTCTAATGATACAGAGTATTGGAGCAAAGCAACAGCTATTGGCGGGAAAATCTCGTTGGTGGGTTTCGCTCAACCTATGGGAGCAGGTGAGGTTACCACCACAAAATTTGGGTAAATTCTTTAATCCCTAGACTTTAGTTTAATTATCCGTCAAGTCTCTGTATTTGAAGAATTATATATAATGCCCTGTTTGTTACTTTCAACACTGTTGGATCTAACATAACTTAAAATTTTAACAAATTTAAAGCATATGAAACATATTTTTTTGTCAAATATAACTTAAATTTTTTTAATTCTTTTTGGAATTACAGAAGTACTCTTCAAATGTAAGAATATTATTGTTTATAAAATAAATACTGGAATATAATCAATATTTATTAAATAAAAAGTCAATAATAAGGGTAATAATGTTTCCCCAAAAAAAAAAAATCAGGCCATTACTTATAATATTAAAATCTTTAACATCAACAGAAGATTGGGGGGGAAAATCAAAGATTGACAACATGCTACATTATAGTTGAAGTCCTTATCTACCAAAGTGGAAAAAGAGCCCATAGAATTGCTTTATCTTTGATGTTACAGAAAGCTTGGACTATCAAATGGCACATGCACGCCATGCTTTAATTGCCAAAGTAGTACAGATATAGGATCCAGACCGAAAGGAGGGGAAAAAGAAATCTGAAATTCATATTAAATATTCAATTACACGAGACTATTATATTTACTAAGCAATTCACTGGCCCAAGATATCCGACACTGACTTGTTGATGATTTGGAATAGCTCTTCCCTGTAAGCAAAGCAGAAAATCAGAGTCAGGCAACAAAAACTGAAGAAAAAGCCGTGCAAATTATCCAACCTTTTAAATGCAAATTGTTGTTTTGGCTATATAAACATCTTGCACCAAAGGGCCTCAGTTTCTTTGGAAATCAAACCAAAGCAGTTGCGGCAAAATTTACTCACCTATCAGGTTTGAACAAGAGATAACGATATACAAACCACTGGAAAGAAGAGAGAATGAGTTAATATAAATGTCAAAGATGAGAACCGTGTACATATTAACATCAACAAAAGGTAATTAATGCTTCAAAAGCTTTCTTTTATTTTCTTCTCCCATTCACAACAACCATGCCATATAATTATTTCAATAACACTTACTGTAGAAAACAATATCCCGATCAGTTCTAGTGCATTTGGGATAATTGGCAGCTTGTCAATAGCCTGTTCATATCAACAAGGATAAAAACTGTCAATCTACTGTTTGTTAGGCTGAAAGCAAATGACCACAATCATGTGAATATGTGTAGCAAAACTAAGTTGAAAGACATCCACCCGAAAAAAATTTAACCAGTGAAAATGGTCCAATCAGATAGTTGAATGATCTATAAAATGTTGTTGACCAAATGAAATAAGATTTTAATCTGATAACTAATAAATTGTTACATGAGAAAAGAAATGGGCATACTTTTAGTGGCTTGTTCAGTTCAAGTCTGGTCAAATGGATATTACTTCAAAAAAATTTTGACTCCGTCACTAACATATTCACTTTTCCATAACAATAGTGAGTAAGAATTATGCATATTAGTCAAACATAAGAAGTAGCACTTACAGTAATCAGATTTACCGACGCCCATAGAGCCACTATACCTGCAAATCCCAATCCAATAAGACCTAGCCGATCTTCGGAGCTATCCCACTATTTCAAGCAAATCAAAACCCATTCAGGGAGGAAAAAATGTGATCTCTATCCGAACAAAAGCAAACTTCACTTGATCACAAAGGTGATATAACAGTCTTAGAGAGGTACTCACAACATTTTGAACAGACTTAAAAACAGTAAGAGAGGTTGAAGACTCGGAACTTTCCCCAGAGGCCTTCGCAACAATTGCAAGACAGTTTTGCTTCTCTGTGATATGATAAAATATGAACCGACAATGAAAAGAAATCAGCCAAAGCATAGAATGGAACACCGAATTGAACCTATAAAATAAATGATCTTGCTACAACATTGGCAAAAGCAAGGACAGGGTTTGCAAGCGTAGCATTACACTCTCAGAAATTAATTCCCACCTTTGAATTGTCTATCTTCAATACCTATCTTCAATACCTATTGATGCCTAAATTTGGAAGAGAGAACCATCAACCAAGTTCCAAGAGAATCTATTTGCAGATTTTACATTGAAAAATACTTGATTGCAGTTCTGTCTGGCTTTATATTGACTTTTCAAACATAAAGAAGTTTCAAACTAACTTATAGTCCCAGCACAATCAAACCGGATTGTCACCATTAAACCTATAGGTAACCAGTTTCAAACTAGCTTTTAGTCCCAGCACAATCAAACCAAATTGTCACCATTAAACCTATAAATAATCACCCAAATTCCCATTATCATGCTTTTTAAAGGAAAAAAAATACTGAACGTAACCCTCAATTTGAAATTAAGAACCTCAATGCTTTATCCAGACTTGCTTGTGAACAAGTTTCCGCTTGAAGCTTAAAATCCTTACCAACTGTTAATTAACCTTAAATTTCAACTGTACCAAGATCCATTTCCTTACAAGTATTAGCATATTAGTATCACTTTCAAGTTTTAACATACACACATTACAGAAAGATCAAACAAATTGACAAAAGACTAGATTAATTAAGTTTACCATTAAGAGGAGAAAGTGGGAGCTTTGGAAGAGTTATGAATAGGGATAGCTTTTGTCTTCCTTGAACCAACAAAGGTGAAGGCAAGCATGCAGTTATGGAAGCCATGAGTACCTGAAAAGAGAACAACAAATTACACCAAAAAAATATGACAGAAAACAAATTTGAAATAATAAATTAAAAAAGTCAAATTTTCGGTAATGGGTTATTATTTCCAAGCTCAAGGAGGTATCAAATATTCAAATGATACCATCAAAGAAAAATAAAATTAATAATAATAACAATGATAATTTTGAAGAGACAGAACTGGGTTTTACTCACCTTGTAGTTGTGGAGGGGAGAGGAAGAGAAGAGTGTGTGTGTGTTTTTTATGCACCACAAAAATCGTTTATAGCTTATTGGGCTTTTGTGTTGGATGTGTCAACGAGAATATGAAAAATCAGCACTGAGCTAATTAATTATGGCACTCATTTCTTCTTTAATTCTTCTTTTTTAATGAAATATTATATTACAGTCTATTTAATAATTAACATATTTCAACATTTTCCACTTGCTCAACTTCATGAGAAGGGTTTCTAGTCAATCTCTTATAACAGAGTTGATAGACGGATTAAATATTTTAATACTAGAATATTTAAAATTCACTTTAAAGGTGCCTTCTGATTGGACTCAAAATTTTTTTATCTTAATTATGGGCTTTCGCAGCTGTTGATTAGGCCCAGTTTGAATAATTAGGCCAGCTATTGATTTGGCCCATTAGGCCGAAGTGAGGTACTGCACTGCACTGCTACCAAAGTCATCCGAGGTCTCAGGAGATGATTTCTTAATCTTTACATTCTTACTATCTTGTTTAATCAGATTATCTAAAAGAGCTTTTAAAAACAAATTGGATTCGATATGATTTTGTTGTTATTTAACAAGACTGTAATTAGTGGTAGATAATAAATTAAAAATTAGTGCTATTGTAACCACTGAGTTATATATATCTTTGTTTTAGAAATTTAACAAACTACTGAGTTAATAATCCTAAATTAATTCTGCTAGTTTTTAACTTCAATTGACATCATTTTCTCAATCAGTTTGATTAATAATTGAGATTTAAGACATATGACACGTTAATAATTGAGATTTAAGACATCAATTGACATCTCAGGGAAGAGTCAGCTTTGGAGGGGTGGTTAGAGACTCTGGAGGTGGTTTTATTGCAGCAAAGTGTCAGAATTTCCCTGGTCCTTTTCACCCTCGCGAGGCTGAAGCGTTGGTTGTCCGTGAAGCGCTTAGTTGGATAAAGCATATGCAGTTATCTAAAATTATTATTGAGATAGATTGTTTAAACGTGTATTCTGTTTTAATTTCTCAATCTGCTAGCTCTAATGGATTTGATTTAATTATTGCGGATTGTAAAGCTATAGCACAATTAATTGGAGAAGTGAGATTCTCTTTTGTACGTCGATCTGCGAACGTCGCTGCCCACAATGTAGCTAGGGTGGGGGGTTCTATATCAGGTCTTGAAGAGTGGAGGGATGTTCCACCTCTATGGTTATGTCATTTGTTGACTGACTCTCTTGTTTAATGAAATTCTCTTTCATAAAAAAAAAAAAAAGACATATGACACGTAAACTAAATTCAAATCCCATAATAAGTTAAATTACATCATAACTAGTAATTAAGCTATATTAAACTCACCGCTAATGTTGACATTTTCTTTCATATAATTAAATTCAAATTGTCTTTTCTTATTTATCCTTGAAACTTAATTGCATCTTATATTTACCTCATCCGAGGTCAATTTTCAAATACAAGATTTCGTAATACCATACAATGTATCAAATTTTCAAGCTAATACGCGTTGTGTTAGTCATTTCAAAATAATACGTGTTGCGTTAGTCATTTCAAGATAATACGCGTTGCGTTAGTCAGAAAGTTTAGACTTATCTTTAATAAGGTTAATTTTTGCTACCCCCCATATGTTTTGACAAATATTATCGTGCACCCACTTGTTTCAACAATGATCACCGCGCACCCATTCTATTAAATTATGCCATTTAATTTAACTAGATAAGGGTAAAATAGACATTGCGTAATAAACAAATAAAAAATTAAGTCAAAGCTATTGCATAGAAAAAAGAGAACAGTGAGAACTGAGAAGGAAGAGAACTACCTTGTCATTTCAAAAAAAAAAAAAAAAACAGCTTTATCTTTGCAAAATGTACTCTCTAAAAGCAAAAATTGAAGCAAAATGGAGGTTGCGTGTTGGAGACAATTTCGCGCCAATTTCTTGATCCGTTACCTACCACATGCTCGTTTTTCAAGAAGCTTGAGGATTACACAGCTCATTGTGTTGTGAAAGAGGGTGGGAGTGGGTTTTGCAGCTTCAGTCTGCACGCACTGAGGTGAGTTTTTTATGTTGTTCATATGGATTTTTTTGTTGAAGAATTACTCTATACATGTTAGATTACATGCATGCAAGTGATATTTATGTGGGATTTTATGAGGTTGGTCATGAGTTTTCCCGGTTTTATGTGTTTCCTGTGTTGAAATTGTTCGGCCATGCTCTATTTGGTAATTAATGTCAATAATGTACAGAAATTGATTGCTTCCATCTTATGTCTCAATAATTGATTCGTCATCTTCGTTTAGTGATGAATATTTAATTTTTTAAATGCCCAAGTAGTATTGATTACTTGACATGAGCATATACTTGTTCTGGATCTGCCTTTTTACTATTGTAGACATAGAAGCCATGGTTCTACATGCAGACTCCAGTGGATCCAAACTGTATTTATTAGATAATGCTCTCTAGGTCCATATCACTTTATATGAGCTGGACTTGCTCATATGCTATCGATGATGTTGTGAAATTTTAGGGACATTGAGATTATTGTGATGCATGCGTGATGCCTACTGCTGCAAACCTAATTGGTAGTGCTGTTTGTGGCGCAAGATTGGAGCTTTTTGTTGTTGCCCATCCCTTACCAAGTTTTGTGCCTTTCTACTGGTCTCGCTCGCAAATCAAACTTTTCTTATGTGAATGGGGATGACACATTGACACATTAGGCTTATAAATTACTTTTTTTTTTCTATTTCATACTCTATCTGTATATTATAATTGAATTTTTGGCTATTATCCTTTGCCTGCAACCCCAGTTTTTCAGAGGATGTTTGCCAATTCAATGAGCACACTATCAGTGATTGATGCCATTTTTGTAACTTAATAATTTGAAATTCAAATTGTGGACAAAATCGTCTTTCACCAAAATAATTGTCACAATCGTTAAATTAAACGGCAGAATTTAACGGAATGGGTGCACGGTAATTATTGTTGAAACAAGTGGGTGCACGGTAATAATTGTCGAAACATACGGGGGGTGGCGAAAAATAACCCTCTTTAATATACTGTTGAGTTACTCGATCTAATCTAACACGGAATAAGATGATGCTAATTTTTTATTACTTTAAAAGTATATGTATATATAATGGCTTGTGACTTTCATTATTTTAGTTTGTTTAGTGTCATTTTTATATATATCCACTTTCAAATTGCCTGTATAAGATAGTAAATTTCCAAAGTACAGCCTTTTCATTTCTCCATAAAATATTTTTCCTTTTGAATATTGATCACTTCTTCTTTCACTAAACCGAATTGCCCGTACGAAAGAAGTAGCTGCTGCTTATTTATTGCAATTTAATTAATTTATGTAAGGTGTATACCAATTTACTTGTAACGACCCAATTGGCATTTCTTCTTAATTAATGCGTGAATGTGATGGAATGATAGATCATGAATTTTATGTGTTAGTTGAAGGCTGGTAGTTGTTTGTTTGTTTTTTTTTTGTTTTTATATATATATAATAACACGCTCTTTCTTCTTTCTTGCTATTTATTCAAATTAATTGTAAAAAAATTTAAAAATAAAAGTAAAATTTTTATGTCCAACCAATTTATTTTATAATTTTTATGAAAAAGAGGGTTGGGGTTCAATATTGATAAGTTTTATAATATAAATTTTTAAATATTTGTGCTATTGTTGTTGTTATTATTATTGTACGCGCTATCTTAATATGATTGGATTTAATTAAACTTGGTTGAAGTGAACCACATTTTTTTTTTCACTTTGATTCAAATAAAAATGAGAAATATTTTTTTTTCTTATCGATTTAGCTAAAAGTATCGTACAAATATTTACAAAATTCAAGTGTTTGAAAGTTTAAAACAAAAGACAAATAGCCCATTTCCTCAATAAGTTTGTATAAATTTATTCATACATCTTCCTTCTAACTTAGAAAATAACAGAGAAACTTTAAAATAGTGTTATTAATAATATACAACTTGTTTGATAGAGTAATGGTTTGCTTTCAGATATTAGCTACCTATAATCATTTTACTTTCTAAAATCACTCGTTTATATGAAAACTTTTCGTATATTGCTTGGTAATTGGAACATGTATATATATACTGACAAAAAAAAAAGAGTCAAGTTTACATGCCTGTATTTATTTTATCGGGAAAATGATTTTTGAACAAAAACAAGACAAAACTTACAATGGACTTTGTCATCATTATATATATATATATATATATTTCGATTGTTTAAACATCCGATGTTAAATTTTCAGCTTTGGCCTATCATTTACCTCTTAGAAATATTGCATGCAGCTGCCTGCCTCCAATATTTTGGTTTTAGCCAACCGGGAAACGGCAGTCCTTGTGTGTCAATTAATTATACTTTTTCTTATAATTAAATTATTTCTTCGCGTCGCGGACGGTTCACAGTTCAATATTGTAAATAATTGTTCCAATCCAAATCTCATTTAAAACAAACTTTTAAATGATTTTTCCTGTAGATGATTATTGATTTACCTAAATGGATTTGAATTGTCCCAATAATAAATTCATTTCATAATCATCAACTTTCAATATCTCTTACTTGATACCTAATCTCTTAATTAATGGAAATCTTGAAGTTTGTAAAATGTTAAAAGCCATGAAGAGACAGAGAGAGAGAGAGATTCCGACTTTCTTTTCCTTTAACAAGTTTCAATTACTACGATCTACGAACAGACAGAGAGAGGTGGCAAATTATTTTATTCCATATTCTGAAAGTTACAGGACCTCCATGCAAAGCAAATGGGGTTTACAGTATTGATGAATGAGTGGCGTGAAAAATGTACATTAAAAAAAAAAAAAAAAATTCTTCAGCATTTATTATTACATTTTCCTTGTAAACCTACTCAATTTTTGCATGCCTTGGAATTATTTTCTTCTTTTGGGTTGCGTATATTTTTTTTTCCCCCCATCTGTCTTCCTAAACTACCATGTCCAGTACGGTATATATAATATGGTTTCTTATCTACTCTTCAACATCTAACTTTCTCTCAAAGTTGGATAGATTTAATTTAACTATTCGAATTCACCAGGCCGCCAGCTAGCTAGCAATTAGCATGCAACCCCTCCAATCAATTCTATCATTTTCATAGGTTTCATTTTTCATGCTTCATTTCAGTGATGCCAAAATTAATAACAGACTGTCATTGATCTGTACTCCTCAGTTTTTATGTCATAGCATCCTTATTTGACTTGATTAATTATATTAATAAACACCGATATACCATAAAGAGTCGATATTTTTTCTTTTTTTCAATTTGTTATGAATGTGATATTTGGATGGCGTATCATGTCGTGTCACGCTATGTTTCAGAACTTGTAGATTAACTTGGAGAACGAATTCTAATTATTATACGTCGTCTTTCTTCTAGTCCTAATAGGTCGATGAAAATTACAATTTTAGAAGGTATTAATTTATGTTTATGCGTACGAGTTCTTACTTTTGTTACCAGTAATGGAAGGTAATATCAGTGATGAACACAGCTGCACAATAAGTGCTAATTTGTTTTTCTCGATCAGATTACCTTTGCTGAAACTTATTTTAAACTGCCATTTATTTATTTACCTATTTGTTATCACTGTAGACTCCGATTTCATGAAATTGTGATTAGTAATTATTATTCGAAACAAATATATATATATATATTTAATAAAATCTTAATTATACATTAACTTTAAATAAATGCGTCCCACAAAATGCTTAGAAAATAAGCTAGCACAACTTAAATCTAGCACTATATTCAAATTCTACGGACTCCCAAAATGGATATCTTTGGTCATTAATTTCTTTAATTGTTTTGTCAACTTTCAATGAAGACCAGATTTAGGAAAGCGGCCAATTGTTCTTGCTGGCCCCTCTCTTTTTTCTCCTTTTATTTGTAAGCTTTTCTTCTTTCTTTTGTAGCCTTTCTAATGCATCATCATTCTATGTTTTCTTTTCCCCGATTAAATTTATCAAAAAATTTCCCAACTTTTCTAACCTTCCCCACCATGAAATGCCATTTTCTTCTCTTTTCTTCTCTTTCCATCTCATATTTATTAAAACTTGCTTCATAAGAAACCTCTAAAGTACGTAATTAATGACTTGAAAATAAAGAAAGCAAGATACCCTCTTGCCTGGTAATTGCTTGTAACTAAGATTTCTTATGTTAATTTCTCGTTTGTCTATGAACCAAAACGGTTGCATAAAATGTTGATAAAAGAAAAGATAAAGTAGAGATAGAGATAATGAGTATGAGAAGAATTCGAAAAGCAACCTCAAATCAATAAATTCATCTCTCTCTCTCTCTCTCTTTTTTTTTTTTTTTTTCCCTTCTGGTTTGTGATTCCTTCATATATTATCACAAAACCATGTGATTGCTTCATATTATCTACCGTTCCCAACTACCATTTATATAGAAATCAACATTTGAAATGTGAAAAACAAAAACAATGATTCATACAATGTTTGAAGTGCAGATGCCATTAATTATAACTTAGATGCCACCAAAACTTTAAATGTGGATAGAGATGGCTCAAATGGTATCATTGTACATATTTATAAATTTCTTCCTTCATCCTGTTTTGAGCATTAGTAGTAATCAATAAATCTTATTATATATATGAATTAAGATCCTGTCTTATTATAAATTTTTTATTCGAGTAATATATGTTAATGTTTAGTACTTTAGTTGTTAATAAATTAGAATATAATAACAATAAATCCTCAAAAAAAAATAAGAAAATTAGAGAAAAAAAATTAGCTACTGATTTTTTTTTTTCATTTCACCATTAATTTTCAAGAACCGATACAACATTCAATTAAAAATTAATAACTAAGAAACTAAAGATTTGCTAATTAGTTTATAATACAAGTTTGGTTGCCATATATTTGATGCAACTGTTGAGGAATAAAATATAATGAAAATAATGATGTTATTTTCTTAGAAGTCTAAAGATTACAGGATTAAAGAATTGACCGATCATTGTTGGATAGACAGTGGAGGAAAAAAACGTTTTTTTATGGGAAAGTTTGGATGCAAATTCATTAATTGCATTCACTTCATTCAAACCTTTAAATGATATAAAGACACCAAGCAATTTAATAGTAATAAAACAACTGCAGCCAGCGTAGCCCTTACAGTCACATATTACCATGTGGCCTCCTCACACATTATCTATAACGTTGACTAATTGGCTCATTCTTATGTGGCTTGGCTAAGCCAAGTCATTTATCCAATTAGTTTTTTTTCCCCCTTCTTTTGTTAATTTTTTTTCTTTAATATCCATTGTAATTTGGGCAATTGCTTAAATTTTGTTAGTGATATAATTTTAGTAAATACTAATGTCTAATACGATAAGTGAGGTCGTGTTGATTTCGATGATTTTGAGTCTTGACTCACACAAATCTAAAACATATTTAAGATCTAAATGCAATGTACGTGTTAATATTTAACATATATTTACATATATCTAACCCATGAAATATATTAAAAAGTAAAAATTTACGAATTCATTATTTGTACAAGATGAGTTTTATTTTTTTTTGGGTACATATGTCAAAAATGTTTTACTCTTGTTAAGGTAGAATGTTATATAAAAATATAATTAATTCAAGAGAATCTATTTAAGTTGATGGAAAATTAACAGCAAACAAATGTGGTATGAGTCTTAGATATATATATATATATGTGTTCTCGAAAATTTGAAAAAATATTAACTATATGGTAATCGAAAGAGCTTTATTGGAATTTCTCATCATTTTAAAAAAATTAAGATTGTTATATCATAAAATAAAGTGATGCACATGTTGAATTTCATCATTTTGATAAATTCTTTTAGTTAAATTTCATCATTTTGATCGATTCTTTTAGTAATCAATAAAGGCAAGAAAAATCGATACATGAATATTGTGATTTTGATTGATTCATTTTATCACTTATTAAAAGGTAGAATTTTTAACATTTTAGAGTTTTAGTATATATTAACATCCAATTGCAATGAAATTGCTTAAGAAAATATTAAGACCATTAGGTGTGAATATTACAGTAACGAGGAAAAATAGTTCAACTTTCAGAATATCTTTTGAGTAAAAAAATTTGGACCAAAGCTACGTTTTAGATTAATTAATAAACATGGTGATTTAAAGCTATAAAGTCAAAGAAAATCGAGTTCCTATGGCTGCTGCTACATGTTATAATTCTTGGGCATGAAAGTCATGAAAGCTTGCACTTTCTTTAATACCCCAAAGCCGCCCCTATCAATGCTAGGTTGTCCCCCTAAAACCAAATATAGCTTAATAATAATGACTCTTCATGTTGTATCACATGTTGTACGCCAAATTATTATTAAAAAAAAAAAATCTTAAAAGTAATTTAATTTAAGGGAGATTATCAACTTTTTCTTATTATTAAATTTTATGTTTTACTATTTATCTTCTAAAATCCCATAATAATTAATTATTTATTTGACATAATATTTTAATAAGAAAAAGGTGATTTATTTTGTGACTGCCTAAGAATGATATTTCAAAAGAATAAGGGAGATAACAAGATATTTATTATAGAAAATTAGAAATTGTAAAAGAATAAGATGTAGATGTAATAAAAAAATATTTGCTAATTCTTTAAATTTAAACTAAGAACATAAGGTAGATATCTTTTGGTAGCTTTTTTGCTGAGGAAATTGTATCCGCAAATAGATTTTTATGTTGTACAATTAGTTAAACTAAAAAATATTAACTTCACCACCTCACATTCACCAACTATTATCAATTAACCAAATCTTTATTCAACTAAAATGCGATTTCGCTACGAAAAGTTTTGAGGAAATTAATTAAGGAAGGTTTTGATAAAAATGCAAAACTAATGTAAACCAAATCTTGGCCAGACTATGATAATTAAGAAATCATGACCACATATTATCATCTACAGCCAACACATACACTTTCTTGAAACCATCCTTAATCGACTGACATTAAACTTTACCTCCAAACTATTACATGGTTATAAGTACGATTATTTAGGTTTTCAGTGGCAGTAGATCATATCAATACATTGCTAATTATTTTCTTTTTTCTTTTTCTTTTTTTTTTAAAAAGAAAGAAAACAAATACAGAGTAGTATGTAGTAGTGTTTGAAGTGAAATGACTTGATCGAGCCGCGAAGCCTAGCTAGCAACAAAAGCCATCATATCATTCACCAATGAAAATAAACAAACTGAAAATACCGTTGGAAAACAAGAATCAACTGCTTCAAAAGTTAGTTGAGTCCTCACATTTCCACTCAGAATATCTACCAGTCAACTCCCAACAGCCTTTTTTTCTTTTTAATTTTTCTCAATAGAAAGAAAAAAATAAGCAAACACATTCTCTCTCTCTCTCTCTCTCTCTCTCTCTCACACACACACACACACAATTTCTTTTCTTTTAGTGTGTTCTTAGACTTCATTTTAGTTTTGTTTTTATATCCTTAAATCAAAGCATACCCCACATCTCCTTCTTTCTTTCTCTCTCTCCCTCTCTCTATCTCTCTTCAATTTCATCACCATTTTTGCTCCTTAAAACAACCATTTCAGCAACCCCTTCAAGAGAATTACAGAATTTCTCATTGCCATGGGCGTCGTCGACATGTCTAACAACCCACCCACTTCTCGCACCAAAGACTTCTTTGCCTCTCCTGCTCTCTCCCTAAGCCTTGTAACTCCGAATACCCTAATTAATCTAATTATTATTATTTCTTTTTTCCTGTTATTTGCTTTCTGCTATCTCTTTTTTTCTTCACTTGATGGGGGTTTGTTTTGTTATTGATGAATTATTGATTATTAATTTTCTTAGGCTGGAATATTCCGGGGCGCAGGCGCCAGCGCCGCTGCGAATAATGAAGTGGAGGAAGGATATGAAGGCAGTGGAGGAGCCGGAGGAGGATCAAAAAGAGAAGAGACAACGGTGGAGATTAGTAGCGAAAACTCTGGCCACACAAGATCAAGATCAGATGCCGACTTTGATGGAGGCGGTGATGGTGATGATGATGATGGTGATGGTGATGGTGATGGTGATAGCAAGAACAAGAAGAAGAAAAGAAAGAAGTACCATCGTCACACAGCCGAGCAGATTAGAGAAATGGAGGCGTACGTGTATCTAGCTTTTAATTTTCAATTCTTTTACGTACCTTGTTAAAAACGACTTGTTTATAATTTGCATGAAATTCATGTAAACTTTAATGTTAGTGACATGGTTAATGAAAAAGAAACAAGATTATAAAGTTAAAGCTAAGAACTCAAGATTGCGCGATCTTACTTTATCATATATCTTTCTTTTTACTATGTTTTGTGCGTAAATGGTATAGAAAACAAACGTGGATGTAAAGCAATATCGTCTTTTTATGACTTTCAAGTGATGTATATTCAACTTGCATGCATTAATTAATTTGTTTAACACCATCATCATGCTTTGGATCTTGTTAATTATTATATACTAAACAAACTTTTGTTTCTCATTAACTGCTTGTGAATCGAAGTAACAAGAATGCTCAAATATCGCAGGCTTTTTAAAGAGTCACCACATCCGGATGAGAAACAAAGGCAGCAATTGAGCAAGCAATTAGGCCTTGCCCCTAGGCAAGTCAAGTTTTGGTTCCAAAATCGTCGAACACAAATCAAGGTAATTAATTTAATATTTTTAATCATAAGCTTGTGAGCGCTATTCCTTGCAAATTAATAGTTAACTGTGTACAATGGAATTAAACAAATTAACTGCATCACAGACAATTCAAGAGCGCCATGAAAATTCATTATTGAAATCAGAAATAGAGAAACTCCGAGAAGAGAACAAAGCCATGAGAGAGGCCATTAATAAAGCTTGTTGCCCTAATTGTGGCATGGCCACAACCAGCAGAGACACTTCCATGACAACTGAAGAACAACAATTACGAATCGAAAATGCTAGGCTCAAAGCCGAGGTAAAATATATGAATACATAAAGTTATGGCGCTATTAACCCATTGTCACACGACTCACATCGTTTATTAAAATTATATGAACGTGTGTGTATATGTATAGGTAGAAAAGCTAAGAGCGGCTGTGGGGAAATGCCCGCCAGGGGCAACATCAACAAGCTCATGTTCAGCTGGAAATGATCAAGAAAACAGAAGCTCTTTAGATTTTTACACTGGGATTTTCGGGATCGATAAATCCAGAATCATGGAGCTTGTTAATCAAGGAATGGAGGAGTTAAAGAAGATGGCTACTGCCGGTGGTCCCCTTTGGATTCGAAGTTTGGAGACTGGTAGAGAAATTCTTAATTATGATGAGTATGTTAAAGAATTTTCTGCTGAGAATTCAAGCAATGGGAAGTCTAACAGATCCATTGAAGCCTCAAGAGACGCTGGAGTTGTGTTTGTTGATCTTCCTAAGCTTGTTCAAAGTTTCATGGATGTGGTAAGAATCCCCTAGTACTTTCATTGTCCCACACGTTCACATGATAATGTAATAAAATTTTGTCACGTGCGAATTTAAATTAGCAATTTTTTTTTTTTTATGTGGTGATGTTAATAAATCTTGTTTGGATTCTGTAGAATCAATGGAAGGCAATGTTTCCATGCTTAATTTCGAAGGCAGCAACAGTTGATGTAATTTGCGGCGGTGAAGGTCCTAATAGAAATGGTGCAGTGCAATTGGTGAGTTGATTACGAGTTAAAGAGTGTTATATTTTTTATTCTTATTTTTAATGATATCAGAATCCATAGGTTACTGTGAGAGAATCTCATAAAAGAAGAAGAGTCGCTTTCCTACTTTCAGGAGAACTACAGCAGTATTTTTCAGAAAGCACTTTCAGAAAGCATGAATATGAGATAAAGTGGGGGCATTCCTCTAATTTTTACTGAAAGCACTTTAGAAAATAACTTTTTTATTCAATTCAAGTATTTAAAAGTATTTACTGAAAGTAAAAGTACATATTCTGAGGAATGTTAAAAAAAAAAAGGAAAGAAAAAGAAAAACCACTTTTCAAAATGAATGTCGAAATTGATACAGATAATTTAAAGTACACATTTTACATTCGTACGCGTTGTATTTGCTGCTAGCAGATGTTTGCGGAGCTTCAAATGCTTACCCCTATGGTGCCAACAAGAGAAGTTTATTTTGTTCGGTATTGCAAGCAGCTAAGCGCTGAACAATGGGCAATTGTCGATGTCTCAATCGACAAGGTTGAAGAAAACATCGATGCATCTCTTGCTAAGTGCAGAAAGCGGCCGTCTGGTTGCATCGTTGAAGATAAATCAAATGGCCATTGCAAGGTATTGCAATTTGCATATTGTCACATTGTATTCCTAGAGCTTCAACAGGACTGTGGAATCATATGAAATGAACCATAAAATTGCTTATGATGATTGAATTTTGGTCAGGCATTTGGAAAATAACTCAAAAATGAAAGGAAAAAAAATTGCAGAGGCGAAATTATTGGAGCCGTGCATACAATTTTGTGTTGTAAAATCAAGATTGTGACAGTGGTTTAATAATAATCTTCAGGTGACCTGGGTAGAGCACCTGGAATGCCAGAAAGGTACAGTGCACACCATGTATCGCAGTATTGTTAACAGTGGTTTAGCTTTTGGTGCAAGGCATTGGATGACAACATTGCAGCTCCAATGTGAACGCCTTGTCTTCTTCATGGCCACAAATGTTCCTACAAAGGATTCTAGTGGTAAGCGAGAATTTTTCTTCATATTTTGCATTGACATATTTTCTCTTAATAACAAGATAGAAACGACACCTGTGCTTTGATTGATAACATTAGGCGTTGCAACACTGGCTGGTAGAAAAAGCATTCTGAAGTTGGCGCAGAGGATGACGTGGAGCTTTTGTCGTGCTATCGGTGCCTCTAGCTATCACGTATGGAATAAGGTCACAAGCAAAACAGGAGAGGACATAAGGGTTTCTTCTAGGAAGAACTTGAATGATCCTGGAGAACCCCTTGGAGTGATTTTGTGTGCAGTTTCTTCTGTGTGGTTGCCTGTATCTCCTAATGTCCTATTTGATTTCCTAAGAGACGAAGCTCATCGAAATGAGGTATAATCATCATCAATTTACTATAGCACTAAGGTAGACAATCTAACTATAGTTTAATGTTTATAAATGATAATATTTTGGTAATTTTTGCTGGGTTAATCATAGTGGGATATCATGTCAAATGGAGGTCCCGTACAGACAATTGCAAACTTGGCTAAAGGGCAAGACCGAGGCAATGCAGTAAATATTCAGGTTGAGCTAAATATTTCCAGCAGAAAGAAATACAAACTTAAATCATATCATTTCTCTACTTATTCATATTTATCTCTGGTTCTAACCTAAACTGAGTTCTCAATTTCAGACAATGAAATCAAAAGAGAACAGCATGTGGTTGCTGCAAGATAGTTACACAAATGCTTATGAATCCATGGTGGTCTATGCTCCAGTAGATATTACCGGTATGCAGTCTGTGATTACCGGATGTGACTCAAGCAACATTGCCATATTGCCATCCGGGTTCTCAATCTTGCCCGACGGACTCGAGTCAAGACCACTAGTAATCACATCTAGGCAAGAGGAGAAGATCACAGAAGGAGGATCTTTGCTTAGTATAGCATTCCAAATCCTAACTAATAACTCTCCTGCAGCAAAGCTGACCATGGAATCTGTGGACTCTGTTAACACACTTATATCATGCACATTGCGAAATATTAAGACAAGCTTGCAATGTGAAGATGCTTGATTGCTAAACTCTATAAACTAGGTAAAAAAACACATTAGTTTTAAAACTCATAGGCATTCAAATTAATTTTTACTAGTTCTAGTAGATCAGATGTTATTATGCGAGCTTGTTTTCATTTGTTTGTTGATTAGAATGGAAGGCTGGTATGTTCAGGAGAATTTGTAATTGCCAATTTGGAGAGAAGAGTTTGAGATAGATGTGGTTCAAAACCTTGTATAACTCTAGGAAAGTGAAATATCATTGTGTATAGAATTGCCATATCCATAAGTGCTATAAAAAACAGAGAACATAGAATCAAATAGTACTGGAAAGAAGCGCATCAAAATCATAAAGGCTATCCATAATATATTGTGTGAATACAAGATATAGCTCCAGAATCAAATCTAACTATATCACCATGCTAGTGGTGTTTCAGGTAGATTCATGGTGAAGTAGCTGTCTCACCTCATCATGTCACTTCCCAAAAATGGTGTTATCTAACTTCAAAGCTCAATGGATAGTAAGCAAAGAAACAAATTATACAGCACAGAGACATCAGAATCCTAAATGAGAGTTGACATTATGTTGACATTTATGTTGACTTTCTCATCCACTAATCAACCATCACAAGGAAGCTTTGCTAAAACTAGGCATGATGCTACAACGATGAGCACCATCCAGTCTTTATCTTTATGTTAAAAATAATATCTTAAGAATCACTATCTAATCTATTCACTTTCCCTTTGTTATCAATAATTCTAGCAGTTTATACTGAAATGCTGAATAAAAATCAGAATCATCCTGAACCTTAGGCATGTTTTTCAAGACTTCTAGATTCCCCATCTCAATTAAACACTTCTGTGTTCTATAATGTGGAATTTGTTTGTAATGATATCATATTATAGGCAAAACCTCAACCAGTTAATTACAGCAGGAGCCAATCAAAAGAAAAGTCTTGCATTCCAAAGGCCATCAACTACATATTATTGCAACTAAAAGTACACATCTTAGGTACACTTCTCAAGTCAGGACAACATCAATAGGAGTTTAATCCATAAGCATCATGGATGACTAAGTTTGAAAATAAGTTTCCTGGTATTATTAACGGATGGCTAAGTTTACAAGTAAGTTTCGTGGTATCATTAATGCATGCTCAAGGAAAAAGTATTTATCAGCCAGCAATCTAAATTTCGTGCAATGACCATGGCAATTGCCAAATCTGAACAATGACACACAGCTTTTAGCAGAGATCTAATTCTAAGAAATTCATACACATTGCAAAACCAAGCAAACAACACTTCAATTCTACCAAAGCTAACTCCCATTTTTACCACCAATCAGAGAAATTCATTCCATAGCTATGTTGAAGCAATAGAATATATTTAAAAATGTAAAACATCATTTCAACCACCATTTGATACTTTCAGCCACAACATATTCACTTTTTCTTTTCTTTTCTTTTTCTGATAGATGATAGTGAAAACCTTACAACCCACACCATTTCAAAGCAACATGTCTATGCATTGACATTCAAAAATTACCACAAAAACTCAACATCAAACACTATTAGCATATTCAATTTAACAATCCACCATCCAAAGACCTCAAACTAAGCCAGCTGAACCCTCATTTGCTTAAAAATTGACGAAAAACCCAATTCAAAGAAAGTTCAAACAAACACAAATAACCACAATTTAATCAAATTCACACCCATCAAGTTAAAATAAACACATTTCATACTTCATAGCCATCAAATAAAAATTAACATCTTAACCAGTATTAAAGCATTACAAAATCACAAGAAATGAACAACAAAAGCAGCTAAGCCTCCAGTTGTTGCTCACTCTCTAAAGGGATCCCAAGCTCATTATTACCGGCATTACTACTCTCACCAGCCGCTTTCTTGCTCGCATTCCTTGGGGGCATGGCCACAGCAATAAAAGATTTAGTCTTGCTAATGGGCCTGGACTTTTCAAGCTGAACAAGGTCACCAACTTGGAATTGATTCTCAGGGTCATGAGCTTGATACTTCTTCTTCTTTCTGATTCTTCTTTTGTACTTTGGATGTGGGTCTAAACGCACAACTTCAACAGCAACTGTCTTGTCGCTTGATGCACAAACAACTCTGCCCTGCATTTTTTTCATGGCCTTGATTTGAGGAAACGAAGCATAGGGGAGATTTTGCGGAGTGGAAGTGGGTTTTGAGAGGCGAGTAAGAGGAGTGGAGCCATTGAGGAAGCGAGATTTGGGAGATGAGAGTTTCAGAGAGTGAAGTGATGAGGTGATGACGGACATCGTGGGCTTTGAAGATAAGAATGAAAGATAATTCAGAGAAACTGATTTTGTTGCTCTTGCAATTGCATTTTTTTTTTTTTTGTTTCTTTTCTTTAATTGAATGGAGTTTTAACAGTCCTAAAAAATCCTTATCACACCCTTTTAAATTCAATTTCCTAAAATATTCTATTTTAATCTATAAAATATTAATTCATAAATTGAAATCACTTGTCTTATCTTTAAATTTCATCCTAAAAAAAAAACTAATATACAATAGGGTGGATGTAAGAAATTTTTAAAAGAATAATTTATTTAATTTTTAATAAAATTTTCAATTAAAATGAAAAAAAGAAAATTTATTTTTAGTTATTTATGTAGTTTTAATTGAGGAGGGATTTGATAAGAAATTTAGAAGGGGGTGTGGAAAGGCCTACACTTATTTTCTCATTTAAAAGTGCTTCCAATTTCTGTTCTTTCAGTTCATTTTGTAGATTGGGCCACATTTAATTTTGGGCCTAGACCGGCTTGGCCGACTTGGACGAAAGCTATGGTGTGATGTAACATATTTTCATTTTCTTTCGTAGAAATTTTCATTTTTATTTTATGCTAACAAAAAAATTTAAATCTTAAATGTGTATTTATCTTAATTTGTACAATATATAGAGATATTACACTATACGATTAATGGAAAGTCTGAATTTATATATTTATAGTACATTACAAGAGCCTATCAAACATACCTAAAAATTTAGGTTAATTAAAGGCAAGACTTCTAACTCTAAACTTCCACACTAATACTTAAAAAGATATATTTATCCTTACACATATTTTTCAGAGAACCTTTTTTTTTTTAAAACCCTCATATGGGGGACTCAAACCCACCACTCAGCAAAGGCTTTAGTGGCCTTAAACATGCATGCTGATTGTTCATATAAATGGAGAAAGAAAAAGACAAGAAAAAAAAAAGATTAAAGTGAGAATTATCTTTTTTTCAATGTATTAAACCATTTGGTATCCGAAAATCATATTAGCTTTCGACTAATCTAGATTCGAGTCAAGTAGGACCACTAGCATGGCAAACCTCTCCCAACAAGTATTTAATGCAGTTGCATTCCCAAATCTCAAATTGAGAATGTTGGTTAAGTTATAACAATTTTATACCAGTTGATGTACGCACTTATTGGTTAAAGTGGAAATTATCTATTATAAGCTTAAATTTTGCTCTTAAAACATTCACATCACATAGCATGGATTAGCGCATCACAAAACAATCTTCAACATTCAAAGAGTTGGCCAAATTCAGCAACCTCTTCCTTTCATAAATGCTTTTTCATTCAAAACAATAAAATCGCCAGATAACCCATACCCACACACAGTGAAATTTTGATATAGAAGGAAAGACATCATAGGCTTCTTTGTTCCCATAAAATCTTGTCTAAATTATTTTGGAGGTGGGAATTAAATTTGTCTGACTCCAAAAGTACCCCACACTTAAATGCTTGAATGATATTCAAAATCATTTTCCACTTTTAGTGTCCTAATTATTATAATGATGGGGATTTGTTTGTTTTCTTGTTTTATAGACTCTAAGTTAGTCTTTTTTTTTTTTTTGCATCAAATGCTACATAAAAAAGCTTTTAACAGTTTCAATTACTCAGAAGAAGAAACAAAAATTTACTAGCCAACAACGTTTTCCAATTTTCCGATGCAACATTCCCACCAACATTCAACTTCACGCTCATTAAATGTCATTAGATTCCTGAACTATGAAACAAGTCCATTATTTAAATGAACTTGGCATTCCCATGTGATAAAAATTTACTTAAAAAACAAAAATTTTCTCCTTATAATTCTTTGTGATTTTTGAAAAATGAAAATGGGATTAAGAGAATTGACAATGGTGTTGATTTTGTGGGGTTCTTGCTGCTTGTTTGCAGGTGGAAATGGGGTACTTGTGCTTCACTTTTATAAAAAGAGTTGCCCTAGTGCAGAAATGCCAGTAAAAGAGGAGATGAAAAGAAATATGCTGAGTGATATTTCTTCTGCTGCTGCCATTCTTAGACTGGATTTTCATGATTGTCAAGTCGATGTAAATTTTTTTTTTCTTGTCTCACAAGTAATATATTTATATGATCTTTGGTTTCCAAGCTTTGCTTATGTTTGTTACATTTTACTACAGGGTTGTGATGGATCAATTCTTCTCGGAAACTCAAACGGGATTACAACAGAAACATTATCGGACAAGAATTTCGGAATCCGGAAGGTTGATATTATCAATGAGATAAAGAGTTCCCTTGAAACAATTTGTCCTGAAACAGTTTCTTGTGCTGATTTTATCCAGTTAGCTGCAAGGGATGCTGTATACCTGGTGAGCTACATCAGTTTCTTGAAAGACAAGGAAACTTTGAAAAAAATTCTATGAACTTATATTTGTACTCAAGAAACTTTTTTGTTTCCACTTTCCAGTCTGGAGGGCCATACATAGAGGTTTTAACTGGAAGAAGAGATGCCGTTTCGGGAAAGAAGGAGAGAGCCGATAATCAGCTTCCGACTTACGATATTTCTGTCAGCGAATTCACTGGGTTTTCCTTCAGAAGAACATTAGTTTGGAAGATGGAGTTGCACTCATGGGTACACAACTTGTACTAAAAATAAAATTCACCTTTCTTCCAAATGCTAATAATGTGTGCATTTTAAAAAAAATTTATTTCCCCTTTTCGCAATACGTTGTACATTGGATTGTTGGTCCAGATTTTAAAAGATGCAGAGGTTTATGAGAGAGACTGACAATAAACATGCAGTATGGAGCCAAATTGGAAGATGGCATGGCCATCGGATATGTTATGTTAATATGTTACATTTTTCTAACTCTTGTTATGTGTTTCCAGGATCTCACACTCTAGGCGTAAGCCATTGCCGGAACTTCCAAAACAGGCTGTGGCCGATAAAGGATGATACATTGTCACTAGCATTTTCAGGAATGCTGGAGATGATTTGCAGCAATCCTACGTTATCTGATATATCATTTGCCCAAAATGATGCTACTACTTTATATTTTGATAATCAATACTTCATTGACATTCAAAGTGGAAGAGGGTTACTGAAGATTGATTCTGAGATTGCCAAAGATCCCAGAACACAGCCTTATGTGACTGCATTTGGACAGAACACACAACACTTCTTTGATAGGTTCTCATCTGGGTTTTTGAAGCTGTCAAATTACAAGGTTTTAGTAGGAGGAAAGGGAGAGATTAGGAGAGATTGCAGATTTATTAACAGTTAGAAACTTACCTAGTTGCCTTGGCTGAACACTTCATGTTGTGTATTGAAAGTCTTGTATTTGTCAATTATTGTGATTAGCCACTTCGGTATTTCTCTTCACTATTTTTCTCACATTTCACATTATTTATATAAATATTCGTATTTTAAATAATGAATCCACATCTTAATTAATTAATGATCAATATAATTGAAAATGGATAAACCTTGAATACTAAAGATATACTCTGACTTATTGTCATTTTGTTTTGAATGTAAGTATTAGCAATATCACTTTAATCCAATATCTTAAGTCCAGCTCAATACATTTAACCAGACCAGCTCAAAAGATCGTCTAAAAGTCTAAAAGGTTTCTTTTATTTTTATTGTTATTTTACTATTCTCGCTAGTGATTTTACTTTTCTCCTGAGACATTTTATATATCCAAGTGGGACATTTCAGAAAACGTCACTGAACCGCAACAATTTGTTAGAATATCGAAGAAGGATAGGCTTATCCAGCTCTCGTCCACATGTCACCGCCTAAATGGGATTCCATATCTCTCAAAACAAAACCCGGTTCGCCACGTGTCCCGCTGACATCCATGCAGAAGTTCAAAAAACCAAATATGCATACAACATTACAGTCACTCTCCGGCTAACTTAATCAGCTTCAAGTAAGCAAGTCAAGAATTTACAACAAACCAAGGCCATGGCATCTCTTGCAACCATAGCTGCTGTGCAACCAGTCACCATCAAAGGCCTTGGAGGCAGCTCTCTTGCTGGAACTAAGCTCACCGTCAAGCCAACTCGCCAGAATTTGAGACCCAAAAGCTTCAAGTATATATTTTTCTTAATGAATTGCCTTCAAGCTTTGCTTATGTAGTTAAATTGTTAGTTATATATGCTCAATTTGGTATGACGCAGGGCTGGTGCTGTAGTGGCTAAGTATGGTGATAAGAGTGTGTACTTTGATTTGGAGGATTTGGGCAACACTACGGGCCAGTGGGACTTGTACGGATCAGATGCTCCTTCACCGTACAACTCTCTTCAGGTTTGTTTAATAACAAAATCAATTGCATATTGCCATTGTGTTGACAAAAACTCGAATGATAGTGTGTTGAATAAACAAATATTCGAGTAGCTGAAAATTTTCTACGTTCTTGCAATAAATATGAGCTATGATATACTATAAGTTCAACAATATCTATCCTGTGAACTTCATTGGATCATTGAGCATACATAAAAATCATTGAATCATTCATAAATAATTGAAAACATTGCGATTGCTTTCATTGAGAGTCGAACTCAAGACCTCCCGCTTACTAAACGGGTGCTCTGAGCTATGAAAGCTTTGTTCCACTATTTTTAGTATGAACATTCAATAGTAATAGAAGCAGAAAAATAGTATGACGTTACGATTTCAGCATACATCCATGTACCAGAAAAATGAAAAACGAAAAAGAGCTAAGTTTGTAAAGGAATGCACAATGTCTCTGTATACCAGTTATCCATGAGTTAGTTAATCTCAAGTTAAGTCTTGCAAGATTCATCTCTTTGCCGTAAAATTTAGTTGTGTCCTACGATGTAGAACTTTTATAATGTTGAAGGGTAACTTATAGTATATGTATACATTGAAATTGCAGAGCAAGTTCTTTGAGACATTTGCAGCTCCATTCACCAAGAGAGGATTATTGCTCAAGTTCTTGATATTGGGAGGAGGTTCAACCCTTGCTTACTTCAGTGCTACAGCTAGTGGTGACATTCTCCCAATCAAGAAGGGCCCTCAACTTCCACCAAAGCTCGGACCACGTGGCAAGATCTAAATTAGTTTTCAATCCTCCTATTTTTAACTTTTCATTGTATGTATCTTCTTGTTATTGTAAACCTGTAGGTTTGTCCAACATCCTACTTAAGACTTCCTTTGTTATTAATGCCAATATATTTGCTTCAATTGAAAATTCATGCGCATGACTACTTGAGTATCAAACTTTGTTGTTTAGTTATGATTTATTCCCGCTATCATGTAATTACAGATGTTTCCTACATCCGAGTTTACCCTTGCTGGACTTAGATGGTTTCTGAGCTTCCGATTTTGGCGATAATTTCAATAGCTTACTATTTAGATTTGATGAATTGGTGCCTTGGACGCCTTGAGCCATAGCAATATTGGCATGATTATAATAATATAATGAAAAAAAAGAATGTCAACTCTTAAACGCAATCACAATTTGTTGCAAAATGCCATTAAAAAATCACATTTCAGTAGCTATGAACTAGAAAGCAATTACTTGTAATGACAGAAATCAAATCTGGAATGCTTGAAACACGGTGAATTTACTCGTTTTTCCCTATTTACAAAAGTAAGGAAGATTGTGAGAAAAGAGACAATTAATCACACAACTAAAAGGACTCTGCGTATTTATGTGCATATGGAAATTTACATTCGCAGGTCTGGCTTTCTCTCTTTGTTTTGTGTTTTCTTTTATATTAGCCCCTCTTTTTCTGGTTTCCGTTTGTCTGTTTTTTGATATTTTGCCTTCTTCCCTACAGTTGTTACTTAATGCCGGGCAGTGGGGCTTCGTAGACCGCCTAAGCTTTCTAGGTAAGAAACCCTCTTGCTGGTCACAATGTGAGTAAGTTTTGGACCTTTTGGTGTTGTAAACTTTTCGTCATCTTTCACTGGTTCATCAGCAACCTCTTCTGGTTCCTTCTTCCCTTCATTCTCAGCTTGATCTGAACCTAAACCCCAACCCATAAAATCCAGTAGTGTCATTCCCTCCACTGAGCTCGGCCTTTCTGTCTCATCCAAGGGAGTAATTAACCTGTCTGTTGCTGAAAAAGAGGTACACCTCAAAGAATTTCTCATCAGTGCTGCTTGTGATGGATTTTGAGTGGCAAAATCAGCATAGAGTACATCTTCAATTCGCGACAGGACTGTGAAGGCCAAACTTTCAAGTATTCTTGAATAACTTTCCAGAACCGCCTGCCCAATATCCTGTTAAAGCCGGGAACAAATCGTTAAATAAGTCCTTAGAACATCACATAATGTATAGCCAATTACTAAAAAGGAAACAAACATATTTACCTTGTTGAATTGGATTTTGCTGATGTCTAGAGAAGATTGAGGGATTCCAGGGTACCATTGTTTGAGAATGAGTAAGATGGTCTCTGCTCTCTCTTCAAACTGTTCTCTCTTCTCCAAGCTTACAGCTGAACCCCAAGCTGATTTTCCGTCTTTTTGGTTCATCTTTCTCCTCCAGATCACTATGGAAGCCTCAATTCTGTTCTTTAGGTCCAAGATTTTGTGCTCTGATGATAAGTCCATTGTCGATAGGAACTGGTCAGGATTAAAGTATTCAACAGTTATACTCCTGTAGATTGCGTCCCCAAGGCTTGCCCTCCCATTCTAGCAAACAACCATAAAAAACAGTGAGGAAATTGGTCACAGACAAGAATTTGTAAGCAACAGTTTAATTAGGCTTCTTCTTACCTTGGGCAAAGTTTCTATGTAATTCTCTGGGATCTCCATTTCGGAAAGAACTTGAGCATTTATAGCCATGGCTGCTTTAAGCACTTGGTTTACACAATCCTTCTGGTACTGCAGGAATTTTCTTGCCATGTCAGACAGACCATTTGGGGGAACTTTAGGCGTAGGCAGCCACCATTTCTCATCACTTCTCTTGGTGTTTCCTTTTTCTGAGTCAGGTGCATCTTTTGAAACATAATAGAACTCGGATTGGTCCTTAAAATTTTCTAGACACTCCTATATATCAGAGGGGGGGAAAAAAGACATCGTTAAAGGACATTTTTCTTTTGTGATATCCATTGAACAACAGTCAATTGTATGCAGAAATCAACAATCTGAATGAGAAATGACTATACTTACAACAAGCATTGCATCAAGCTTCCGCAATGCAGGGATATTCATGTGAAGATCAGTTCTTTGTCGCGTCACCATGATCTTTTCAATCAAACAAACACGAACCTCTCTGTGAAAATTTGATTCCAGAGAAAAGGAAACAAAGAAATTTTACAAACCAGAGACAGATTAATTAATTGTTACCTCCATATTTGTTCCATCCTTGGATTTCTGCTGAGAAGGAACAAATTCAACAATGTGATCAGTCACAGATAAAAGCCAATCAATTTCTTTTCTCCATCTTGCCTTTGTCTCAGCTGACATTGGCTCTAAACGCGCTTGCTCACTGAATACAGAAGCTGCAAGATTTGTAATGGCATTTGACAGTGCCAAAGCAGATGAAACTCCCTTTCCTCCACCAGACATGTCTTCTCCCAAAAGCAGTTTCGCAAATCTTTCCTTCATTTGTTCCATATCTGTTCAAAGTCACACTCACACAGGTAACACGTTACAAAGATTTTTCATGTCACATTTACATAACACAGTGATCATGATCTAATTATTTTAATTACCCTGTTGTAGTCTTTCATGGGTTTGTGCCGTGGCATCATCCTTGGTCAGCGGAGACCTAGGAATCATGTTTCGACCAAAAGCACTTCCAATTTGCTGCTTCTCCATGGGGTGATCACTTCTAGGCCCCTGACTTCTATACGTGGGTGGCGCCTCATCAAAAGATGCTGCATCACCTAATTTACCCGCACTCTCGATGCTCAAACTCTTTGCATGCCTTCCTGTATCATGCAGCCCTTTGAAATGAAACAACCTTGACCTATAATTCTCTTGTTCTAGCTCCAATGCACGAACCATTTTCGATGTTTTCTTCTTTTGTTGTTACCCACACCAAAAGGGTTCCGCACAAACGAACAAGAAACAACACCAATGGCAGCTAATTAATGCATGCAAATAATGTTGCAAATTACACTCTGTTATTAATGGAACAAATGAAAGAGAGAAAAAAAAAAAGAAAGAAAGAAAGGGGGAGAAGATCGGCTTGCAAATGATTTTTCAGAAATGTGTTTTTTGGTTAATGATGTAGTGATTTTGACAAATTTTGAGAAGTTTTTTGTTTTAGTTTTTTTTTTCTTTTGTGTGCGAGTGTGCGCGTTAAGGGAACGTGGGGTGCATGTTCTACGATATGAGTTGGGTTAAGGAGAATAAACAAAGAAAAAAGGGCAAAAGTGGAAATATGGTTTCTGTTTTTTATTCCAAAAATGGGGATGTAATACTCAAACCCCCCCCCCTTGTTTGTAATTTCTCAATCGATGATATATTTTCTCATTTATTCAAATAGGTCCACAGTTTTTCTTAAATTACCAAATTACCCTTTTACAATATTGATTTTGGCCATCTCAAATTTTTGGCATTTGCTTGATATTAGAGGGTATTTCAGTCATTTGGATAAGGTTAGCAATTCGTTTGACATAATTGAATATCCTGTGTCCTTATTTGATAAACCAAGAAAATACAGGAACTATGATGTTATTTTACCATTTGAAAATTTGAGAATGCGATAAATGGACGGTGGTAGTTTGATTTGGAAAGTCAAAGCAGCAAAAATCCAGGATGGACAGGGAAGCAATATCATGACTTACTGACTTTCTACCATTTTTCTTTCATATTAACCCATTCTATCTATGGGAGAAGTTAGAATATTGGTTAGTAAGCCGGCTCTTGAATCTTGATATAGGGAACATAATTTTTGTGGGAAACAAAATCTAAAATTTAGGTTTTCTAAATTTAATGGTTAAAATTATGATCAATATTTTTATTTTGGGGATCATATATAGTCGTTGACATAGATTAATATTTGTCTTATAAATAATTTTTCATAGACAGTTCAATATGATCATGAAAAAAATTTCGATTCATTTATCTCGTATTTTAATATAATAAATTTAGAGCTTTTCTTGGATCAGGTCTTATATTAAGAGATTTTGTAGTGGTATTATTTACTAACCCAATTTATTCTGTCTTTTTCTTAAGATTAGTTTTTATTTGTATGTCATTATTCTATATTCTATTAGATTCTCATTTTATAGCTGCCGCGCAACTCCTTATTTACGTGGGAGCTGTAAATGTTTTAACCATATTTACTTCTCTGTGTATGTCATTAGGGCGTCGATCATGAATGAGGCTGGTAATTCCACCAACACCAAGTACTAGTTACAAGTAAATTCCGTTTCTCAGTTGACTCAAGGACTTTGTAAAGGAATTGCCTCAGCCCTATTGATTTTGAATACCAACGCCTTAATGAGTAGCTTAATTCTCTGTTGTAATTGTTTGACATTATGCTTGCAAGTTGCTAGTTACAAATATTTTGACAAAGTGAGAGATTCCAATTTACCATTCAAATAAAGCCATAATTATATTCGGAATTGAAGTGTAAGATCTTGCACCCTATGGTGCCCTATAAACCTTTCGCAACTACTATTCCGAGCAGATAGTTCGAGTTTTGGAAGGAAATATGCCACTAGAGACCTGAATGGAGGAATAACACAAAATACATAAATAAAGAATCAATGAAACAAAATAAGTCAAATGCAGAAGAAAATCAAATACAAAGCTCGAACAATTTTGACACTTTGAAATCCACCTAATGATGTAGCGATCTTCATTATCTTCAGTTAGCGAGCTTTAGAGACGCACAAAAACTTCAAATCCCAACAGTGAGAAAAGGCCAAATCTTCCGGTGAAGGGCAGTCACCAGTAAGCTTTTGGACTTTCGTTTCACTTATACAGACTTTGCGCAGACTTAGTTTTTTCAAAGATTGTGAACTTATGGATGTATCTGAGGGCTGCTTCAAATCCACTTTACAAAAACGGACCTTCAAAACAGTTACCGATTGAGCAGAAAAAGATTGTCGGAGGTCAAGTGTAGGTTGCATTTCTCAATCCTGTCTGTTAAAACAACCAATGCCATCAATTTTAAGCCACAAAATATAAATTTATTGCCACGTTGGGCAAACTCCTTTTTCAGCTAAAATCAAGTTTGCCCGATCTCATCTCTTTTTCAGCTAAAGTTGGATATCAATGAGGGTCCATTGATGGACCTATCAATGTTATCATTACCCTTACACTTGAGAAAGCACGATTAGTCAAGCTCAAGCATACCATTTCTCTATATATTTTTTTAATTAAGTATCAATTTAATTCATATATTTTAAAAGTTGTCTCAAAACATTTTTACCGTTAAATATGTCATGCTTTTATCTTTTTTTTTTTTTACTATTACAACAATAATAACTTGCTAGAATCTTGAGAAAATTAATTAATATAAAAGTAAATTAGTAAGTTGATCAATAATTATCAATATAAAAGAACTAGTATTTTTCCATCTCCTATAACAGTCTTTTTGATACTTATTTATAAATTAATTAATACCAATCAACTTAAAATTCCAGGTAATATCTTGCAGTCTTACTAAAAATTGTCTATAAAAAATTTTAATTACCAAACTAACCCTAATAATAATAATAAATTTATTTTAAATTTAGTGTTCAATAATAGAAAATTTATTTAATCTTTAATTTAATAAATTAACCTTTTTTTGTTAATGTCATTAAGCATAATAAGCATATTGTTGCCAATGTATTATTATAAACGTATAGAAAAATAAGGACAAGAATATTATACATTTAATTGTAGTAGTATCTCTAGACATTTTTCAAAATATAAAGAATTATACAATATTTTTAGGATCTTGAGTTAATAAGTTTCTAAAAAAAAACTTTTTGGGTATCAGAAAACGACGCCGTAGTGCTTGTACAGTAAGAGAGTATGCGTGGGTCCAAAGAATTGTCCCCAGGGCTGCACAAAGCACCACCGTCCATCAACCAATCCAAAAATCTCCAAAAATATAGGACACAAAGAGAACGGAACATGTTAAATTTGGTAATAAATTGAGTCCCTGAAGTATTTCAATTTTTCAAGGAATGCCACAATTTTAAAATTTGTATCAAAAGGATCCACATTTACCAAAGTTAAATGGGTAAAGAGTTGAGTTAGGGTCCTATTTGATGCAAAATAAAAAAACTATGCTCTTAATTAGGAAATCATAAAAAAAAAAAGGCAACACAACGCTTCAATTGATTATCACCATCCTTTAAGAGAATCCAACAAAACCCATTAACCTTGAGGAAAATCCAACGTGGGTTCATTTTGTGATTTCAGTTGAATGGAGTCAATCGGTGTCTTGATGGCCTGTCCCATGAACACGTACTTAGAGCAGGAACTCGAGAGAAGATTCAATCTTTTCAAGTTCTGGACGGTTTCAGACAAAACCCAGTTCCTAAAAGCACAACAAAACAACATACGTGCGGTTGTCGGGAACGCGACGGCCGGTGCTGACGCTGAACTGATTGATGCTTTACCTAAGCTTGAGATTGTATCGAGTTTTAGTGTGGGATTGGACAAGGTTGACGTGGCCAAGTGCAAAGAAAAGGGCGTTAGAGTTACTAACACCCCTGATGTGTTGACTGATGACGTGGCCGATTTGGCCATTGGGTTGATGTTGGCTGTGTTGAGGAGGTTGTGTGAGAGCGATAGGTATGTCAGAAGTGGGAAGTGGAAGAAGGGGGATTATAAGCTGACCACTAAGGTTCGTGTATATTTTGTTCACTGATTGTAAAAATATGTGGTTGTTGTTGTTGTTTTGTGTATGTATATATATATATTTTGGGTGCCTGCGTGTTGGATTTCCATGAATTGGTGGTTGAAATTGCCTGACTATTGGTCTAACAATTTGTGTCTCTTTGATGCTGCTGGATGAAAAAACATTTATCACTCACCGTTTAAAATTTCTGCAGTCTGAAAGTTAGTACCATAAATTTTGTGTGTTAGATTGTGTACCTATGTAGATTTTGACTAAATAGCTTGACAAAATTTGTTTGGAAGACTTGCAAATTTGAGACGATGGTGGTGTTTATATCGTGATGAGATAGTGGTGTTGATTTCAGTTTTTAAGCACTAATTTGTATCAGAATGTTTTGCTTAGTTGTTTCTCTTATTTTTTCCCCTTCTTTAGAGTTGATTTGTGTGATTTATGTTGTATTTTCGGTGAAGGGTTGGTTTTTCATTAAGTGATGTTATCCTTTAAGATGGAGTTCTTCTATTCTCATACTCCACTTGTACACTCAAATGGTTTACTCGTTTGCAGAGGGTACAAAACCTCAGTGGTGGATCTGACACTGGGCTCTACCATTGTGTGTGATTAACATTTTGGGTATAGCCATGGACTGTGAGAATACTAATGTATATGGTACTTGAGAAATAGCTTGAGACTTTAATTGTTATACCCAGAAAAGTGAAAGAACTTAATGGGATTTCCTTGGGTACTAATTGAGAAAGTTTCCGTTTTATATTGTTTATGGGTTCTGTTTTTTTGAATGTTACTGATGTTAAGGCTTTATTTGAAACATTGCACGTACTTTTGTTTTGAGGATCCATGTATTTTATGTTATGCATGTGAAAGCAGCTCTAGGGAAGGGGAATTGTCTTATGGATGTACTTGAGGGTTTAGACTTGCCATGCGTAGTACAGACCTACTGATTGTTTTTTATTTTTGATTGGGTATCTGAATTGAGGGTGATATTTGCCGAATGAGTATTACTCTGGCTACTAAGCAGCTGGTGTTGGAAAGTTTAGATATGTTTGTTTTGAGTTAAGCTAGGACTAAGACATGGAGTTAAGATTTGTATGAATTTGATTGTTATAGCTACAGGGAAACCGAGAAAAAGCGTGTTTCTTATGATTATGGGAGTTATTAGAATTTTTTCGGCCATTGTTTTATATGTACTTTTACCTTGACCATTACAGGACTTTGCACTTCATGTGTGCAAGGCTGTCTTTGCTCCAATTAACTTCTATCAGCTTCCTGATTTGATGAATTAAGAGGTCAACTCATGTTCAGCGAGAGCAGTTTTGCTTGTCAACTATGTGATAAACTTGGTGCTTAATAAATCTTCATTGTCATGCTGGACTGTAGGGCCCCCCCCCCCCCCCCCCCCCCACCCCACACCATAAAAAATAGATCATGTATTGCCTTGTCTTCATTTCCTTTCCCCTTGAGAAATCCCTCCTCTCTGCCATATCAATGAAAGCCTAATTGTTTTCATGAATGTATGAATAAAGACAATATTCAGTGCGTAATTAGGTTCTCATCTTTTTATTTTTATTACTTCATATCAGTTTATCTGCTGAATACCTAGTATGATTAAGAGCACTGGGGGGAGTTTCATATCTGCATGTTATTTGGCCTTTAATTGTTTTGTGATTTGTGATGCTTTTCTGAATACGTCAGATTTCTCTGGATTAATGACCACCACCTATGAGTTCTGTGTCATTGTTTTGCCTCTTGAATTTCATTAATAGCAATTTATTGTTTTTTATTTCTTTTAGTTCACTGGAAAAACAGTTGGCATTATTGGGCTAGGAAGAATTGGCATGGCAGTTGCTAAGAGAGCTGAAGCATTTAGCTGCCCAATCAACTACTACTCTAGAACAGAGAAACCAAATTTGAAATACAAATACTACCCTAGTGTAGTTGAGTTGGCCTCCAACTGTCACATTCTGGTCGTTGCATGCCCACTAACGGAAGAGACCCGCCATATCATTAATCGTGAAGTCATTGATGCTTTGGGACCAAAAGGTGTTCTCATCAACATTGGGAGGGGTCCTCACGTGGATGAACGTGAACTGTTGTCTGCACTGGTTGAAGGCCGTTTAGGCGGAGCTGGGCTCGATGTGTTTGAAAATGAGCCTCATGTACCTGAGGAGCTCTTTGGTCTAGAAAATGTGGTCCTTATGCCACATGTAGGAAGTGGCACAGTGGAAACCCGCAAAACCATGGCTGACCTTGTACTTGGGAATTTGGAAGCTCATTTTCTGAACAAACCGCTGCTTACTCCAGTAGTTTGATTGTTTCATGAAAGATGCAAGTTTAAGACCGATTGAAGGCTCCATCCTGCTGCTGCTACTTAAGTATGTTTTATCTAAAGAACATTGTTTTAAGGCCCTGGTACAATTTGTCCCGAAGCCTTAGCCAATTACTTTAAGATCTTCAGCAACATGTTTTAATTAAATTCTTAAATTGCAGCAGTTGCATATGATGTTGATTTGACATCACGGATACTTCTAAAATGATTGATGTTAGTTGTACTATTGAACTAAGTAGTTGTGAGTAGAATTAGTTAAATATTATTTATTAAAAAAAGTTAAATATTTGATAAAATTTATTGTGGCATGAAATAATTTTAGTAAAAATTATTTTTAAAAAAAATTTCAAACACTAAAATTAATTTTAACTTTTTAAAAACACTTTTAACCTCATAAAACTAATCTCAAATGGACACAAAATAAGCTCAGAATCTAACCTTAATGGTCAGGAGGTATGGTTAATCCGGAGATAAAAGGATGGAAAAAAACAACTCAAGGATATGCAGTCGTGATTAGTGAAGATATACACTAAGCTAAAAAAGTAGTAATCTTATCTACCAACTTTTTCTTGTTTCGGAGTGTGAATTTTAAAGAACTATAGGGTTAAATCAACCTTCTTTCCTCTCCAAAAATATTGATTTGCAACAATCAGCAGAGAAGATGTTTACACATCAACTACCAATCTACCAAAACAATAAAGTGAAAAATTGAAGGAACAAAATGGATTCTAAAGGTGTTCTTATGACCTCTCCCATGAACACATACCTTGAAGAAAAACTCAAGAAGCACTTCAAGCTCTTCAAGTTATGGACCTTTGAGGACAAAAGAAAGTTTTTCAATGATTATAACGACTTCATCCGAGCTGTGGCATGCAACAGCGGTCGGTGCAGATGCAGAACTGATAGATTCATTGCCTAAACTGGAGATTGTGGCTACTTGCAGCGCGGGGTTGGACAAGATTGATTTGGTTAAGTGCAAGGAGAAGGGAATTCAGGTCACCAACACCCCTGATGTGTTGACAGATGATGTAGCTGATGCAGCCATTGGGTTGATGCTTGCAGTGTTGAGAAGGTTGCGAGTGTGACTGGTTTGTGAGGAGTGAAGATGGAGAAATGGGATATAAGTTGACTACTAAGGTGTGTGGCCTTCTTTCTTGATTAATTACCTGTCTTTGGGTACATTTTCTCCTGGGTTTGCAATTCAAATGTACAGATGGTAAATGCTGAGAGTGTGTGTGTATATATATATACACTTCTTATCAGATTAGATTCAAACTCCAAGACAACCATAACAATGTAATTGTTATATAATTGTTATATAACAGCCTGCTCTTCTTTTACTTTCTTTTAGATTTCTGGAAGATCAGTAGGCATCATTGGTTTAGGAAGAATAGGCATGGCAGTTGCAAAGAGAGCTGAAGCATTTGGCTGCTTCATCAGTTACCGTTCCGGAGCAGAAATACCAAACACCAAATACAAGTCTTCTTGAACTGGCTTCAAACTGCAAAATCTGGTTGTTTCTTGTCCCTTAAACGATGAAACTTACCAAATCATCGACCCCTTAATCATCAATGCACTGGGTCCAAAGGGTTTTCTCATCAACATCGGAAGAGGAGCTCTTGTCGATGAATCTGAATTGGTCTCTGCATTGCTTGAAGAAGGACTAGCTGGTGCTGGACTTGATGTATTTGAACATGAGCCACAAGTACCTGAGGAGCTTTTTGGCCTCGAAAATGTAGTGCTTTTGCCTCATGCAGCAAGCGGCACTGAGGAAAGTCGCAAAGCCACGGCTGATATTGTGATTGAGAACTTGGAGGCATGCTTTCTGAATAAACCATTGTTGACTCCTGTAGTATGATTGCAACTTTTGGAGTGCATTCGGGAATATATTTGGAGCAAGCACTTCTTAAATAAAGCTGTATGAATTGATATTGTTAATTGAACACTCCAGTACAAAACCCTCATTCCCCTCTCCTCTTGCAGATTGTCTTATCTGCAAATTTGCTAGTTACTGTGACTTATTTTCTCCTATTTTTGCCGCTAAGAGATAAATGAAACTTTCACAACAAGACAAGCAAACCATGCAGAATAATACAAAACAAGAGACACATGTCCTCTTCCACCGCTTAAAACTCCTCTGAGAATCAGCTTCAATCTTCACTCTCACAAAAGCAATAACATCAGTGTCCTTATGGTCTGCCCATTATCAAATTATCTTGAACAAGAAATCGAAAAAAGCTTCAAGGTGTCCTTATGGACAACAACATGGACAACAACAGCAACAACATCATTGTCCTTATGGTCTGCCCAGTATCAAATTATCTTGAACAAGAAATTGAAAAAAGCTTCAAGGTGTTCAAGTTATGGCACTTTGAAGACAAGGAACAGTTCATCAACACTCATAAAGATTCCATTCAAGCTGTCGTTGGTAGTGCTGCAGCTGGGGCAGATGCAGAACTGATTGAATCCTTACCTAAACTAGAGATTGTGGCGACTTGCAGTGTAGGTTTGGACAAAATTGACTTGGCTAGGTGTAAAGAGAAGGGTATTAGAGTTGCTAACACTCCTGATGTGTTGACTGATGATGTAGCAGACTTAGCCATCGGGTTGATATTGGCTGTGTTGAGGAGGATTTGTGAGAGTGATAGATATGTCAGAAGTGGGGAGTGGAAGAAGGGAGAGTTCAAGTTGACTACTAAGGTTTTTAGTTTCTGTTTCTTTATTAGCATTTGAAATATATCATTGAAGGTTGAGTGTGTCTCATTTTATTTGTTAACATGAATGAGTGAATTTCAGAAAAAATTTAACTGCCGATCTGTATAAGTGTTTGTGCTAAGTCAAATATTGTAATCTCGTTGTGCAGCTTTTTTCCAACTTTGAATAAGCTTCTATGAAGCTCTAGTACACATAGTTCTCTAATTGGGGTTCTTGTCATCCGTTCCAATTTGCTTCCTATCTATTTTTTACACTAATTCTTTCTTTTGCCTGCATATGATCAGTTCACTGGAAAATCAGTTGGCATTCTTGGGATGGGCAGAATAGGCACGGCAATTGCCAAGAGAGCAGAAGCATTTGACTGCATTATCGGCTACAACTCCAGAACTGAGAAACCAAACTTAAACTACAAATACTATCCAAACCTCATTGACTTGGCTTCAAACTGCCAGATCCTGGTTGTTGCATGTTCCTTAACAGAAGAAACTCAACACATCGTAAATCGACAAGTCATTAATGCATTAGGCCCAAAAGGTGTGCTTATCAACATTGGCAGAGGCCTTCTGGTTGATGAACATGAGCTGGTGTCTGCATTGCTTCAAGGAAGATTAGGTGGCGCTGGACTTGATGTGTTTGAACATGAGCCTGATGTGCCTGAAGAGCTTATTGGCCTTGAAAATGTAGTGCTGTTGCCTCATGTAGCCAGTGCAACAGTAGAAACTCGCAAGGCCATGGCTGATCTTGTTGTTGGAAACTTGCAGGCTCACTTTGGGAAGAAACCATTATTAACGCCGGTGGTTTGATAATATTACATGAAACATCCTGCAAGCTTAATCTTGTTATCATTTTATGCTTTCATGAACTTTAATGATTTATATTATTGAATGTGTCATTATCAAATTGAGTAGGCGACTGCATAGGCTTTCTTTCTTCAATCAAATGTGAATCATTAAAAATAATAGGTCTTAACAAGGGAAAATTTTAGAAGATCTTAGAATTTTTCCAAAAGACATTATACGTTTAGGCATAGCCATCTGTTATTGGGTTATTTATGGAACAGCCGAAATGGTTGGTAAACCATAAGCATTGACTTATAAGAATTCAATGCTTATCCCGTTAAATTTTTGAGTGCTCTCGTTAAATTTTTATCTATGTGTTATGTGTACCTCTCAATTAATTATGTAAGAGTAAATAAATGTACGATAAGAATTCAATAAATGAGAGAATATACTTAAAGAAACAATAATTTTTACTTATTTTGTAACTAAGATTTAAGAAACCTTTTAAATCTTATCCCGCAACTTTTACTTGCCTGTACTTATTATAATACTCATTATAATAGACAGTGCCAAAATCTCATCCTAAATGTTTTTTTAATTCTCACAAGGGGTATTTAACTGTCACAATTCAAGCATGTGCACAACTAATTGTATTTACACCTAAGGTTAAGGATCTGTCTGTAATTTTCCCTCCATTTTGCCTTCACGACTCCTATTTCAAGGGAAATTCAAACGGAAAAATCACTGGAAAAATGGAGAAAATAGGTGTTCTTATGACGACTCCAATGTCAAATTACCTCGAACAAGAACTCGCAGCCCGCTTCACTCTCTTTAAACTCTGGACTCAATCTTGCAAAAACAAATTTTTCCAAGAGAATTCAAGTGCCATCAGAGCTGTGGTAGGTGACACAAAATGTGGGGCTGATGCAGAGCTGATAGATTCACTTCCCACCTTGGAGATAGTGGCAAGTTACAGTGTGGGATTGGACAAGATTGACTTGGACAAGTGTAAAGACAAGGCTGTTAGAGTTACTAACACTCCTGATGTGTTGACTGATGACGTGGCAGACTTGGCTGTTGGATTGGTTTTGGCTGTTCTGAGAAGGGTTTGTGAGTTTGATGAGTTTGTTAAGTCTGGCAAGTGGAAAAATGGTCACTTCGAATTGGGTTCTAAGGTTTGTCATCTGGGTTCTTTTGTTTTTGAGCTTTGGTTTGTATTTAGTGACAGTTTATGAGAATGAATTAGGAAAGTTTTCATTTTCATTGGATTTGATTTTGATATCATTCCTAACTAGGTACAATTTGCTTCTGGTTCATGAATTTGTCTTTTCTGCATGCAAATTTCGATTGATAGTGTGATAGTTCTGGATTGATTTGATTTGTATAGTACGGCACAATGCTACTGTATCTTCTTCTTTGTATTGTTCTGTGTTTTATTTTGTAACAAACTGTTTAATCACTGGATTTAGGAAGTTGAACTGTTTTTCATCTTAGTTTGGGGTTGAGTACCATTGAAGATCAAGTTTATGAATCTCCATTTTGCATATATTAGATCATAAATACGTAGGTCTTCTAAGTCTCAGGAGAGCCCAGTGCGCCGATAAGCATAGATTATGAATGAGATGGAAAGCGATTTATTGCCAATCCAAACAGTTTCAAGATAGATTCAGCGAAGAGACAAGTTGAATTGATTTGTGGTGCCTTTTCAGGTGATTTTAGCAATATTGGAGTAAATATGGTGGAGGGAGAATGACATCTCTCCATAGTTCATAGTTGATTACCTTAGCTTGGGTAGGGAGATTTCAATTGTAGGTATAAAGGGCATGCTAAATATATCTGGATTGTTGATGTGTTTCATGAATTTACTATTTTCTCATTTAATATTTCCATCTGTTTTTGCTTCTGAAATTTAATTACCTTATCTGTTGTTTTCTCCTTCAGTTCAGTGGTAAATCTGTCGGCATTGTTGGGCTGGGCAGGATTGGAACAGCAATTGCAAAGAGAGTAGAAGCTTTTGGTTGCCCAATTAGTTATCACTCCAGGTCGGAGAAATCACATGCAAATTATAAATACTACACAAACATTATTGACTTAGCCTCCAATTGTCAAATCCTCATTGTGGCTTGCTCTCTAACAGAGGAAACTCACCACATTGTCAATCGCAAAGTCATTGATGCATTAGGTCCCAGTGGCATTCTCATCAACATTGGACGAGGTGCACATATAGATGAACCGGAGCTGGTATCTGCATTGCTTGAAGGAAGATTGGCTGGAGCTGGGCTCGATGTATATGAAAATGAGCCTGAAGTTCCTGAACAAATGCTAGGCCTTAATAATGTAGTCCTCTTGCCACATGTGGGAAGTGATACAGAGGAAACCAGCAAGGCAATGGCGGACCTTGTAATCGAAAACTTGGTGGCACATTTTAGTAACAAGCCCTTGTTGACTCCAGTCATATGATTTTGTGAAGAAGGCAAGTGAAATTGGAGTATTGATTTTTCAAATTAAAGAGATCAATATTCTGCTAACCAAATTGTATGGACTGTTGAGATTTTGATCAGTATTCTTTGAACAATTTCCATGAGTCCTGAAAAGTTGATTTTATTCTTAATCATAGCTGGTAGTTAGCATGTCATAATGACTTGAGCATCCCTGTAAGGAATATGAACATGGATTTTGGAATAGCACCAAATTAGTTATTTTAACATTTTTTTTTCCTCCCCTTGATTTATACTCTTCATTTGATTCCCCCCATCTTAAATTAGCATTAGTCTCTGTTGGTTCCCTGGCTTTCATTCATATGGTATAATTTGTTGGATTTGCCAAACATGATTGGTCAGGAATGATCTTGCGCCTTTAAATGCCTCAACCCAATTTAAGGGATATGAATGCAGTGGGGTAAGTGTCCAAGGTTATATTAAGAAATATACGACATCCTTTCCTAATTAGCGTTAACAGTTTCAATATTATTAATAGTTTTTAATAATTCATTCCACATTATCTTTTCATTTCATTAGAGCTCTTAATCTTAAACCACCCATGAAGTCAATGAAGTGATGAAGATGGTGCAAATGAGAATATATTGAAACAGAAGTGGACAAACAGGACCAATTAAGCTATCGTCTTCTTTACACAAGATAGGCATTTTTTTACATTCCCGGTTACAAGGCTCTAAATCGCATAGGAAAATACCAAAAAAACAAACAGAAAAACGACAACCCATGCGCCCCATGCCCTTGTGTCTCCCTCTTGTAGTGTTCACTTGTTCTCTTCCAAGAACTTCTGCCTACAAACAAATGGACTTGGCATCAATGACTGGTGGGAGGAGGAGAAGAAGAACCTTTGAAGATGAGAAACTTGAGAGTCTCCAATTGAAAATAAATGAATGTCCCCTCAGTATGTGTAAAGAAACAACCGAAATTTGATCCCACCACACATTGCCACCCTCCCCCATATCTTTTGTCAAACTCCTGCCAAATTCCATAAACATAAAACATTCGGCTCCAAAGTAAACAAGAAACAAGAGAATAAAATCATTTCTTGGAGTGTTGAGAGAAGGGAAAGGCAGTACCTTTTTTATGTGGGCAGCAATGGATTTGCAATCAAAAACATCATAAACATCAAGAGCTTGAGAAGCAGAAGCCATGGCATACAACTGCATCTTCACTGGCATATCTGTATCTTCAATCAAAGCTTTGCCTTCCAGCATCTCCTCTTGAACTCTAAAAAACAAAACCAAAACTTAGTTTGATATATGTAGATATATGAACTAAGTTGGTTCGTATCTTCAGAGAACCCAGAAAAGAGTTAAAACTCTCAATCTCGTGTGCTGAAAAAAGCAAAGACTTCAAACCCCAGAAGCCTCTTTATAGTCCGAATATAAGTGGTGACTTGAGTCATACAAATGAGCCAGTAGCACATACATCATTTTTTTCTGACTTTTTCAATTTAATATTTAGCTGCTTTTACTTTTTTGTGTTTCTTTTTTTTTTTTTCTCTTGAAACCTCTTTGCTTGAGTTATCAGTTATGCCCTTATGGGGGTAATGGGGATAGATAAAGATGGTAAAAGATAAAGACGAATGATGAGGAGGAGCTCCAAATATGTCGGGGCCTGTAGTTCATTGCTTTCTTTAACCGAATCATTGTGAGGATATCATTTTTTATTTCTTAAGATTATCCTTTTATAGGGAAAAGTGACAAAACAGTAACAAAAATATTTTTCTTTTGACGAGATTTGAAACTTGGATTTCCAATCAGTGAGATTTAAACCATCCATTTTGAAGGAAAAAAAAAAGAATTATCCAGCTAAATATGATTTTTTTTGCTCATTGGGCCAAAAACAAAAATGAAGAAAACCTTTTTTGCTTTGGTAGACTCATTGTCTGATATTGTAATTCTTGTCATTTGGGGGATAAATTTAAATAAATTAGATATTTTGCCATTTTGCTTTTTGCTTTTTGTGAAGCATCAGCATCATGCTTTTCGCATTCGTTGAACTTTGCTTTTTAACAAAAAAATCTCTTTTGAGATTTTTTTTTTTCAATCTTAAAGCCAAAATATCAACGAGATTTCATGAAAATGATATGATCATCACTTTTATCGCACTGTTTAAAATACGAAATACTACAAGACAAAAGGCTCTAACCAGATATATGAAATGTTAGAATCCCGGCATTGTGATTAATTTCCTTCACAAACATAACCGACAATATATTTCCTAGAAATAAAACTGCAATTGTAACTACATAAATGTACACAGAACACTAGAACAAGGCAAAATTATTCTGATTTGGTCAGAACACAATGGGGTTTCAATCTTAATCTTGAAGACATAATCCAAGCAACCAAGTAAAAAGTGGCAGTTACTTTAACCTAAGGTCACCAAATTGTTAAAATGAATCCCAGATTTCTTGGTGGAGTGTATAAATTATGTGATTTGAATTTCTAATCACCTCCTGATGAATAAAAAATTAAAGTTTGGTGATTATTGGAAAAGAATGTATAAGTAACTAAGTCTTAACTAAATATACTATTTAAAAGGTAGTTTACGAGGATTGACAAAATCCAAATTAATATTTTAGCCTCTACGATTCGAATTCGAAATCGAGTTACTATCTAAATAAAACTATTTAAAAGCTAATCAGGTAAAATCTTTCACTGCAAATATATATTGTTATAAATACACATAGGCTGCATGATGTCCAAATTCTTATCATAATGACCAAGACTCATTTTGTCCTACATTTAATGCAACATTGATACATGAGATATACTATCGAATTTTTCTTTTAGCCCGGCCAGAATTAAATTCCCTGTTACGTCCGCGTCCCGATGTTTGAGTTCATGTAAGGATGGTAATGGGCACCGCCGGCGCACCATCACAAAATTTATGTAACACCCTAGACGAATCTCATATCAACAAAGCACGGGAGAAATGTTGGGTTTATAAGGGGTGGTTCACACCTTAATTGACAAGACATGTTTTGGGGTGTATGAGCGGGTCGTAAACAAAACCGTACGGGTTTTGTTAAGGCCCAAAGCTGACAATATCTTGTTATGTCTGGGTTTGGTCATAACAGATGGTATTAGAGTGGCTCTGCGTGTCCTTTTGAGCGATGGTGGGGTAAACCTCAGGGAGGACGCTCAGTCCTTAAGGGGAGTGTATGTAACACTCTATACGAATCCCACATTGGCAAAGCACAGAAGAGATGCTGAATTTAAAAGAATCCACATCTTAATTGACAAGACGCGTTTTGGAGTGTATGGGCACAAAAAAATAAAATGGTGTGGCCCAAAGCGGATAATATCTTGTCAAGTATGGATTGGGTCATGATAATTTAAATTACCAAACTTGCACCCATTGCGGGTTTTAATTTTTTAAGAAAACCACCTGTTGTGGTTTTGATAATAACCAAACCCGCAATAGTATTCAATGGATTTTTTGCGGGTTTTTACATTTAAAATCATAAATATTCAATATGTAAATTTATATCAATAAGCTAAAATTTCATATAACACACTCAATTCTAAATTTAATCAATATAAATAAAAAATTAAAATTTCAACATCAATTCAATACAAATTCTCAAATTTAAGTAAGAAATATATAAATCCATAAAAAGAATCACAGATGCCATCAAAAACTCATGGGTGTGCGGTTGCGGCTCACAGGTGAAAGGGAAATGGGTGTGTGTGGCTGCTCCTCGTGGGTGAAAGGGAAATGGGTGTGTGGCTGTTGCTCATGGGTTAAAGGAAAATAGTTTGGATAGCTAGGTTTTGCAGCAGCTGCTCGCAGATGAAAAGAAAATAGTGTGGGCTTATTTTAAGTTAAGTTATGAGTTACAACTTGCACACACCACACTTAACGTGTTTGCACTTTACATTTATTTAATTTATATATTTTTAGATTTAATTATTTTTTAATTAAAATTACATTAAAAATATTTGGGAAAAAAAGTTACAAGTTTGGTGGATATCCATGTAGGTATCTATAAGATATTTAGTTAATATCAAACCCATCCATAATGTCGTGTGGGTTTCAATTTCTAATATCGAACTCGCCAACAATCCGTAAAATTATCGGCAGCGGACGGATTTTGGAAGGAGGGGATTTGGGTGGATTTGTGGGTACCATTGCCATCCCTCACTTCCATGTCAACTTTTAAAGAATACATCTATCTAAAGTTTTCTAAAAAATTAAGTCAATATACAAATATTAAAAATAGGGAGGATCTATTGTTAAATTACAATATGATGGCGTTGCAATCGAAATTCTTAATTCCAGAAGTCTAGGTGCATACAAATGTACAATGATAGCATAACATAGGTGCTTATTGAGAATAATTCGAAATTTAACCCATTAAAAAGGGGAAATCTACTATCATATTACAATATTATTAAGGGAGAAATTTTTCTCAATTTTGGCATCTTAGTTGACTTTGATAGTACAAGTTATTATTATTTCCTAATAGCTATTTACTGGGAAAAATAAACTCTAAACAATGATTTGTTTATATATCCATCTAGTGTGGGAAAATCAAATTCTTAGGAATAAATATATTAAATATTTTTCATTAACGGTGTAAGATACGATAATCTTAACCATATGGAGTGTTAATTACTCATTGGCATGGTGGTTGGTATCATAAAAATTCAAAAGTACTTTTTATTTGATTGTGGGAGTAAAATTTCTTTTAATTTTAGAATAAGCCCTTCTATTTATTTATTTTTAGTGGATTTTGCATTGTAATGTAATATTAAAAAAACAAAAAACAAAATTAATTTCAATCCAAAGTTTTCTACAGACAAGGCATTAATTCAAAGCAAATTACTACCATCTTTTTAGACCATTATAAAAGAGTGAGAGAGGCGTGCCTCGAGTTATAGGGAGCACACTCTTAACTGGTGAAGTTGTGTAGTCCCCATCAACATGGTTAGTCAATCTGAAGAAATTCACCAAACAATATTCATAAATTAAATTTGTCAGTTCCCACGAAAAGGAATGGGAAAAATGGTCCATATACTGAAATTTAAAAAATAAAAATAAATAAATTTAATTAGTACAGGAAGAGAAATTATTAATAGATTTGTCTAGCTGCCTCTTAAATGGACCAACATATGGTCCACTTCTCCTGTCTTTCCACCATCTCTGTTTGTCTTCTTCAACCAGAGCTCCATTTAATTGAACCCCACAAAACCTACTTTGAAATGTTTGTTTGTGTGCATTTCCTTTTTCTTTTTCTCTAGTTCTTGGTGTACATGCCTTTTCTCGTTATTCTAATTTGCAATTGTAAGTTAAGAGTTATAATATTAAATTATTTAGTAAATATTAATTATTATGATTTAAAAATTAATTTAATTTAAAAATTATATTGACTACACGTTATTAGCAGTACCTAACACCTTAATATCAAATAAAATTTATATCGATTTTTTGGGTGATTAGCAAAACATAAAAAGAAAAGATACTTGTGAATTTTGAATTTATGATATTGAGTATTAATTTACATTGTTTCGGAAATTACATGAAAATATTCATTTATTCAATATACCTTACATTTAAAAGGGCTACATCTTGAAGCAAGATAAATATATAGGCAATTATATATCAACTGATCAACTTGAAACTTGCTAAATCTGTCAAGAAATGCTTTCATGAATCCAGAAATATGACAACGATGTCATAAGGAAAATCCAAAAATACATGTATAATTCTGGTGGTTCAAGGTTCTTTGAGAACAAGTTTCAACTGTTCTCCAATTAGTGATGGAAGATAATGATATTTATACCCACTTGCTAATAATAATTAATAAAAATACTATAGGGTTGGTTGTCATTTGGCATAATTATTCACAAGAATTCGACAATGATTTGAAAAAAAAAAATAGAGAACCAAATAACAATTCTAAGGTAGGTAGTGTTTTCAAAACTCCACTAGTACCAAACAAGCAATACAAATATATCATTTTAATATTTCCTAAAATACTTTAAAATATCAAAATTACCTTATCATAAAAAAGAATTTCAAATAGTTTCTTGATGCTTACTGGAGAAATATTTTCATGTGTGTGTGTGTGTGTGTATATATATATATGTCCGTATTATAACTACTTTTATATAGTAACTTTTAAGTAACTTTTTTTAACCAATTATATATATATGTAAAAGGCTAAACAAATTAATTCAAACTTTGCTTACTCTTTTTTTTTTTTTTTTTATAACAAATAAAAATACAAGCACACACCCGTATAAATTATAATAGTGCTTACGTGACAAAAGTTGAACCGAATTTAAATCACGTTCTTAGTTCTTACGCTGCCGACACTTGATCCCAAACCTAAGGTCTGGGTTTAGGCTCGAGTCGAGCGCAAGCCCACAACTACTTTTCGGGAAATATTATTTACACCCGATTCTTTTGATGTTCTCTCACTATGGTACTAAATTTACACTTATAACAAATAGGTCCTCGATCCATAATGAAATGATAACATTTCCCTCAGATATTGAATTTCTGCTGTAATATTTTAGGAGTATGTACTTAACACTGAATACATTTAGACCTATCTAAAAGAAATTAATCAAATCATTAATATATGAAATACTCATAAATATTAAGATTTGAGTTTTAAAATTTAGTTTCACTTATCAACCTAAATTTTGAGTCAAAATTTTACTTAAATTTAGTGAAATAACTTAAAACATATCTAAATTTAGCTCAAAATAAACTACAACATTTCAAGCATGATATAATAGAATTACTTCAAACTAAGATCATTTAACTAGGCATTTGACTGGATGACAGTAGTAAAGAAAATAATAGTTTGGGACCTGTTTGTCATATATGGATAAACGATATTGTTATTTAAGAATCTAAGAAAAATACGGATACTGATGTTATTTCCCCCGATTTCTGTGAACTCCATTTTTGTTGCTCTACAAAAGCTTAACATGCATTGTTTTTATCCCATTGTCCTTGACAACAAAACAACCTCACTGAATGTCTCTCACACTCTGTTTTCCTACAACAGAGGAAACAGAGCAAGCAAAATTCCGTTTGTGCTTCCATCTTTTTCATTCTTCTTCACTTGAAATTGAACTACTATAAGTCGGAAAACAGTATTCACTCACTCCTCGCTACTGAACACACCCTATTGAGCTCTGTTTTCAAGTCCTTGTTGGTCTCTTTCAAGTAAAAAGTTTACAGAAGTTTGACCTTCAGCTCAGGAGTTCACTCAAAAGTGTAGGATTCAGTCAACTGCGTAGCATAATTTGTTCAGCTTTTGGCATTTGCCGCACAAATTTCAACAAAAATGATGCTATCAGCAAAATCTGAGTCTGACATCACAAGCTTGGCACCATCATCACCCTCAAGGTCACCAAAACGTCCTGTGTACTATGTGCAAAGCCCTTCAAGGGATTCTCAGGATGGGGACAAGTCATCCTCATTGCAACCAAGCCCCATGGAGTCGCCTTCACATCCGTCTTTCGGCAGGCACTCCAGAAACTCTTCTGCCAGCAGGTTTTCAGGCATTTTCCGGTCGTCTTCTGGGAGGAAAGGGACGAGAAAAAGGAACGATAAAGGGTGGCCTGAGTGTAATGTGATATTGGAAGAAGGAAAATATGATGAGTTTGAAGATAAGGGCTTTGTAAGAAGGTTTCAGGCCTTTATTGCTCTTTTCAGTTTTGTGCTTTTGTTTACTGTTTTTTGCTTGATTATTTGGGGTGCCAGCAGGCCTTTCAAGGCAGAGATTACTGTCAAGGTATGCTAATTTAGTTCCTTAATTTCTCTTGTTTTTGGTATCTAATTTTGTTTTTTTGTTATATTTAACTCAGGTTAGTTTAACTCATAAAACCTTCTAGGTGATTTTTTCTAGTCATGCTATGCTCACAAAAACAAAAATTAAAAATAAATAACTTTGGTGGGTGAAAAGTTGAAGCATGAGTAATCAAGGAATGATTTTTAGTACAGAAGGAATTTTAATTCTGTTTGGTTTTATGCAGTTAGAATGCGCAAGGCTAATAAACGGATTTTGCAGTGGAATAATCTCAAAATTTTAGAATGAAGCTGCCATTGTGTTTTGTAACTAAAATGAGGCAATTGGATTAGCTAAGAGATGAGATCGTAACAAAAGCTTATGGCTGTAATCAAATTTTAGGTTCACAGCATATGCATTCTGAATTTTTTCTGGCTGCCTAAAGGACATGTGATCTTTGCAGAGCTTATCAATGCACAACTTTTATGTCGGTGAGGGTTCAGACTCCACTGGAGTTCCAACAAAGATGCTAACAATGAATGGCTCATTGAAGATAAGCGTGTACAACCCTGCTACAATATTTGGCATTCATGTCAGCTCCACGCCTATCGATGTCGTCTACTCAGAGATTGTTATTGCAACTGGGCAGGTGAGAACTCTGGTCTCAAACATGTCAACAACAACGAAAAATGTTAGTTTTTTCGGTCGTATTAAACTTCTCAATGCTAACAAGCAAAAGCCCTAATCATCTTGCAACGCTGCAACTTGTGATGACTTGCAGTTGAAGAAATATTATCAGCCAAGGAAAAGTCACCGAACTGTGTCGGTGAACTTGCAAAGTAACAAGGTTCCACTCTATGGGGCAGGATCAGGTTTAACAATTTCTCCAACCGGAGGTGAAGTTCCTTCGACACTGAAGTTTGGAATCCGATCAAGAGGAGAAGTTGTGGGAAAGCTGGTGAAGACAACACACAAGAAGCAAATCACCTGCCCTTTAGTCATAGACATTCTCAGCACTAAGCCCATCAAGTTCAAGAAGAATGCATGCACATATGACTGATCAGACCGAATGTTGGTTGATGAAGTGTTGAGTTGTGTATAAGTTGCTCATGTTTTTCCTGTTATTGTATTTTCTGGATTGCGGCCTGGGTTTCTTCCACTTCATAAGGAAAAATGAGATGTATTCATAGTCCTTTTAAGGTTCACGCAAGCAATATGCAAAGCTATGTTGCACGTACGATATGTTTAGTCTTTTGAAAGGATCATGGAAGTGAAATAATGTTTGCCAAGAATGTAAATCAACAGAGGAGATTGTGTATAATTCTATGCTTGTTGCTTAGCTCCATCTTTCTTGCCGCTGCATTCCAAACCCAATGAGGTTCCGTGTGAGCATTAAATCTTAAAGTAAGCTTTTAAATAAGTCAAAATATTTTATTGTCTCTTCCCATATAAAATTGTGTTTCATATGGTAACTCGGGCTTACTAAGACAAGGAGGCTAGCAAAAATGGAAATATAGTAAACATTAACATTCTATGAAAAAAATAAATTAATTTAATAAAAGTCATGAAAATTTAATCTCAATAAAATTATACCACACTATCTTCTTTAATTGGTAAAATCGGATATTTGACCCAAAAAAATAAAAAATAAAAAAAAATAAAAAGCGAAAGTTTTGGATCATTGGAATTAGTATTTCTTTTGGAAAAAAAATAAATATAAATAAAACAAGAATAAAAAAGAGGACCAAAGGGGTGCACGTCCATAACTTTAGTAGTTTCTTTGACTGTCGACAGCTCCCCTTGTATCTTCATTTCGCATTGTTTTAGTTAAAAATCTTTTCACGCAAAACCCTCACAAGTCCAGATCTCTTATTGAATCTCACTGCATATTCTCAAGTACCCAGAAATCAAAATCACTCGGTTTCCATGTTTCCCGCAAAACCCACTTCAAGATTCATCCTTTTCACCCTCTCTCTCCTTCTACTCATCTCATTCTTCACCACCACCACCATTGCAATTGCCTCTGATCTTGACACTGTCAAGGCAGAGATTACTGTCAAGGTATGCTAATTTAGTTCCTTAATTTCTCTTGTTTTTGGTATCTAATTTTGTTTTTTTGTTATATTTAACTCAGGTTAGTTTAACTCATAAAACCTTCTAGGTGATTTTTTCTAGTCATGCTATGCTCACAAAAACAAAAATTAAAAATAAATAACTTTGGTGGGTGAAAAGTTGAAGCATGAGTAATCAAGGAATGATTTTAATACAGAAGGAATTTTAATTCTGTTTGGTTTTATGTAGTTAAAATGCGCAAGGCTAATAAACGGATTTTGTAGTGGAATAATCTCAAAATTCTATAATGAAGCTGCCACTGTGTTTTGTAGCTAAAATGAGGCAATTGGATTGGCTAAGAGATGAGATTAATTGTAACAAAAGCTCATGTCTGTAATCAAATTTTAGGTTCATATCATATGCATTCTGAATTTTTTCTGGCTGCCTAAAGGACATTTGATCTTTGCAGAGCTTATCAATGCACAACTTCTATGTCGGTGAGGGTTCAGACTCCACTGGAGTTCCAACAAAGATGCTAACAATGAATGGCTCATTGAAGATAAGCGTGTACAACCCTGCTACAATATTTGGCATTCATGTCAGCTCCACGCCTATCGATGTCGTCTACTCAGAGATTGTTATTGCAACTGGGCAGGTGAGAACTCTGGTCTCAAACATGTCAACAACAACGAAAAATGTTAGTTTTTTCGGTCGTATTAAACTTCTCAATGCTAACAAGCAAAAGCCCTAATCATCTTGCAACGCTGCAACTTGTGATGACTTGCAGTTGAAGAAATATTATCAGCCAAGGAAAAGTCACCGAACTGTGTCGGTGAACTTGCAAGGTAACAAGGTTCCACTCTACGGGGCAGGATCAGGTTTGACAATTACTCCAACCGGAGGTGAAGTTCCGTCGACACTGAAGTTTGGAATCCGATCAAGAGGAGAAGCTGTGGGAAAGCTGGTGAAGACAACACACAAGAAGCAAATTACCTGCCCTTTAGTCATCGACATTCTCAGCACTAAGCCCATCAAGTTCAAGAAGAATGCATGCACATATGACTGATCAGACCGAATGTTGGTTGATGAAGTGTTGAGTTTTGTATAAGTTGCTCATGTTTTTCCTGTTATTGTATTTTCTGGATTGCGGCCTGGGTTTCTTCCACTTCATAAGGAAAAATGAGATGTATTCATAGTCCTTTTAAGGTTCACGCAAGCAATATGCAAAGCTATGTTGCACGTACGATATGTTTAGTCTTTTGAAAGGATCATGGAAGTGAAATAATGTTTGCCAAGAATGTAAATCAACAGAGGAGATTGTGTATAATTCTATGCTTGTTGCTTAGAGTCCATCTTTCTTGCTGCTGCATTCCAAACCCAATGAGGTTCCGTGTGTGCATTAAATCTTAAAGTAAGCGTTTAAATAAGTCAACTAAATATTTTATTGTCTCTTCTCATATAAAATTGTGTTTCATATGGTAACTCGGGCTTACTAAGACAAGCAGGCTAGCAAAAATGGAAATATAGTAAACATTAACATTCTATGGCAAAAATAAATTAATTTAATAAAAGTCATGAAAATTTAATCTCAATAAAATTATACCACACTATCTTCTTTAATTGGTAAAATCGGATATTTGACCCAAAAAAATAAAAAATAAAAAAAAATAAAAAGCGAAAGTTTTGGATCATTGGAATTAGTATTTCTTTTGGAAAAAAAATAAATATAAATAAAACAAGAATAAAAAAGAGGACCAAAGGGGTGCACGTCCATAACTTTAGTAGTTTCTTTGACTGTCGACAGCTCCCCTTGTATCTTCATTTCGCATTGTTTTAGTTAAAAATCTTTTCACGCAAAACCCTCACAAGTCCAGATCTCTTATTGAATCTCACTGCATATTCTCAAGTACCCAGAAATCAAAATCACTCGGTTTCCATGTTTCCCGCAAAACCCACTTCAAGATTCATCCTTTTCACCCTCTCTCTCCTTCTACTCATCTCATTCTTCACCACCACCACCATTGCCATTGCCTCTGATCTTGACACTGAAAATGGTAATGATAACGATGACGTGGATAATGAACTTGATGAGTTACTAGCAATTGATCAAGAAGAGCAAGAACATGAACAAGATTCTCAAGTGGATGATGCGGACTCGAAATTCTCTGAGGCACAGGTGCTGTCAAGGGCACAGAGGATAGTTGTTGAGTTGAACACAGAGAATTGGAAAAAGGTTACTGAAGGGAATGAGTTTGTTCTGGTTCTTGGATATGCCCCTTGGTGTCCAAGGAGTGCTGAGCTCATGCCTCAGTTTGCTGAGGCTGCTACTTTGCTTAAGGAATTGAAATGTCCTATTTTGATGGCTAAGCTTGACGCTGATAGATACCCCAAGGCTGCTGCTGCACTTGAGATCAAAGGGTTCCCTACTTTGCTCTTTTTCGTCAATGGCACCGCTCAGGCTTACACCGGTGGATTTTCTGCGTAAGTTCTGCTTATTGATTTTTTTTTGTTCTATTTTGTTGTCCGTTTATAACTTCTTTTTTCCTACAAATGTTGTCTAGGGCCTTAAATAACATAAAGATGTAATTTTTGGGTTGTTTTCTTTGTGAATTTATGCTTAATTGTCTAAATTTGAGCAGCACCTTTACTTGACCAAAGTATACGTGCCCTCCTTTTTTGTATGATTGTAATAGTTTGATTTTAGAAATAAGTGGGTAGTGCTACTAAAACCTTAATATGTGTGTTAACTTGTTAAATGGGTTGTGCGGAATCAGGCAAGATATTGTGGTATGGGCTAGGAAAAAGACTGGTGCTCCTGTTATGAGAACAAACACTGTGAATGAGGCAGAAGAATTTCTCAAGAAGTACCAAACTTTTGTTCTCGGCATGTTTAAGAAATTTGAGGTATGTGGCTTTGGATTATTTTTTGTGTTTGCTCATAGTATTCGTGAAATTCTAGATCCTGATTTGGAATCAGACTACTACTTTTGTACAAGTTCTTTTTGCTAATGCTGTTTTTAATCCAAAGGGTGTCTGTACTTGGTTTCAGAGGAAAATCATGCAGAATAAAATGATTGCATCCAATTAATTTTAATATGTTGCTCAGATGAATACAGTTACGAATCATAGAGATGGAATTTATTTTGATTAATGAAGCTGGGTCATTGCCTAGCTTCTCGACAGGTATCCCCTAATTTAGCTAAATTGATATTTTCTGCTTCTAAGTTTAGGGTGTTGATGATAAAGACGGTACACCCTGTGGATGGTAACACAACAAAGCTAATATTATTTGGTGTATTCTAACATTCTGGTCAAACTTGGCTTGTTTCAAGTGATGCAGACCCAGATTTAAGTAATTCTTACTGGCAAAACTGGTTGGACCAAGAATTGGCTGCTTTGCTTTTATAATTGTATATGAAGTCAAATGTAGCAATTGAACATTTTTGAAAGCACTCTGCGAATTGAAATTTGTCTAGATGTGAAGTCTCTCTCTCTTTTTTTCTCTGTTGCTTAGGTAATATGTTTTGGATTACCAATTGTTTGGTTGATCATGCGGTTCAGATTCCTTCAAGTGGTAGACTAGTAGTGAGCTTGTCATTCTGAATAATATCTTGCCCACTTTTGAAGTGATAATGTAGCCAAACAAAAAAAAATGTGATAGTGATATGAGCATTATCTCACATCCTATAACAATTTCATGGTCAGTTTATATAGTTTAGGAACTTCATGGCTACTTTCTCATCTTTCAGCTTGTCATACAAATTGTTTTGTGTCGCTAATGTTTTAAAATAAATAGTCAAGATCGTTTTAAATAAGATATGTTTCAGCTGCATTTGCTTATGTACTGGTGTTCATTTTACATGACACACAAATATTCTCAGGGATCCGATTATGAAGAATTTGTAAAAACAGCAGCTGCAGATAATGAAATCCAGTTTGTTGAAACAAGCAACTTTGAGGTTGCCAAAGTCCTGTACCCTGATATCAAATCTACCGACCACTTCCTTGGAATTGTTAAAAGTGAGCCAGATAGATACACTGGATATGGTGAGTTGGTGATTTTACAATAATATTTCTGTTGTTGGCATATTGGTTTGCCCTGAAATACTTTTTGATTGGTTACTACTTTCGCATCTTGTTAAAACTTATGCTTTGTTAGCAAATGCTTCAAGGGAGTGGCTGTTTTTATTGCATTTACCAAATGTGGTCAGCTTGTTAACTAAGAAATTTCATCAGTATCATATCTTATATAATATTGTTAATTTGAAACCAAACTTTGAAAAATTTTTAGACAACATAAATTTAAAATTCATTCAACCTTAGTTGTTTTCTTGTTTCCATACAGTATGAGCAAGAATTTCCTGAGTTAATGAAAAATAAATTTGTTTGGTTTTGCAGAAGAGACCTTCATAATGGACAAAATATTGCAGTTTTTGAACTACAACAAGTTTCCATTAGTTACCAAACTGACTGATATAAATTCTGCCAGTGTTCACTCCAGCCCTATCAAACTTCAGGTTGCAATAATTCCAACTTATTATTTTTCGTTTAAGCTTTTATCTTGTTTTATTTCTTTACACAAATATTATTCTTTGGACCTTTTCCCAAATAAGATTATGAGTTAAACAAGGAATTAAACTGCTTAATGGAGAGGGAGCTTCAACATTACAGCACTCATAATTCTGTGGAAAGATAATTCACCATTTTTGCCTTTTGTTAGTCCCGTCTGTAACAACTTAAGTTGATTTCTTGCCTTGCCAAGATTGTGTTGATCATAAGCTATACTTGCATTGATCATTAACTGTACTTGCATGCTAACGAGGTAAAGCTTGTGATCCAGGTTTATGTCTTTGCAAAAGCTGATGATTTAAAGAGTCTTCTTGAGCCACTTGAAGATATAGCAAGAAATTTCAAGGGAAAGGTATTTAGTTTTAGAATTGTTGAAGCTACTAAAGAAAACCATAATCTTTTGCAATTATATTCTGATAATGTTATTATCTTGGTGCAGATCATGTTTACAGCAGTAGATATCGCAGATGAAGACCTGGCGAAGCCATTTTTAACTTTATTTGGGCTTGAAGAATCAAAGAACACTGTGGTTAGATTTCAATATTGACTATTAGCTGTCTTTTGAGTATCCTTTAACTGAAGCTGTAAACTGATAGCTTCTTGTCTGTCTGATAGGTGACTGCCTTTGATAACAAAGCCATTTCAAAGTTTTTGTTGGAGTCAGATCTCACGCCAAGCAACATAGAAGTAAATTTCTCATCTGTTTGGTGTGTACTTTTCTGAAACATCTACATAGGCTAATTACTTTGTCTGAAATGATATTTTTAGGAGTTTTGCTCAAGGCTTCTGCATGGTACTCTGACGCCTTACTTGAAATCACAGCCAATACCAGATAACGTGAGTGCGATATTTCTTACTCGTTGGATGAGCACTTGGGATCCTGTTTGTATTATCTAAATTTATATTTTATTTTTCAATCTCGGATTTCAAAAAATGTTCAACCTGACATCTTTTTCAATTCTTTAATTTTTTTTCATTTAAAATGTCAAATTTATTGATGAGTGTCAAACTTGCAGACAAACGCAAACGTGCAGATTGTTGTGGGAAAGACATTTGACGACTTGGTTTTGAACAGTCACAAGGATGTTCTTCTAGAGGTTTGCATATGTTCTTTCTGTCTGCATATAGCTCTTTTTTATGTTTAAATGGTGATAAGATCTTGTTTAAGCTATTCGATAATCATACTCATTATACTGTATTTAGGTGTGCCTATTGAACAGAAGATGAAATCATTCAAGTGCACCATTTGTCATTGTTCTAATATATGTAAAGTATTGTGTTGTTTGATAAACCTCAAAACATGATCCAATGACTGGTCAGAGTGCTGAAGCATGCATGCCACAATCTCCATAAAAGTGGAATCATAAGTAATAGAGGATATTGCTTCTCCTTTATCTTGTTGAACAATGGATCTCATTTGTCTGCATTAGTACTCTTGCTTTGATGCATGTAATCGGACTTCTGATCTGTTGGAATTTTATGCACTTTGGTGAAATACCTTGTTTCAATCGATGCAAAATAGGTATATACACCATGGTGTGTCAGATGTGAGACAACTAGCAAGCAAATCGAAAAGCTGGCTAAGCACTTCAAGGGTTTGGACAATCTAGTCATTGCAAAGATAGATGCTTCTGCAAATGAGCATCCAAAACTGCAGGTGTGTGTTTCAGAAACTTAGTCCCCAGAATCTTCTTGCAATTTTGTTATACATTTCAGAATATTTACAAAAGAGAAAAGAAAAAGGATATGTTTCTGACAATATTTAGTTTTTAGAAATTGGAGCTCAATTGAGAAACGTTTTAGACCTCATTATAGTTCATAAAGAATGATGATAGCTTATGAATTGTCGTTATATGTCATTGCAGGTTGAAGAGTACCCAACACTTCTATTCTACCCAGCTGGTGATAAAGCAAATCCGGTAATTGTCTAATAATATATGCCTATTCATTTATTTTGTCTAATATGTACTCTTATCTTTCTAATGTAAGACTTTCATTTTCTGGACAGATCAAAGTTTCAGCAAGGTCCAGCTCAAAGAACATAGCAGCATTTATCAAGGAACAATTGAAAGAAAAAGATCAATCCCCAAAAGATGAACAATTGAAAGAAAAGGATCAAGCTCCCAAAGATGAATTATAGATCTTATAGTGATTTGGAATATTGAAACTTTTAACAGAAAAAGGAAAAAGGAAAAAAAAAGAGAAAAAAAGAAAGGCAAACCAAGCAGAAGGAGATGAAGCAGGGAAACAATGTGAATCAGTTTATTAGTATATTATTAGTAAAAATCCTGGAAGATCTGTTTTCAAAATTCAAATGCTTCCGGTACTTTGAATCTGCTTGCATTATTAGGTATCCAATTCTTAGAGATACGAGTTATAACTACTGCCAGCAGTGATGCTGAATAAAAACAAATTCGGATTTTCTTTACTTTAATAGTAGGATTTTGGCTCCCTTGTAACCTCATTTATATGTATACTCTTTGAGCTATATTGCTTAGCATTAAAGAAAACAGAAAGAAAATACTATTTCATTACGTTTCTTGACTGCATCTGTACTTGATGAAGTTGGAATCTCTATTTGATTGTTGTGAAGTTGTATACTTATGGTCAGTGCAACTGGATTCTGGAAACATTCCAGGACTAAAGTTCATATAAAAAATATCGACAAATCATTTTGCTCAATCTTTTCAATCATGTTTGCCATGCCTACCCCACCTGTTTGATAAGAAAGAAGAGTTCATTGATAAAAAAACGTGAGCAATTTCCATTTTCAGTCTCTGAAAGGCCTTGGAAACAATCTTGTCGTGTGATCCCAGTTTTATGAAAGAAAATGCAGTGAAGACAGACCCCAAGTTTTTACATACCTAGTGATTCTCCGCTAACTAAGATCAATGAAGATAATTCGAAAAGCTCTTCCTAATATATCAAATGACCGGCCTTATATATGGGTAGGTAGTCTTAATCATGTTTACTTTCAGAATATTATGTAAAATATATATATGATTTTACGATATTATGCATGAACAGAAGTTTCAGAATATTATGTACAAAAATACATATGATTTTAGGATCTCACTGGTCATTCTTTCTTGTCAACATTGGTGGCTCATGACGGTTATGGCAATAAGCCAAGCCTTGGTATGGCCTACCGCAGTGACGGCGAGGCTAATTAAGGGTTAATGCTCTTTCAGTTTCTAGGACTTGAGCCAAATGCTTGGTTGGTCCTCATATTTTTTAGAATTACTCAGACTATATGTGCTCTTATATATGTCTCCGCTAAAATTTATGCTTTCTTTACTTATACGTTATTGACTACGATAATACTCTTAGTTAAAAAATAAAAAAGGAAAAATATTGATATTGAGTAATTTGTTTTAATAAATACTGTCTTAATTGCAAAAATATAGTTTTTGCATTTGAAAATTACTTTTTCAATTCCAAAAAATATCAAAATTTAAATTTTCTCTAATTTTCAGCTGCAACAACATATCAAATTTATCTAAAGAAGAAATTAATTAACTACCCAAGGCACTGCAAATTCTCAGTATAGAGTTCACGGAAGTGACCTTTGATCTGAGTGAGTCTATGTAACCTTTGAGTCTCTTGGTATCTTTCTTGAGATAATTAAAAGCAGTTTTTCACGCTTGGATTATTAATTACCAGGGGATTGAATTCAAGATAAATCGTTCTTGATTAAAGTCGTTCATCAATATTTGTAATATGATTCCTTTTTCCTTTAAATAGATAACAAATCAACAAATAAATACATGTAAAATTTCCTTGTTCCATCATTATGTAACTTGCCATAGCAAGTAAGATCTGAATACAAGATTGCAGATTGAAATGATGTAAACAACTTATTTCTTAAGTTTTAACAAAAATGGTGTTTATGAATTTCTTAAAAAAAATACTTATTTGATAAGTTTTTTTTTTTCATTGTCACAGTAGTTTTTAAAAATAGGTAAGAAATTACTTTTTATATGCAGTTTATTAAACGAACCACCACACATTTTTAAAGTTCCTATTATAACCTTAATATTTCAACAAAAAATAATTGTGTTTTACATTTTCACAAACTCTAATATACTAATAAAAGACAATTTAAAATTATATCTATTTTGATAATTATATTATAAAACAACACTTTCGTAATAAAATTTACCAAAAGAATATACTCTTCTTTTCAAATTCATAGCAAACGCAATAATATAATTTACCAAATACTGAATTGCTTTTTTAATTGGTAGCTTATTTCATCTACGAAAAAATAGCTTATTTCATCTACAAAGAAAAAATAGCTTATTTCATCAACTACTACAATCCCAAACCCCCATAAATGTTGTTAGTAACTTCAATTTGTAACCTTAATTTATGTATATGAACAAATGCTGTCGAATCCCATGTACTCCTTGTGTTCAATCCTTTTTATCACTTTTGCTAAGCCTACACCACCTGTTTTTTTAAAAAGCAAAATCATTCGGCAGTTTAAATGTTCATAATAGAAATTTCATAATCCATTGCTAGAAATTGCAATAAGTGCATGAATTATGAGCAGCATACCTAGTGTTAATGCACTCACAAAGATTGTGAAGGACAGAGTGAAAATGATTATAGAAGCTCTGGCGAATATATTGATTAACTTTCGTACCACATATTGTCCTACAATTGCAGCAATGGTCGCCACGGCAAAGAAGTAGATAGCTGTGAAATCACTCAAAAATGATCAATAAATAATCCAAATTTGAAGCTTTGCCATAAGAATTTTACACTAAATTGATACTTGGGTAATAAGCTACCGTAAGGTACTGGAAAACCCTTCAAAAGGTAATACTCTACAATGGATATTGTTTGGGAGAGATACTGTTTGGGAGAAATACGTCGACGAGACCAGGAATGACGAGCAGATATGACGAGCAGATATCTGATGGCAGAGTCCTGCGAACCGGTGTGTTCCGTAAAAGCCTGGTGCGCGGAGGAACAGGAGCAGAAATATCCTGCTCGTCCACGATGTTGTCATCCGCGAGGCCAATTCCCTATAAGAGGTATACGGCCATTCCGGCTAGAGGTCGATAGGCGAGGAGACCCGGTCGACGGCAGTTGGCAAGACATGCTCTCCAGCCCGAGAATCTAGGCACGACAGCCATGCTTTCCCCTGAACCGTGGCGTAACACGCAAGGTCTCACAGGACCACGACAGCCACGCTTTCCCCTGAACCGTGGCGTAACACGCAAGATCTCACAGAACCACGACAGCCACGCTTTCCCTTGAACCATGGCGTAACACGCAAGATCCCCTGTTTGCCCATAACGCAGCAGTCAGAGCCCCAGACTGTCTCGAAAAAAGCGGAAAACTGGGATTCAGAGGAAGCCTATAAAAAGGTAGCCAACGAAGGTAAAAGGGTTAGCAATTTTGATTCTAAAAGAGAGAAAACAATCTAAGAGCCATAAGATTTGTGGCAAGCGTTCCCCGAACCTTCATATCTGACTTGAGCGTCGGAGGGTTTGCGCCGGGAAAACAACCGGCGTACTCTGACTTGTCTGTGTGCGCAGGAACCTCCGAGGAAGAAGCCTTACGCGGAGACCTCCTGGTCGTGGTGAAGTTGATCGAGCAGAGATCCTGGTCGTAGGCCGAGGAGAACCAGAATCTCGCATCAACATTTTGGCGCCGTCTGTGGGGACCAGAGCAAAAAGCTTCTGTTGATAGCAAGAAGAGGGGTGAAGCAAGTGAAAAGCAATGGAGACAGGAGGAAGTAGTGCACAAGGAGGCGATAGGAGGCTTCACGACCCCGTGGCGCTGAGGGAGATAGTCAGTGAAGCACGGGAAAAAGTCATGTTCGACCGGATGGAACGGATGGAAAAACAGATGGAGACCTTGACAACCATCCTGTATGAGCTGCGGAGGGAGCGAAGGGTAACCCAAGAGGGAAGGGTGAGAGGCGGAGGAGTGGCACAGGGTCCCGATAGTGCGAGGAGAAGTCAAACCACCGGGGGATATGGTGGTGAGAGAAGTAACGTGCCTCTGCGGGGAGAATTCCATAGAGAAAGAGAGCAGTCCCCGGCAAGACAGATTTCGGACGAGGCCGACGGGGTGGTGAATGCGGAGGAAACAGAGTTGAGGCAACACTTGCATGATGTAGAGCAAGAGCGGGATCAAGTTGTTGCACGTGACCCTGGTCGTGCAGGGCAGCTGGAGGAGGAAGTGCGCAGACTAGCGCAGGTAATTGACGACATGCAAGGAAGGAACAGGGCCCCTGGTTGGAGGATAATGCTGGACGGAGAATCACCGCTCGCAGCAGAGATCATGAGGGCGGTTATTCCGAGAGATTTCCGCCTCCCAGACCTCAGATACTCGGGAAGAACTGACCCGCTGGTGCACATAGAGCGCTTCAACGACATAACTGGGGTACAAGGATTATCTCAATCCCAAAGGTGCAGGGTGTTCCCATTATCCCTTGAGGGACGTGCACGAGAATGGTACAGGAAACTTCCTCGGGGCAGCGTTAAAACCTTCGAGCAGATGTGCTAGGAATTCGCCGAGCAGTTTAGTGGGGCAATGGCACCAGAGGATGACATGATGGAGCTGAAAAGCATGAAACAGGGGGAGCAAGAAACCCTTCGGGAATTCATCAAGAGGTTTCATCGGGCTGTCCTCGATTTGGGAGCCTTCAACCACCCTCAGGCGTTAAGGGGGTTGAAAGACGGGGTGAAGATAGGAAGGCTGTGGTACAATTTGAGAAGCCCAACCATTCAAACGTACGCAGCCGCATACGAGCAGGCTAAAAGAGACATCGAGATTGAAGAGGAGAAGGCTGCACGGATTAAGACAGACCAGTTAGAAGGGTCGGGGAGGAAAGAGAAGAAAGCATTACCGGGGAATGGACCGATTAGGAGGAGGGACCACCAGGCCTCCGGTAGTGGAGCAGGAGGTCGGGTAACTGCTTACCAGCCTCATCAGAGGCCATCACAGTATCAGCGCAGCAGGGCGCAACCTCCTCGTTCCCCAGCTAGGGAGCCTTGGAGAAGGCATGATTCGACATCTGCTGGTCTTCATCGATATTCCCACGGTAGCAGAGCGAGCAGACCAGAAGTGCTTCCACCGCCCCCGACTCAGAGCGGGGCAAACAGAGAAAGAGCAGTGCACCTGATCGACCAGGACCAGGACTATGGGCGGTACACTTCCTTGAAGATGTCCCTGGATGAGGTGTACGAGGCCATAAAGGATCGAGGGCTGCTGCACCTCCCCACACCAATAACAAAGCTACCCAACAGGAGGGATAGAGGACGTTATTGTAAGTTCCATGGCACCCATGGCCATACCACAGCAGAGTGTAGAGATCTCAAGACACAGGTCGAAGATCTGGTGAGAAATTGGTACCTGGACGAGTTTGTGGATGGGACTTTCCTGACGGTGGCCACAGCAGGTGAAGGAGAGCAGAGTGATAGAGACCTGAGGCGCGAGCAGCCCGCAGTAAGGGTGATAGCTGGGGGCCCAACATTGGCCGGAGATTCCAACAGATCCATAAAAAATTATGCTAGGTACGCCATGACCAGTAAATAGATACTCTTCAACACCCCAACAGCCAAACGAGCAAGGGTCAGGCAAGTGCCAATCATGTGGACGGATGAGGATGAGAAAGGGGTTCTATACCCCCACGAGGATGCTTTAGTCATCAAGGCTACTGTTGCCAGCAAGAAATTTGACCGGATATTGATTGATACAGGGAGCTCAGTTGATGTGTTATTCAAGTCAACCCTGGAAGAGATGGGAATAGCCGACCGGAAGTTGGAATACACCAACACCTCCTTGAAGGGGTTCGGAGGAGGGAAGCTGGTCCCGCTGGGCGTGGTCGAACTGCCTATCATAATTGGGAGTTCCCCGACAGAAAGGACAATAATGCTGGACTTTGTCGTAGTGGATGAGGAAGGTCCTTACCAAATAATCCTAGGTCGGCCATTTTTAAGGATGAGCAAAGCGGTGTTGTCCAACCATTATCTGGCTCTGAAGTACCGGGTGAATGGGGTAGTAGGAGTGGTACGAGGAGACCAGAGGATCGCGAGAAGCTGCTACTCCTCGGCAGCAAGGGAAGCAATGCAGATAACATCCCTCGATACCCGAGTGGAAAACAAGAACGGCAGACAAGAACCTGTAGAGGATCTGGAAACCGTAAGCCTGGGGCCAGAGAACCCGGGAAAGACGATCAGAATCGGGTCGAGACTTAAGGGAGAGCGAAAGCAGGAGTTGGTGAAATGCTTACAGGCTCATGCTGATGTGTTTGCTTGGACACATGAAGACATGCCAGGGATTGACCCTGAGGTAGCATGTCATAAGTTGGCAATAAAGAAAGGTGCTCGGGCAGTAAGGCAGAAGAGGAGGTGCTTCAACCAGGAGAGGTATGAGGCTATAAATGGCGAGGTGGAGAAGCTCCTGGGAGCAGGGTTCATTCGGGAAGTCAGTTACCCTGAGTGGATATCGAATGTAGTGTTGGTAAAGAAGGCAAACGGCAAGTGGAGGATGTGTGTGGATTTCACAGACCTCAATAAGGCGTGCCCGAAAGACAGCTTCCCTTTGCCCAAGATCGATCAGTTAGTAGACTCAACGGCTGGGCACGGTCTGCTTAGCTTCATGGACGCGTTCTCGGGATACAACCAGATCCCCATGCACGAGCAGGATGAGGAGAGCACGGCTTTCATCACTAACCAAGGTTTGTTCTGTTACAGGGTAATGCCATTCGGTCTCAAAAATGCTGGGGCCACCTATCAAAGGCTGGTGAACAAAGTCTTTAAGCCGTTGATTGGGAGAACCATGGAGGTGTACGTGGATGACATGATCACCAAGTCCAAAATCCCGGAGGAACATGTCAGACACCTCGAGGAGACATTCGAGCTTTTGAGGAAGTATAAGATGAAGCTCAACCCGGAGAAGTGTGCTTTTGGGGTCGAGTCAGGGAAATTCCTTGGATTCATGGTGAGCCATAGGGGGATTGAAGCGAATCCCGAGAAAATCCAGGCGGTTGTGCAGATGAAGTCTCCTCGAAACCTGAAGGAGATGCAGAGCCTCACGGGGAGGTTGGCGGCGTTGAGCAGATTCATATCCAAGGCTACAGATAAGTGTCAGCCATTCTTTCAAGTGATAAGGAGGGGAAAGAAAACAGAATGGACCCCAGAATGCGAGGAAGCCTTCCAGAACTTGAAACAATACTTGCAACAAGCTCCGCTGCTGTCCACACCGAGGGAGGGGGACAAGTTATATCTGTATTTGGCGGTATCGGATCGGGCCGCCAGTTCTGTTCTGGTGAGAGAGGAAGAAGGAGTTCAGTATCCGATATACTACACCAGCAAGGCCCTCATCGACGCTGAGACCAGATACCCACTGTTGGAGAAATGGGCACTTGCCCTTGTGGTTGCTGCTCGGAAGTTGAGGCCATATTTTCAAGCATTCCCAGTCTCGGTAATAACAAACCAGCCATTGCGTCAAACTCTGCACAAGCCAGATGCCTCTGGTCGGCTCGTCAAGTGGGCTGTAGAGCTGAGCGAGTTCGACATAGACTATAAACCCCGCGCAGCGATAAAGGCCCAAGCAATGGCCGATTTCGTAGCTGAGTTCACAGAGCCCGAAGTATGCTTAGATCAACAAGATGCAGTTATAGGCAGTGACGAAACTCAAGTATGGCAGATGTCTGTGGATGGGTCGTCAGGGGAGCGGGGTTCAGGAGCAGGGATTGTCTTGGAAGGCCCAGAGGGGGAGGAGATCTCTTATGCTGTAAAATTGGAATTTGCAGCCACAAATAACCAGGCAGAGTATGAAGCCTTGATAGCAGGTCTGGAATTGGCTCAGGCCGTGAAGGCAGACAGAGTTAAGATCAGAACTAATTCCCAGCTGGTGGCGAATCATGTCAATGAAAGATTCCAACCAAGAGAGGAGAAGATGAAGCAGTACCTGAAGATAGTCAAGCAGATGATGGGGAAATTCGAGGCAGTGGAGGTGATACAAATCCCCAGGGAGCAGAATAGTCGAGCAGACATTTTGGCTAGGATGGCAGCAGTAGCCGACCCAAAAATGCCAAAGTCGGTCCCTCTGGAGGTGAAGTCCGGCCCAAGTATCGAGCAGAATTTGGGGGTGCTGCGGATAGAACAAAAATGCTCGTGGAGGGACCCGATAGTTTCATACCTTAGAGACGGGGCATTACCACCAGATAAGCTGCGAGCTCGGAAGATTAGAGCCCAGGCCTCGAGATACACGATGATTGATGGGGTATTGTATCGGCGAGGATACACACTACCGTTCCTTCGGTGTTTGGATGAGGACGACGCGGATTACGTACTGAGAGAAGTACATGAAGGAATTTGCGGAAATCATTCTGGCGGGAGGTCCCTGGCCCACAAGGTTCTAAGGCAGGGATATTTCTGGCCGACAATGCACCGGGATGCGCAAGAGAAGACCAGGAGTTGTGTAAGCTGCCAGAGTTTTGTAAATTTCTCTAACCAGCCCCCATAGAAGCTCACCTCTATGGCCTCCCCTTGGCCATTTGCTCGATGGGGAATTGATCTGATCGGCCCATTGCCAAAGGGACGAGGAGCAGCAACACATGCAATAGTTGCTATAGATTACTTCACGAAGTGGATAGAGGTAGAGGCCCTTAGCAGGATCACAGAGAAGAAAACAACAGACTTCGTGTGGAGAAACCTGGTCTGTCGATACGGGATCCCTTATGCCTTGGTAACGGATAATGGCAGGCAGTTCGATAATCACAGCTTCAGGGATTTCTGCCAGAACCTCGGGATAGAGCTGAAGTATTGCTCGCCTGCTCACCCTCAATCGAATGGACAAGTAGAAGCAGCCAACAAGACCATCAAGAGGCTTTTGAAAACCAGGCTCGGAGCAAAAAAGGGTGCGTGGGTTGACGAGCTGCCAGGTGTGCTATGGGCATACAGAACAACCCACAAAACCGCAACTGGGGAGACACCTTTCGCTTTGGCTTTCGGACATAAAGCGGTCGTGCCGGCTGAGATAGGAACGACCACACACCGGACAAATCATTTCAATGAGCAGGAGAACGACGAGCAGATATGTTTGAATCTTAATCTGCTAACGGAGAGGAGGGAGCAAGCAGCCAAGCGATCAGGCATTTACCAACAGAGGGTTGCTCGGTATTACAACCAGAAGGTGAACATACGGCAATTCAGGGTCGGAGACTGGGTACTGAGAAGAGTGAATCAGAGCACCAAAGATTCGACTCAAGGAGTGCTGGGACCGAATTGGGAAGGGCCATATAGAGTCAAGCAGATAGCGGGACCCGGAGCTTACAAGCTGGTTCGCGCAGACGGCCACGAGGTGAAACGCCCATGGAACGCAGCACACCTCCGGAAATACTTCCAGTAAGATTTGTACACATGTGAAAGCTATTTTCGCTCATGTTCATTACCGTTTATCTTTCACCCTTATTGTCAAAGGAAGTTCATGTAAAATCAAAACCTGCAATTGATGGAACTTGAAACTGTAAGAAAAATCAAAGGCACGCAAAGGCTCACCAAGTCTCAAAGCCTGTCTTATGGCGAGACAGAAGCCAAGCGTGCCAGGATCTGCTCGGCCACGAGAAGGCAGCAGAATCCCAATCCTCGAAAAATCCAAGGCACGCAAAGGCTCACCGAGTCTCAAAGCCTGTCTTATGGCGAGACAGAAGCCAAGCGTGCCAGGATCTGCTCGGCCACGAGAAGGCAGCAGAATCCCAATCCTCGAAAAATCCAAGGCACGCAAAGGCTCACCGAGTCTCAAAGCCTGTCTTATGGCGAGACAGAAGCCAAGCGTGCCAGGATCTGCTCGGCCACGAGAAGGCAGCAGAATCCCAATCCTCGAAAAATCCAAGGCACGCAAAGGCTCACCCAGTCTCAAAGCCTGTCTTATGGCGAGACAGAAGCCAAGCGTGCCAGGATCTGCTCGGCCACGAGAAGGCAGCAGAATCCCAATCCTCGAAAAATCCAAGGCACGCAAAGGCTCACCGAGTCTCAAAGCCTGCCTTATGGCGAGACAGAAGCCAAGCGTGCCAGGATCTGCTCGGCCACGAGAAGGCAGCAGAATCCCAATCCTCGAAAAACTCAAGGCACGCAAAGGCTCACCGAGTCTCAAAGCCTGTCTTATGGCGAGACAGAAGCCAAGCATGGCGGGATCTGCTCGACCGCGTAAAGGCGAGCAGAATCCCGAACATCGGAAAATTTTCTAAGGCAGGTGGCAAAACCATATACCAAGCCATAGCCAGCTCGACCAGACGAAGACGAGCAGGCTCTCGTAATTACCACACAAGAGAGTAATCAAAAACATTTCTATTAATTTGTTAATAATTAACAAAGCAGATAATCTTCACAAACATTGTTCATTACAATACAAGAAACATATCAGGAAGGTCGTGGATCAGTAAGCCCAGCAGCGTCGGTTGGCTGGACCTCCTCAGGTGCAGGAGGAGTATCACCAGTTGCATCCAGAGGGGCGCTCGCCTCGCCAACATCAGCAGGGACTGCACGAGGAGGAGAGTCTCCCTCCTCAATCACGATCGGCTCTACCCCTTCGGCATCTTCCTTGGCCGCCTCCTCGTCCATATGTTGAGCAACACCAGCTGTAAGGTCATCCATCTTCAGATCAGGGTGTTGCTTCCCGAGGACGGCCATGATACAACGATAGGAATGCCGAAGTCCCTGGTCGTACTGGTTGTCGGTCTCCCTCTCCAAGTTCTCTACATGAGCTCGGTGGGAATCGCGGAGAGATTCGAGCTGAGCCTCATACATAGCCCTCTGCCCTTGGAGATCCTCCTTAACCTTGGTCAGCTCCTCCTCGAGGGTAATGGCTTTTGCTTGAGCAAGAGACTCTTGCTCTATCAGCTTGAGGTTCTCAACGTTTAGCTCCCCCGCTTTTTTCTCGGCAACGTCAGCTCTGGTCGTCGCCGATTGAATGTCCTCCTTCATCTTCCTGTCGTAACGGCCAACCTTGGCCTTATAGTAGGTGGCCATGCAGCTGAGATGGAAAGCGCTATACTGCATGGCTCCCACCAGCTCGTCCAGGGTACAACCGTCAAAGCCCTCCAGGTCCTTCTTGCTCACGAGTTTAGATAACTCATTGAGATAGGGAACCAAGTGTTCTGGTCGGCTGTCGGGTAAGCGAGACCGAGGCACAACAGGTGGAGAAGAGGAAGCAGGATCAGTGGCTGCTCCACTGGATTCCCCGACTTTAGCAGAGGCAGGAGGGAGAGCCTGCAAGGGAGGAACCTGCTGCACGATGTTCTTTCGCTTCGCAGCGGGAGCATCTTTGTCCTGGTCCCTATCGGTTGTTGGAGGCCGAGAGCGTTTCCTGGTCAGAGCTCCAATCACTGCGTCCTCCATCTTATGGCCAGGAAGTATCAACCGAGACTCGAGGAAGTTGTATGTAGATAGCAGTTCTCGGCTCGAGCAGGAATTGGCCAGTACAGCCTCGACCCGTTTAAGCTGACCAGGTCGGAGCGGGAAATGAACACCCCAGGAAACTACAGCACAAACAGACACTTGGTTAGAGACAAACCAATACAGCAAGAACAATTATGGATACAAGACATCTAAAGCGAGTAGGCAACCTGGGACCGTGAAACGGGGTGGGACGCGACAATCCTTTCCGTCTATTTGTGCAACTTGACCCCAGGGACCCCCAGCAAAAAAGAATTTCCTCTTCCAAGTCCCACCACCACCAGTTGGAAGATCAGTTATGGGTTTCCTGCTCTTGGTACCAGATTGGAAGTAGTACCAGCCGGCATCTTTAGGGCTGCTCTTCAGCTGGTACAGGTGCTTCACCTCATCAACCGTGGGCTCGCTTTGGCAACATCTGTCCCACAATATGAACAGACCAGAGAGCACTCTCCACCCGTTGGGGTTCAGCTGACCAGGAGCCAGATTTAGCCCGTTAAGTATCCGGGCAAAGTAAGGCTGCAAGGGACACCTCAGCCCATACTTAAAGCTCTCCAGATACAGGGTAACGTATCCCCTAGGAGGCCGGCTAGGTGTATCCTTCTTTCCTGGGATCTTAAGAGGTATCTCACCAGGAATACTATACCTAAGTCGGAAGTCATTGAGCTCGTCAAACGTGGTCGTACACGACATGTAATCAATGGCATAATCACGCGACAAGGCTCTACCTCCTACTGTACCCCGTTCTTCTGGTCGTGATGTTCCAGATGGAGACACCTCACCAGAATCACCTTCCCCCTTCTCACTCAAGGTGCCTCCAGAGCCAGAAGATCCCTCTTCACCACTACTTCCGCTCGTGGAGGTCGTTTGGGGGGACATCCTCCTAGCGCTAGTCCCGACACTAGACCTAGTGGGTTCTAAGGGGGCCCCGGGGTCAAAAGCAGAATCAGCGGGCAGACTAGGCAAAAAACCTAGTTCGTCCTCACCAACCTCAACGACCTTCTCCTTACCCTTCGACATATCCTAAGTTCTAACCAAAACACCACCGCCAACTACAACCTCAAGCAAAGCAGAGAGAAAGGAAATTACCTACAACTAACCAATACCGAGAAAATAGAAGAAATACCTGAAGCAGGGACTCGGTCAGAGAGAGACAGGGATGACAGCTTTGATGCCGAGGTTCATTCGCCGGAGAGACAAGAATGGAGAAAATGACGAGTTCGTGTTTGAAGATTTTGGGTTTTCTTACTGAGAAGCAAACTCTTGGGCTGCCAGCATTTAATGACGCATATTCCGAGAATCTCGCAACCGTAGGTTTGAAATTCAAATGGAGGGGTAGATTTCTGCCACATCACCGCATCCGCAATTAAATGCGACACGACTCTTGGCAGCCTTTTCCAGTCCCACGCGAGCAAAAACCGTCGAGTTTCCACTGCTGGTCCACTACATTACCCAACACCAGAAACTGGGGGACCGGTGTTTGGGAGAGATACTGTTTGGGAGAAATACGTCGACGAGACCAGGAATGACGAGCAGATATGACGAGCAGATATCTGATGGCAGAGTCCTGCGAACCGGTGTGTTCCGTAAAAGCCTGGTGCGCGGAGGAACAGGAGCAGAAATATCCTGCTCGTCCACGATGTTGTCATCCGCGAGGCCAATTCCCTATAAGAGGTATACGGCCATTCCGGCTAGAGGTCGATAGGCGAGGAGACCCGGTCGACGGCAGTTGGCAAGACATGCTCTCCAGCCCGAGAATCTAGGCACGACAGCCACGCTTTCCCCTGAACCGTGGCGTAACACGCAAGGTCTCACAGGACCACGACAGCCACGCTTTCCCCTGAACCGTGGCGTAACACGCAAGATCTCACAGAACCACGACAGCCACGCTTTCCCTTGAACCATGGCGTAACACGCAAGATCCCCCGTTTGCCCATAACGCAGCAGTCAGAGCCCCAGACCGTCTCGAAAAAAGCGGAAAACTGGGATTCAGAGGAAGCCTATAAAAAGGTAGCCAACGAAGGTAAAAGGGTTAGCAATTTTGATTCTAAAAGAGAGAAAACAATCTAAGAGCCATAAGATTTGTGGCAAGCGTTCCCCGAACCTTCATATCTGACTTGAGCGTCGGAGGGTTTGCGCCGAGAAAACAACCGGCGTACTCTGACTTGTCTGTGTGCGCAGGAACCTCCGGGGAAGAAGCCTTACGCGGAGACCTCCTGGTCGTGGTGAAGTTGATCGAGCAGAGATCCTGGTCGTAGGCCGAGGAGAACCAGAATCTCGCATCAACAGATATTGATGAGGCAAATGTCATGACAAAGATGGCTGTGGCACTTGAAACCTGCATGGAACACTGAATAAGTTACGCGGGCATGGATGCGTAAGCTCATGTTGATGGTATGCTTCAAACAACTTCTTCAGCTTTCTTTCAGGGAGTAAGAATTGTGAACCTGAGGAGGGATTCCGAGCTCCAAGAAAAGAGGGCTTAAAATGAAACCTCCACCAAGACCAAGTAGTCCACCAACCACCCCAGCCATTATACCACAAGCACAATAAAGCACAAGCTGGTGTGCCCTCCATTTTGTGCGTGCATCTCCCTTTGATGCAATCTTTCGACGCCCTTTGTACAGGGCTATTGCCTCGTATGCACTCACTGCTCCAGCAACAGGGATCTGAAAGGCAAGAAAAGAAAAACGCAAATAATGATCTCGATAAATGAGCAAATTCTTCTTTTCAATTTAATTCTATTGTGATGGTACCTGTAAAAAGTTTAATACCCAGTATACCACTGAACAGGTGACTTCGTAATTCTGTGGCCAAAACATACAGGAATTTCATGAGTTGCATCCAATGAAGAAAAATAAAGACAAAGCAGACAGTTACCTTAGCAATCTGCAACGCAAGGACTACAGCCCACACTGCAACAAGAAGTCCAAGTTCTTTCCAGTAAATATTCTGCATAATTGAGACCTGAAAGAGTTACAGGTACAAGTCATTAAAAATGTTTGATCATGGAAACATTGCATGCTTTGCAAGTGTTCTTACCTCTGATTTTCTAGGTTCCTCAGTTTTTTCCGGAGTTGTGTCATTACTTAAAGACTCAGGTTCAAATTTGAATTCTTCTGCTCCATTCCCATTTTCAGATTCACAAATTAAGTTGGCTTGGGGCACAAGGAATTTGAAAATTAAAGAAAATGAAGATAAAAAAGCTGAGCATCTATCAACTCACCATTTAATTCTAAGCATCTAGCAGCCTCCTGGACAACAAAAAACAAGCACAGAAAATATACCAAAGAATGTTTAACTGAATTAGACAAAAATGAGTTCAAATAATTTGACACTTAAGTACAGAAATTTACCCGTTTCGTTATGGTTTCCTTTTTCCAACTTTCGACTCCTTTCAAGAATGCCTTAGTTGACATGACTGCATTTCACCAAAGCCTTATCAAGACACCTAATCAAACAGAAGAATAAAAAAGAGTGCAAATAAGAAAGAACATACCTATTAATAGAACTATTAGCAAAATTGTGATCATCCAATCAGCAAAAATCACATTGAAGGCAACTCCAATACTGATTCCCAGAACCAACATTGGTTGAAATAAAAGTGCAAGGTCATAGTCGATAATGGGTATATCAAGTGTAGGATGCCTTTGCCTTAGATTGTAGACAAATGTAGAAGCCGCAACACCAGTGATCATACCTGCTCAGATACAGAAAAAAAAAAAAAAAAAGAATGGGTAATTTTAGATCACCCCTCTTAAATTGACTATTTTCAAATTACTCCCATTACTTTTGAAAACCCTAAGTTATCCTCATTTTTATTCAGAAAATAAGGGAAACATGAGGGCTGATTGATGAAATTTTTTTTTGTCTTCTTAACAAAAATGGGGATAAACTGAAATTTTTATAAGGGGTGATTTGAAGATAATTAATTCATGAGGGGGTGATCCGAAATTAAATCAAAATGAATTTACAAGTGAGAGCTAAAATCATTCTCACACAAGGGTTTATTTCACTCACATCTTGCTAGTGCTACTGATGATTTGGCATCAAATCCAACAATCAGATTAAGCATAGGAAGAAAAATGCCACCGCCACCGTCACCTCCTACACTCCAACATGCTGCTCCAAAGAATCCAATTATGGCACCCACCACAATTTTCCAGCCAAATTTTATATCCTATCAATCCAGTTTCATGAAGTGTCAATTATGTAGACCATGTCACAACTTACAGAAAAGAAAAAATGCTACTTCGACAGTAAAGTGATATAGCAATATATTGAACTTACTGGCCAAATGTGTTTGTAGCTTGATCGACTTTTAGGAGAAGATATTTTGATTACATGATTAGGATCAGCTTGGTCATTTTTACTTTCAGTTGTAGCTTCATGTTTCAAACTTGATTGCGCTGAAACAGACAATAAAGCTACAACAAGTAAACCAATGAAAGTTGACGCTAGCAATCTCCACCGACACCATTCTGATCCGACCCCAGACATTTTTTTCTCAAAATGTCAAGCTTTCTCTAGTATGAACACAAACCAGAATTGTCATAACTAGGAGCTAAACACCGTGAACACTAAGAATTTGAACAGAATCCAGTTCTTTATAGCTTAAAATTTTTTGTGTTTGCAGAAACCGAATCTGTACGTATGGAACGGAACAAGCTGTAGTATTCTAAAAGAGACTTGGCGATTGCATGCTGTATTTAAAGCGGAGACGATTTGACACCACCTTAAATCATTTTAAAAATGCAAAGGGAACTACAAAATTTTGTACGTAAAGCAAGAATACGTGCATATATTCTCTCACAGTCACCAAGTTTTTCGTTATATTTTTTGAATCTTTGTTAAAATTTTTAGAAAATATAAGTTGAAAAATGAAGACTTTTTAGACTGCCCCTGTACATCTTTGTACTGTGTGGGTTTAATTTCGAAGAATCTTTCTGACTGTTGAAAAAAATTATACCTGAACAGATGAAACTCTATGTTTATTAGTTGTTTTGTGTGCATAGTTAAAATGCGGAGGTGTTTGATGCATTTGACTGAATGTTCGACGAAATGCCTCAGTTAAGCACTCCTGGTGGTAACACCCTTATTCGAAATTCTACAGAGCCTTTAGTGAATGAAGAACAGTCCTTGGGTAGCAAATGGATTAAAGGTCGGGATTCATGGTCCGATTGGCTCTATGGAGCAAAAGCTCTGGTCACTTTGTTGATAAGGATTGATGAATGATGATGATTCATGAACAATGAGACAACTGTCCTGATAGTTTGTTACAGCTTCCTTTTTTAATGAAATGTGATGTAATATCAGCCCTCAATTCTAGGTATAGAAAGGGACTGCCTTTGCATACTAGTACTTTATAAAACAATGAAATCAGTAGAAACATTAAAACCGGAAAATATTAGTTCTTTATGTATGCTTGAGTCATTTTTCGTGGTTCGAAGCCAGCAGCTTTAGCAAGTTTAAAGCTTTCTTTTACACACAGTTAATACGCCTAGTAGTGATTCAATGTATCCTTTTTTATCTTGGTTTCACCGTCTACAGCTAGGTATATTTTGGTGTAGGAAGTATATAGGATAGAATATATTAGAAATTATAGTATTTGAGTCAATCTAATATTTAGTATTTTATTATGATTTAGCTTGTTTTATTAAGTTTATTTGAGTAATATTTGTAATTCTATTTTGATTAGGATTTGCTTTATATTTTGTTTATTTAAGTCATATTTCTTTTCTTAAAAGGAGTTATAAGTTTTTTAGGAGGATAATTCCAACTAGTATAAATAGGCTTGTTACGTTTGTTTTTGTACACAAGCTTCTCATCAATAATATTCAATATTTTCTCAATTGAAATATTTTCTCCTTAGGGAGAGTCCCCGTATGCTAAAACGACATTTAATATCGCTTCTATGCTGCGTCATATTCTCATCAGTGAAAATAAAAGTAGAAACTTTCAGTTTCTCTTGGCTAATCGTTTTCTTAAGGAAAATGCTTCATTAAGACTTGGAAGAGACGCTCCTCATCTATGTCATGCAAACATGTAAAAAAAGATCAAACAAAACTGGTACATTTTTTTTTTTCAAGTTTATACACATTGAAAAAAGTTGGGTCTGCTTCATTTTCATGTCTCGCCTATTCAACGAAACTGTTAAGACTTATAATTTGTTTGGTATATCTTATTTAGTGGTTATAAGTGCTAATATAATCTCATAAGCTTTTTAAAAAATTTCTTCTTGTTTAATTATTTTTTAGCAGAACTTTAAAAACCTAAATAAACTTTTGTGCTTCCACTAGGAAAAACTCAAAACTTGGGCCTCTGTGAGTAGAAATTGAAAATCTTTTTCAAAATATTAAAAATTTAAAATATCTTTTATTTATTTGACAGTCTTATTTCATTCATTTTATAACATAACTTTAAAAAATTTGCCTATCAAAGTAATTTTATAATTTTTAATAAAAGCACTCTTTGTAACCAAATAAATAAATTTCTTTTAATAAAAGTTCTACCTAAATATGTTCTATTTAAAAAGTTATACTAAATATAACCTCACTTTAAATGCTATTGTTGGGCCTTAGCGTATAATTAGCTAAAGTTTATATATCAAGTGATTTCTCTAACATAGTATCCCGACTTCATGGTTGAACCCGAATCCTCCTGCACCACCTAGAAAGTTTTGCCAATCAAACAAACTACAACCACTTAGGATGCTGCAACACACACTAACAAATAAACAAAAAATTGAGATGTCACACACACTTGAATTGCTGCAACATGCATTAGGTGGAACTAGCGACCGGATACACTATAATTGGACCCTTCACCTATTTGTTAAGCTTTAGATCAAACAATTTCCCCGAAGCAAAGCACCATTCCCCTTACTCATATCTAATTCTAATGTAACCGAGATGCGAATCCAAAAGCCTTAATCAACTAAACCGGTTAATACAAACATATCAAGAAAATTTTGTTCTCTAAAAATTAATACTAAACTCGAATCAAGCTACAAAAAAGAAAATTTTGCTTTATGAACTTGTTCCAAACCATAAGATATACCACATTTGGTGACATGCAGCTTAAAGTTATCCAGAAGTAGAATCAGTTCCAAATCCTATGACAAATTGCATTTGACAACTAAAATTCTTTATACAAATTAAGACAAGCGATTGGTGAACAAATGTGTGTCATGTTGAATTAACTGTTTATTTATCTATTTTTTGGGCAACGGAAGAAAGACTTCAAGCCATGTGTGTTGACTCTTTTTGAAATGTATTGTTGGATCCTTAATCCAATACTAGGCTTATACGTAAATAATTATGTGTTACGAATTGTCAAATAATGTTAAGCTCAATTAAAAAAGATCTATTAAAGTTTTCAGTAATTTGGATTTTAATATATCTATTAGGGTACATGGGTCTTTAATGCGTAGATACATAAAGATAATTTGTATTTTTATGTTGGGTTGAAAAAGGAATACCTGAAGATAACAAGAAAAGTTATCCATATAAGTGGTTATGGTCCTCAAGTCACACATACCATTTTATTATGTTATGATATCCCATCATCAGGGAGAGTACAAAGAGAAAGTTTAAAGGATTATCTAAGATAACATGCTAATTTGGAATGCTAAGCATACAACTTTAAAGAGAAATTAAGCATTATGGATTTAGGTACGATTCCGCATATTTAATTATTGATTCTCGATGATACAATGTCAATATTCTTGGAATAAAAGTGATGGTTTTCACTAAAAGATTTATTGTTGTAACTTGTATCGTTTCATTGCAACAACTAGTTACCAAAAATAATATAAAGAATCGCGTACAGAGTTCTGTAATATTTTCTTCAAAGAAAAGAATAAACCCACAAATCTTTCAATTCTAAAAACCTTCAAATGCAAATGTTGCTCGTGTCTGCGCATTTTAAAAATGTGAATCTCCATCTCTTTGTAAAAGAAGTTAGTAAAAGATAAATCTTTATTGTAGACTTATAATTTGTTTGGCATTACTTATTTAATGGTTATAAGTGCTAATATAATCTCATATACTTTTTTCAAAAATTTTCTTGTTGTTTGGTTATTTTTTTAGTTGATCTTTCAAAAATTAACTAAACTATTGTGTTTCTACTAGAAAAAACTCAAATTTTGTACTTTTGTGAGTAGAGATTGAATTTGTTTTTCAAAATATTAAAATTATAAAACATATTTTATTCATTTGACAATCTTATCTAATTTCTTTTATATCACAATTTAAAAAAAAATTATCTATTAAAGTAATTTTATAAGTTTTTATAAAAGCACTTATTGATAACCAAATAATTATTTTTTTAAAATAAAAGCTCTATCTAAATAAGTTTTATTTAAAAAATTATACTAAATGGAATCTTACTTTAAATGCTATTGTTGGGCCTTACTTATAATTAGTTAAAGTTTATGTATCAAGTGATTTCTTACTTATAATCAGCCCATTAACAATCATTATTACAGATTAAGTATTAGTTCATCACATTCAACAAGAGATACTAAATTTCATTGTGAAGGTTTCCATTTTCCAAGCTTGAATTCAATGCCTTAGTTGTTAAAGCAAAACAATAATTTATCCAACAGACACAAAAGAAAAGAAAATTACAATTTAAGCCATAATACCTAGCGCCAGAACTATTAGCAACACTGTGAAATTTCCCGGCCAAATTTCATTTGCTAGATAGAAAAAAGAAGGCACTGTCCGGGGCTTAACTTTTTCCCGTTCCATCTTGAGTTTCTTTAGCTTCTTGTTTCAAATATTTAGTTCAGCTGAAAGAAGCACTGAAAGTACAAAATTATTCCAATTAAAAGTGCTGTTATTAATCCAAATCAACGTCGTTCTGATCCAACTTGAACCATAATTTATCTCTTTCTCTAAACTATTAAAATTTCTAAAGTATATATGGAGACTCAAATAACTGCATATTCTATTTTACATTCACGAATGTGTGCATGCACGTCCCCGAAAATGAATCTGATCAACTCCAGATGTTGATTTGTATAAAATACATATGATTTCAGGATCTCACTCTTCATTCTCCCTTGTCTACACTTTGGCTCATGATGGTAACGCTGATCAATTGGAAAATGAATTAAAGATTGTTCTAGATTAAAGGAAAGGCTTTCATCAATTCGCTAGCTATTGTGATTTTATTTTCTTTAATTCGTTTGAATAGGTAGTGAATCAATAGATAAATACAAGCATACAATCCTTTGTTTCACCAAAGAAATTATTTACGTATGACTAGTCCAAACAAGTAACATTTGCACCCAATACTTCACCCCTAGATGTCAGTCCTTCAATTTTGTGACCTTTATGTATAACAAATGTTGTCGAATCCCATGTACTCCTTGTGTTCAATCCTTTTGATCATTTTCGCTAAGCCTACGCCACCTGTTTGAAAGAAGCAAAACCATTCATCAGTTTAAATGTTCTTAAATTTTAATTTCATAATCCACGGCGAGAAATCGCAGTAACTGAATGAATGAGGAACGAGATCGCATACCTAGTGATAATGCACTCACAAAGATTATGAAGGACAGAGTGAAAATGATTATAGAAGCTCTGCCTAGTATTTTGATCAGCTTTTTCACCACGTGCTGCCCTACAAAGGCAGCAATGATGGACAGGGCAAAGAAGTAGAGAGCTGTGTAATCATTAAAGAATGATAAATACACATGTAGTCTGAATTCGAAGCATGGTCAAAAACATTTTACGTTTAATTGATACTTGGCTAGTAGGCTACCGTAAGGTACTGGGAAACGCTTCAAAAGATAGTACTCTACAACGGACATTGATGAGGAAAATGTTATGGCAAAGAGGGCTGTGGCGCTAGAAACCTGCATGGACGGCCTTGACAAGTTAATCGGGCATGGATGCGTAAGCTTAAGTTGACGGCATGCTTTGAATAATAATATCTCAAACATTGCGGAGTTTAAAAATTATGAACCTGAGGAGGGATACCGAGCTCCAAGAAAAGAGGGCCTAAAATGAATCCTCCACCAAGCCCGAGTAGTCCACCAACCATACCAGCCGTTATACCGCAAGCACAATAAAACACAAGCTGGGATGCTCTCCATTTCGTGCCTTCATCTCCCTTCGATGCTATCTTTCGCCGCCCTTTGTACAGGGCAACTGCCTCGTATGCACTTACTCCTCCGGCTACTGGGATCTGAAAGACGAGAAAAATGCAAATGTTAATCCTAATTTATGAACAATCACAGATCTTTTTATTCAATTTTTCAGTTGTGGATGTACCTGTAAAAGGTTCAATACCCAGTATAGCACTGAGCATGTTGTCGTATAATTCTGTGTCCAAAACATACAGGAGCTTCATCAGTTACTGTTTACCTCAAGTGTATACATCAAATGAAGGAAAAATAAACAAAAAATTAAGCAGATAATTACCTTAGCAATCTGCAATGCGAGGATTATAGCCCAGACTGCAACAAGAAGTCCAAATTCTTTCCAATAAATATTCTCAATAATTGAGACCTGATAAAGTTACAGATATTGGTGTTAAAAATATTTTATCATGGAAAAATTGCAGGCTTTACAAGTACCCTTACCTTTGATTTTTTAGGTTCCCTGGTTTCTTCTGGAGTTGTGCCATTACTTAAATACTCAGGATCGCATTTGCATTCTTCTGTTTGATACCCATTTCCTAATACTTAAATTAAATTAAATTAAATTAATTTGGGAAATAATCAGTTTGCAAAACAAAGGAAGATAGAAAAACTGAAAATCTCCAAACCTATTAATTCTAATTGTTTAGCAGCCTCCTGGAGAATCACAAAAAAGACAAGTTACAAATTATACATAAAATAATTCACTAGAAATCAACAAACGGAATATAAATTATGTCACTAAAGACAATGAGCATGGAATATTACCCTTTTTGTTATGGTTTCCTTTTTCCAAGTTTCAACTCCTTTCAAGAATGCCCTAGTTGACAACACTGCATTTCACCAAAGTCCTATCAAAATATTCGTGCAAAATGAACACTGGAAAAACAATAGTGCCACTCAAACAGAACATACCCAGGAATAGAACTATTAGCAAAACTGTGATCATCCAATCAGCAAAAATCACATTGAAAGCAACTCCAATACTGATTCCCAGAACCAACAAAGGTTGAAATAGAAGCGCAAGGTCATAGTCGATAACGGGAATATCAAGTGTAGGATGCCTTTGCCTTAGATTGTAGACAACTGCAGAAACTGCACCACCAGTGATCATACCTGCTCAGACGAGAGGGTAAAAAAAAAAAAAAAAAATTACACAACGTGAGAGTTAAAATCATTCTGAGAGTAAGTTTACGATTATCTTAAAAAACGAAGATTGTATCCGCAACAGAAGGGTTTGTTTCACTTACATTTTGATACTGCTGCCGATGATTTTGCATCAAATCCAACAATCAGATTAAGCATAGGAACAAATATGCCACCCCCACCAACACCTCCTACACTTCCACATGCCGTCCCAAAGAATCCAATTATGGTACCCACCACAATTCTCCAGCCAAATTTTATATCCTGTCAATCCAATTTCATAAAGTATCTATTATATAGTCCATGTCACAACAGAGAAACGAACACACACATACAAAAAAAAAAAAAAAAAGGGAAGGATACGTACACCTATTATTAAATGATAGTATTAGACTGAACTTACCGGCCAAACATGTTTGTAGCCTGATCGACTTTTAGGAGCAGATACTTTGATCACAATATTTGGCTCAACATGGTCATTTTTATTTTTACTTGTGGCTTCAGGTTTCAAATTTGATTGGGCTGAAACAGATACTGAAGCTACAACAAGTAAACCAATGAAAGCTGCAGCTAGCAGTCTCCAACGAAAGCATTCTGATCCAACCCCAGACATTTTTTTCTCAAAATATCAAGCTTTCTCTCGTGTGAACGCAAACTAGAATAATCGAAACAAGAAGCTAAACACCATGGACACTCTAAATCTGAGCAGAACCCAGTTCTCCTTTTCTTTATAGCTTTAAAATTTTTTCTGTGTTTCAAGAAACCGCTCCTTTTCAAATTCTCCAAGTTGAAACCAAATTTGTAAGCATGGAACAGAACCAGCTGCAGTGCTCTAAAAGAAAGTTGGTGATTTGCATGGTACCGCTAATGTATTTAAAGCAAGAGATTAGTTGACTCCAACGTTAAAAAAATATTTGAAAGAAAAAAGTTACAAAATTTTCCTAAGGGTTAAAGCTAGAATACAGCGCCTATGTATTCTTGCAGGCACCAAACTTTTTGTTATCTGTACTCTCCAAAGTTTTTGGAACATTTTTTAGATTCCCTTAGCAGTTAAAAATAAAAGTTGAAAATGTTAAGACTGCTCTTATATCTCTTTGTACTGTGTGCGTATTACTTAATTTGCAAGAGTCTCTCTGAGTGCTGCTACCAGTGATTGTACCTGAACGAATAACTACAAACTCTTTGTTTTTAATTAATAAGTTGTTTGTGTGTAATTTAAGTTTCTGAGAATCTTCCTGTGTCTCTGTCTCTTTTTACTTTCTTTTACACACAGCACATACACTAAGTAACGTCTCATAAATAATTTGTGCTCCTTGTTGTTTGGATCTTGACCGGCTCCGAGCTTGGAAAGCTCTATGCTGTTGGGGAATTTTGCAAGGGTCTTACCACCTTCTTGATTTGCAATTTTTATGTCTTTGGAGTACTTTGAGATTATATTCCGCGCCTAGGATTTGATACCACTCACTGGTAAATAGCGCAATACTTCTTCGTGAATCTCCGCTATTTGAATACGGAACATCATAACAACGATCATAACAACGAATAGGAGAATGATTGACCAAGACCAAAAAAAAAAAAAGAAAGCTCCTCATCTACGGCAACGGCAATGTTACATGACAACAAAAATCACTTAATAATGGACATTGTTTTCAACTTTATACTCAGTCACAGAAGTTGGGTTTGCTTCATTTTCACCGCATACCTTATCAAAGAAGCTGTTAAGAATAACTTCCCTTAAGTATTCTTGTTGATACTTCACTTATTAGCCAACGATTATTAATTAAGCGTTTTCTTTACGACATTATCTCGAGTTCAGGAAGAGCTGAATCCAGTCCTCATGTACCACCCAGAATGTTTTGCCAATTGAGATGTCACATACGTGAGTTACTGCAGCACGTATTGGGTAAAACTAGTGATCGGATATACTATAGTTGCAAGTTTCACTAATGTTATGTTTACTAATCAATAATCATAATGGACTAAAATCAGTATGGGTTGAAGTTCGAATGAAAAATGGGAATCAAAATAAATAATTTAATTTAATTGTAGGAATTACAATTGGAATCAGAATGAGTTGCATTACCATTAATATGTTTACTTTATCTTAGACTTAGAATAAGTTATTAAAAGTTACTAAAATGACCTTAGTTGATTATTGTTATTATTTATATAATAACTGTGATTATGATTATTATTATTATTCAAAATAATTATTATTAATAAGAAATTTTAATGATAATAATGACATTAACAAATAACAATAATGATGATGATGATGATTATTGTTATTATTATTATTATTAATTAATGAGAATCTATTTGTAAGTATTACAAAACTTCTGTAAGGACAAAAATGTAAAAGAAACAAAATTTAATTGAGGGCAATTTGAGAATTATGAAAATCTAATGAGGGTAAAATAAGGAATTTAGAAAATGAGAATTTAAATCCCAACTTCACCATGGAAATCAAATTCCCATTTACCTTCTACTTTAACAAGTATTATTAATCATTCCTGTTTTAAATTCTGATGGCCTAATCGTATAGGTAAACGCACTCTAAATTTATTAAATTTTTGGGTCAAACTGTTCCCGCAGAAGCAAAGCACCAAATCCTACCCACCTCGTGCTATCGTGCTTATCAAGTAAACCAGTTAGTAAAAGCCTGTAAAGCAAAATTCGGCCCCGAAAGTTAATTCTAATCTCGAATCAAGACTAAAAAAATATTGCTTTAGCCTGAGAATTAGGATTAAGGAATTTATTCTAAACGAGAAGATATTCATCGTGTACCATGCCACCTTATTTAAGTCATCCAAAAGTAGAATCAGTTCCAGGTCGTATCAGAGATTGTATTTGGGGGCAAACCTAAATTTTCTACACAAAGAAGCACTCGGTGAAAGAATCAGATAACCCACTACACATGTGTAGTATGCTGTCTTGTTTATATTTTACTTCCTTTTGGGCAACGTAACGTGATAAACACTTGAAGTCCTGTTTGTTTGTCTTTGACAGACTTCATTGCAGTAATACAAACAAAAATTAAAAGTAATTAAAAAAAAAGGGAATCGTTGAAAAAATAAACCCACTAATCTTTTGATTCTTAGATTCAATTATAGACGACCTCGAAATTAATGATCTCGAATATTTCTTAGTTTGAGGATGCTTAAGAGAATATTATGTTTAAGAGTAGTGCTTCACATCTCAAATTATTTATTCTGAAAAACTATTTTAAACAATGTGGCATTCATCGATTACTTAGGTGGCGTTTGTTTTTTAACTTAATGACTTAAAGTGACTTAACTTAATTAATTAAGTTAATTAGAGATGTTTGTTTTTATAACTTAATGAGACTTTTTAGATAATTTTGACTTAATAAAATAAGCTAATTTTTTTGGCTTTTTACTTAATGGAGAAATCTGAATTAAGTCAATTACTTGCTAATGTCAAAAATATCCATGTTTTATAATTTATTTTTCATGTCTATCCCAAAACTCACCCATAGATATTTACCCCACATAAAAATATCCCTGTTTTTTCTTTCTTATATTATATACAATAAAATTTGAAATTTATGGTATTTTATATATTAAAATTTTAAAATAATTATGTATTCACTTGAATATAGTTTTACTGATAAATGTTAAAATATTGTGGTATTTAATATATTATTTATTTGACATTCAAATTTAATAAGGATACAAATGTAAAAGTACATATTTTCAGCTTTTTAAGTTAAAAAAAAAACAACTTAATACTTATTTTTCGAGATTCAGACGAAAAAACAAACATATTATTCAGATTCAGACATTCAGACCTATTCAGAATTCAGACTAATTCAGGTCTATTCAGATTTCAGATAAAAAAACAAACGCCACCTAAGTCTAAATAGGTCTGACTTTGTCTGGACAATGCCCCTCGTCCACATAATATAAAACTGTTTGCTTTGTAGGATCCTCAACTAAATTCATGCTGATGAATGACTCACTATTGTCTATTGAGCGCATGCATGAAGCTTGTTCGATCATCCAGCCAGTTTTTGTACGGATATGCTGGACAGTGCTGTCGAAGCATGCAAACACCTTTTACAAAGTCCTGGTTTATGAGGTAACATCTATGCCACAAATTAATGTTGTTAGTTTCGTAGTCGTAATCATTTAAAAAGTTAGCAATCTCAACCCCATCTCTACATTATGAAGCAAATGTACTCATAAATGATTGGTGCGTGCGTATGAAGACACTCTGTTATGAGTCAAAATCGATTCTGTTTCATACTTGTAAGAGTTAAAAGAGAAGTTCACATTCATAGCTGAACATCTAAGCAATTCTAAATAAAAGAAATATAAGCTTAAAAAGGTTTTCAATGAGAGTAAAATTTTTAATCATCAAGACCACTTTCTAATTCTCATTTAGTAAACTCACCATCGATTTGAAACATCCATTTCAATCACAAATAAAAGTTGGTCGAAATGCCATAGTAATAACGTGTGTGTGTGTGTGTGAGTTGTGTTTAGTATAGAGAAATATGAGAAAAAGACGAAAGAAATTTTTCCTCTCTCTCTATCCACCCACTCCCTCTCTTCCTTTTTCTTCTTTATTTCTCTTATCTTTCTCTCATCTTTCGTCAAGACCGCACAGAGTTCCTCACGCCACTGCAAGCCAATAAACAACATTAAATCAAATTAGTCTGATTAATTGTCAAAGTTTCTGCAAAGCATAGAAACAAAAGATGACAGGCATTTACCAACATAACTCACAGTTAATCTAATTCAAAACTGGTTTAAATATACAAACCATTGTCCAGAGACAAGGTCATAAGATTAGGCAACCTTTTTTTACGGAAGATATTAAAGCTACGGAACCACCTTTTACATTAGGCAAAAGAATGTTTGGTGTTGTTCTCGAATTAGTTCACGATTCAGGAAATCCTTTTTATATATGCATATGCGGATATGCCCTTTCACAATGGGCAAAAGAATGTTGGGTGTTGGTTTCCAATTAGAGCACGAGACCCTTTTATATATGCAGATGCTTGAGTGCCATTTCGGCTCATTAATTAATTCTTTTCTTCATGCATGGCTTTCTTAGATAGCCTACTTTTACATTGTTCTGCAAGATGTGGTACCAAAGCCAAGGGAGATTCTATTTAAATTTTAAGCAGATGGACACCGAATATGTTGTAGATGTGCGATTTTTTTTTTTTTCTTTTAGGTATGAGGATGGACAAAGTTTAAATCAAATTTTATTCCTTACCTTTCTAATTAGGATTCGAACTCAGGTAATCAGCTAAATAAAACTGCTTGAAAACCACTCAGTCAAGCCCTTAACGGTTTATGAAAATAAAATATGTTACTAACAACTATATTCAAATATTTATACAACAGAATCTTGATGAATTAATAACCTTGAGACCATGAAAAATCTATTAATTTAGCAAATATTAATATACTGACAAATTAATAATTATTAATTCATCAATAATTTATTAATTTATGAAGATATAGGTACTATAATTAGAAAAAGTAGACATTCTGTCAAGCTGTTTGATACAATTTTGTTTTGATTTTGATTGAGTGAATTAATCACTTGATAGTCCTTTGGCTGGTTGCATTACTAGATCACGAATAGATGGTAACTCATCGAAGAAGATTTTTTAGAGACAATATAGCAAGTCGATCTCTCTTTCTTATTTCTCTTAAATAGCATATACAATATAATAATAGTTTCACATTTAAAAAGTGTAAAGAAAGCAAAATGACCGATGAAATGCATAAGTTATTATGCCAGTACCCAAAAAAAAAAAGTTGAGATATCATATGTATTTACTTTCAAATTAGTTAATTATTAATTTATGTATTGATTGACCTCTATAAAAAAATGGGAATTTTTTGAATATCTATTATCTAATAAATTTATCAAATTATTAATTTACCACATTGACCCCAAGTAGAATAAATAAAAACTATTATTTAATCGAGGTTATCAATCTATCGAATATTTGTTTAACAAAGTTCTACTATATTTAATAACAAATCAAGTTGCATAATTAAAGGAGTCACATAATATCAAAACATAAAGGAAAAATGAACAATTACAAATAGCAACTTTAGCATTACACTAAAGAAATTACATTTACTCCCTACAAAACCGTTTTTCACTTCCACTTTGTTTGTTTGGTCATTTTATTTTATATTTCAGCTCAAATAATATCAAAATACATGTGAATAAAATAGTCAATTTTGAAGAATTTATATTTTTTGAGTTGAGCTTTTAACACCCCTCTTATAAAAATTTTAGCCTAAAAGGATGAGGAAGTGAGAAGCCATATATATTATTTCTCCTGTTGAAATACTGTACATACCCCCGTTGATATTCGCCTCTTTCACTGTGCTAGGCTTTTCTTCTTCTTGATCTTCTTCCTTTTTTTTTCTTTTTTCTTTTTTTTAAATTTATTAAGGGGATAAAATTTACAAAACACTGGCATTAAAAAAAAAAAAGGAAATTTTTGTTATTATTAAGGATTCATTTATTTTGAGGTATTTTATAACCTTCTTATAACCATGTCTATTTTTCAATTTTTTTTTTATTTTTTCCCTTAGCATTATCTTAGATTATCAATAAACTTGTGTTTTGTGTATTTTCTTAAAAACGACAGTCAATTTGGTCATGTGGAGTTGAAAATTAGGAGAGGGAGAACTAGTTTATATACATAGTGAGAGGCGAAGTACAGTTAATTGAAGGTTATTATTTATGGTTATGGGGTTTATTATAAAAATAAAGAAACAAAACGAAAAGGCGGACGAATGGAGATGAGGGGCATTTTTGGAATTTTAAGGATGTTATTAGAATTATTTTAATTTTTTGAATTTTTTTTAATGGAATAACTTGTATGGGCGGGTTCTATAAGAAAATTTGTGGGTTGTGAAAAGCTTAACCCTTTTTTTTTAACTCTCCCCAATTCTCCGGTTGAAGATGAGGGGAGCCCAGAATTTTCTACACGACGTCGTGTCGTGAATTTAATCTCCCTTTGGTCCTGGATATGGACTCATTCTCAGTAGATCCACAGCTGTCCGTCGAAAAAGATTCTCACATTTAAAAAAAAATAAAATTTATAAAACATTTTTAAATATTAAAACAACAATCTCACGTTCTTTTCTGAATGAAAAAAATGTACTCATAAGCTATTGATGTAGGCGTAATACGACACTTTGATATGAGTCAATATCAATTACATTTCATACTTGCAAGGGTTAAGAAATTCACATGCATCTATGAACATCTAACCAGCAATTGTAAATACAAGAAAGAAAAGCTTCAAAAGGATCGTCTTCAATGAGAGTAGAAAATTTTTTACGATGAATTAAACGACCCAATCATTTTAGATAAATCTTTAAAATACAGAAATACACTGGGTGATTGGCCAAACTCGAAGGACTAAAAAGAGAAATTAATTAACTAGCTATAAAAACTTATTGCAATTTCTCGGCTTGGAGTACATGCTGTTTAGGGTGAGAAATATCGTGACCAGGAATGCTCGATCAGAATGAGCTCTCCTCGATATGAGGCTGCTCCTTGAGGAGAGTCATATCCGAAGAAACGTGGGAGCTGATCAAGCGAGTACAACATATCAGAAGGTGCGCGAGGAGGGACCAAAATTAAGTCAGATTGAAGACCTGGTCAATGGTCAACGTGTGGGTTATCTCCAAAGAGCTCGGGCAAGAAGCCCAGTCAACAGCAGTTGCCAGCACGTGGGAAATCCCAAAGAGTTGTGACACGAAATCCACTCTACGGCAGTTATATTGTCCACTTGCCCATGACTGCACCACCAAGTCAACAATGGTTGTGGGGTTGAGGGAACCAATGATTCCGGTTGGGTATAAAGGCTATAGAGGACGAAGGTAAGGGGGTTGGATAACTTTTTTCCTGACTTTCAAAGAGAGAGTACTCTCTCTGTCTTCCTTACTTTTTAGATAATTATTCTTCACTGTCTTGTTTCTTTTCTAAAATTAAGTTTTATGTTCGAATAGAATTGAGCCACGGGATTGTGGCACAAGTTTTTACAACAAGGCCTGATTACTGTCTTGAACATCGGAGAGTTATCGCTAAAAAAACATCAAACACACCCCTTTAACGGAGTTTTGTGAGTGTAGGTGGTCTAATTTAGCCAGTTCGAGGTTGAAGTAGTCTGCTCAAGTGATAAGGTTGCAATGCAGAACTGTTCCACAAACGATTACAAATTTAAATGTTAATGCGGTTGTCTGGTCGCTCTCTAACTCGACCAGATTTCAGCATCAATACATGTATTTAAGTTATTATTTGATCCGATTTTATCTCTACAACCTTGAGAGTCTCTGATTCTCTCTTGAAGCTTGTTGTTTAATAAAAGCAATCTTTTCACCTATGAATTATCCATTAATTGGAGATTAAAATTAAAGATTATTCTTGATTAAAAGGAAAGGCTTTCATCGATTTACTAGCTAATGTGATTCTTTCTTCTTTCCCTTTTTCGTTCATTTAAATAGGTAATGAATCAATAGATAAATTACAATTATACAATCCTTTTTTTAACCAAGAAATTACTTATAACTAGTCAGAACAAGTGATATATATTTGAATCCAATATTTCATCCCTAGATGTTAGTCCTTCAATTTTTGTGACCTTCATGTATACGAACAAATGCTGTCGAATCCCATGTACTCCTTGCGATCAATCCTTTGGACCATTTTGGCTAAGCCTATACCACCTGTACGTTTGTAAAGGAACAAAATCATTCATCAGTTTTAAGTGTTCTTAATATGTAGCAATTTCATAATCCACGGCGAGAAATCACAATAAAGACCTGCATGAATGAAGAATGAGATAGCATACCTAGTGACAATGCACTCACAAAGATTGTGAGGGACAGAGTGAAAATGATTATAGAAGCTCTGCCGAGTATATTGATCAGCTTTCTCACCACATGTTGTCCCACAAAGGCCGCAACGGTGGAGACGCCAAAGAAGTAGAGAGCTGTGTGATCAATCCAAAATGATAAATACATGGTCTGAATTCGACGCATGACCCAAAAAAGGTAAATGTGAAATTTCATTGATACTTGGCTAACAAGTTACCATAAGGTACCGGAAAACGCTTCAGAAGATAATACTCGACAACCGACATTGACGCAGAAAATGTCATGGCAAAGGTGGCCGTGGCACTAGAAACCTGCATGGAAGGTGAAGGCCTTAACAAGTTAGGCAGGCACGGACGCGTACGCTCGAGTCGAGGGTGTGCTTCAAATAATATCTTGAACTATTCGGAGAGTAAGAATTATGAACCTGAGGAGGGATTCCGAGCTCCAGGAAAAGAGGGCCTAAAATGAATCCCCCACCAAGGCCAAGTAGTCCACCAACTACACCAGCTGTTATACCACAAGCGCAGTAAAACACAAGCTGGTGTGGTCTCCAATTTGTTCCTACATCTCCCTTTGATGCAATTGTCCGCCGCCCTTTGTACAGAGCAACTGCCTCGTATGCACTAACTCCTCCGGCAACTGGAATCTGAGAAGCCACATGATTAATAAATAATAATCGTGATATATGAACAATCCCAGGTTTTCTATTTTCAATTTTTCGATTGTGGAGGTACCTGTAAAAAGTTCAATACCCAGTATAACACTGAACAAGTTGCTGTATAATTCTGTGTCCAAAACATTCAAGATTTTCATCAGTTCACCTCAAACGAATGCATCAACTGAAGGGTGGGGGGTGTGAATACAAAGCAAATGATTACCTTAGCAATCTGCAATGCAAGGACTATAACCCAAACGGCAACAAGAAGTCCAAGTTCTTTCCAATATATATTCTTGAGAATAGAGACCTGATATATAGTTACTGATTTCAGTCCTTATTGAAAATTATTTGATACAACCGTTGCAGGCATTGCAAATGCTCTTACCTCCGATTTTACCGGTTCTTTGGTTTCTTTTGGAGTTGTATTACTTAAATTCTCAGGTTCACATTTGAATTCTTCTGCTTGATCCCCATTTCCTGATTAATAAATTAAATTATTTTGGGGATGATGAATTTGGAAAAAGAAAAATGAAGAAAGAAAAAACTGTAAATCCACTCACTATCTAATTCCAAGCGTTTAGCGGCCTCCTGGAGAATCAAAACAAGTAAAGCAAGACACAGAAGAAAGTTAGACTCAATTAGCATAAATGAGTCCAAAGAATTCAAACGCTGGGCACGGAATTTTACCACTTTGGTTATGGTTTCTTTTTTCCAAGTCTCGACTCCTTTCAAGAATGCCTTGGCTGACATCCCTGCATTTCACCAATGCTCTATCAAAGCACCCGTCGGAAAAGAACGCTAAAAGAGAGAGGAGTGCGACTAGAAAAAAATATATATATACCTATGAATAGAATTATTAGCAAAACTGTGATCATCCAATCAGCAAAAATCACATTAAAAGCAACTCCAATACTGATCCCCAGAACCAACATGGGTTGAAATAAAAGTGCAAGGTCATAGTCGATAACGGGCATATCAAGTGTGGGATGCCTTTGCCTTAGATTGTAGACAACAGTAGCAACCGCAGTACCAGTGATCATGCCTGCTCAGGCATGAGAGTTAAAATGATTATGAGAGTAAGCATATGATTGTCTTGAACAACGAAGATTGAATTCGCAAAAGAGGGGTTTGTTTCACTTACATTTTGATAGTGCTACAGATGATTTTGGATCAAATCCAATAATCAGATTAAGCATAGGAACAAATATGCCACCCCCACCAACACCACCTACACTCCCACATGCTGCCCCAAAGAATCCAATTATACTACTCACAACAATTTTCCAGCCAAATTTTATATCCTATCAAATCCAATTTCATAAAGTGTCAAATATGTAGTCCATGTCACAACATAGAAAATACGCACAGAGAGACATTAAAAAAAAAAGGGAAAAAGAAGAAAGAAGGATACATCTAAAATTAAGTGATGGTATTAGACTGAACTTACCGGCCAAACATGTTTGTAGCCTGATCGGATTTTATGAGTAGGTACTTTGATTACATTCTTAGGCTCAACATGGTCAATTTTATTTGCACTTGTGGCTTCAGGTTTCAAAGTTGATTGTGCTGAAACAGACACCGAGGCTACAAGAAGTAAACCAATGAAAGCTGCCGCTGACAATCTCCACTGGTACCATTCCGATCCAACCCCAGACATGGAGAAAAACAAGGTTTTTATCGTATGAACGCAAGCTAGATCAATCAAAACAAGGAGTTAAACACCATGAACACTCAGAATTGTAACAGAACCCAGTTTTCTTTACAGATTAAATTTTTTTTTTTTGTTTTTCAAGAAATCACTTTCCTTTCTTTTCTCAGAGTTGAAACAAAATTTGTAAGCATGGCACAGAACAAGCTACAGAGTTCGAAAAGAGAGTTGGGGATTGTATTCTGCCTACACTCAAGCATTCAAAGCAAGAGATGAGTTGACTCCACCATAGAAAAAGAAAAACAAGAGTACAAAATCAGAGTCTATATTCTTCTTACCGGCACCAAATTTTCGTTATCTGTATTTTCCAAAGTTTTTGAGAAACTTTTTAGTTTCCTTAACAGTTAAAAATAAAATTTTAAAATTTTAAAACTGCCCTTATGACTCTTTGTACTGCCGACTGCGTGTGTATTAAGTTAATTTGGAAAAAAAACATTCTAAGTGCTGCTACCAATGACTGTCCTTGAACAATACCTACAAAATCTTTGTTTCAATTTGTTTGAGTGCCTATTAAGTTTCTAATTTGAAGAATCTCATTGTTGAGTCTTTTGGAGCTTTCAATTTAGTATTATGTTACTTTTTATCTTTTTATTCTTAAAAAGAGAGATGTATTATTACTTTGGTAGAGAAAAAAAATTTAATTAAAATAATCTAAACTTACTTTCATTTAAAGAGTCTTCTGAGAAATGATTAATATTTTTACTCTTTTATTTGCCACATAAATAAGTAAATGAATGCTTAAAAAGTTAAATTAAAAGAATCTTTTGTGATACTCTAATATCTCTCTTATCGTCTCGATCTCGTTTTGCTTTCTTTCGCACACAGTAAATACACCAATAAAAGTCCGACCAATAATTGCAACAATGTCTCAATCCATCCTCTTTAATGTAGCCTTCTAGATTTCACATTTTGCTTTAATTTCTTGGCATATTATAATCAGAAAAGAGAAGACTTTCTTAGCTTTCCATTGGATAATAGTTTTCTTAAGGAAAATAATTGATTAAGGTCATGTTTGGTATTGAGATAGTGTAGCTGAAACTCTAAAATGTTTCGTAATCATTTGTTGCGATGATTTAAGAGATAAGTTAATTTAACCTCATAATTGCATAATAGAAAACTTATGATATATTTGCTATTTTTACTTATTTAAAAATCATATTTATTATATGTCATTAATTTTTATTTTATAGTTATAATTTTTTTTTACAGCAATTGTGGCTTAACACCTGATTATATAGCAGGGCCTAAGGCTTAAAAAAAAAGTGCCATTAAGATTTCCCTCAACTATTGTTATTGGTGTTTAGGGAATGAAATAGGGTGACCAAGATAAAGGTGTTTGCTCATACATTATCGTGCTCTCCTCAAAGTAAAAGTGAGCAAATGGTTGAGCAGATCATCTCGACTAGAAAAATATGTGGTGACCTCGAGCACATCACCTCGACCAGGATGTTATTGGTCACCTCGACCAGGAAGTCACCAGGAAGCACGTCATCCGCGAGGCCAATTTCCTGCAAGAAGCATAAAGCCATTCCTGCTGTATTCTTGCTAAGGGTTGATTCGATGAGACCCGGTCAACGACAGTTGGCGAGGCATGCTCTCCAGCCCGAGAATCTAGGCACGAAGGCCACGCAACCACCCATGACTACGGAAATGGAGAATCCACGTTCGAGAGGTGGGAGGATAACGGACGTAGGCTGCGGAAAACTGGGATTGAGAGGAAGCCTATAAAAAGGTAGCCAACGAAAGTAAAAGGGTTAGCAATTTTGATTCTAAAAGAGAGAAAACAACCTAACAGCCATAAGATTTGTGGCAAGCGTTCCCCGAACCTTCATATCTGACTTGAGCATCGGAGGGTTTGCGCCGGGAAAACAATCGGCGTACTCTGACCTGTCTGTGTGCGCAGGAATCTCTGGAAAAGAAGCTTTACGAGGAGAGATCCTGGTCGTGGTGAAGTTGATCGAGCAGAGACCCTGGTCGTAGAACGAGGAGAACTAGAATCTCGCATCAACAAACTTATCTTTATGGATTAAGCAGTTTCTCTCCTATAATATCTTCAAATCTAGGTTTAATACCCAGTCCTAATATACTACCCAAAGGTTTTTCCAATTATACATGCGTAGCTGGGTCTCTTGTTTACTTTTCATTTCTTTTTGGGCAACATGATAAACACTTCAAGTCCTATATATTTGTTTGCATTTTGACACACTTCATTGTAACAACATTCAATCACCATTAAAAAGAAAAGAATCGTTGATAAGATGAACCCATTAATCTTCTGATTCGTGGAACCTTAGTTTGAGGATGCTCGAGAGTATTATGTACATGCGTGGATACGCAAGGATGCTATTAAATCTCAATAGATTTGAATATATCATTCCTCAATAGAGTGTAAATAAGACGCTCAAATAAATTCATGCTGATGACTAAACTATTGTCTGTTCAGCGCATGTATGATTGCTTGTTCTATCATCCAGCCGATATTTGTACAGATGCATGCTAAAAGTGCTCAAAGCAAACACCTTTTACATCAGTCACTGGTCTTGGTTTATGAGGTAATGTTTATGCCAAAAATGTTGTTAGTTTCTTAGCTGCAATCGGGTAACAATTTAGCATCTCAGCCCTATCTCCACATTATGAAGAAAATGCACTCATATAAATGATTGGTTTATGCGTAAAAGACACTCAGTTTTAAGTCAAAATCATTTCTGTCTTGTACTGGTAACAACGAATTGATGCATGTTTCGGGATTGTTTGGTATTGTTATTTGACAATCTAATAATAAAAAAATGTTTGGTAAATTTATTTAAAAGCGATTCTCAACTAATCAGATCTTGTATTGGTTTATAAAAGCGACCTAAAGTAGTTTTCTGAACATGATTATTTGAAAATCAATTTTTTTTAAGTACAATACAGAAATTGTCCTTCATAAACATTCATTCTTTCAAAAATACTGTCACATAACAATCAATTAATATTCAAATTTTATGGATAAAATGTTAAAAAATGGCTGCCGGCAAATAGTTCCAGCGCCCTTCGGCGATAAATCTGGTACCATTGAACTGAGGATTTCACGATGTACAGGACAGTACTGGTCTTGGCAGTAAAAATAATCCAATGGCATTGTAAATGCCATCAAATGTGGTAAAACCATAACACCACCGGTGAGGTTATGTTGCCGCAATTTATTTAGGACGCATTTTCCGTCGCTGCCAAATTTGTTTTGTGGAAGATATATGCCGACGTAATTGTGCAGATCATAAGATTTCGAGTCTAATGATGGTGGATGTGTCAATTCCGGACGATTTTTCCATCGCCATCGCCATCGATGGCATTGTTATCGGCAACAAAAAGTTCAACCATGCAGTTATCACTCTGTGATGAATATTTTTTTTTATTAATTAATTATCATTTGATATTGACTAATGGATTTTTTGAAAAGATAACATAATGATTAAAAATTACTTTATTAATAACATCTAATGCTTTGATTAATAGAAAGTTAAAAAAATATTTATTCAATAATATGCTTTAAATTTAATTTTAACTGATTTCTATAGAGCAAAAAGAAAATTAGTTGCCAATGGACCTTTGACCCAGCATTGAACTTATATTCTCACAGTTAAGAAGGATTGTAAGGGTAGGGGTTTAAGTTGGGGTTTGAGTTCTCATGAACTCAAAACTCTCTCAATTAAATATTTTGCATGATTGTGTGTAGTTTATTTGTAAGTCTTTCTCATTCGCGAAATGCGAGTGGAGTAGAGACACACTCGCAGAGACATATTTTCTCTGTGAGGATTACTTGTATGGGTTGTCTGAGTATATATTTCATAGATTTAATGTAACAATACAAGTCCTGATTGTAAATATCAATGTAATGTCTACTGTAATAGCAGAACAGTTGTATAATGTGTAATCAGTACTAAAAAAAATAAGTCTATTTTGGTCATTTTAATATATTATATATATTTTTTAAATTCATCAGACATACCCGCTAAATTATATGATAAGTGATTAGATTACAATCTAAATTTACGAAACATGTAATTAAATTATTTATAAAGTTGTTGTAAAATAAATTATTTGGGAAGCTAATGCAATCCCAAACACTCTTGGAAGAGAAGTTCACACACGTAGATGGACCACGAGCTGCGAACCAAAGACTCGATTCGCTTGTTCCAAAAGTTCCCCTTCAATCACGAATAGAAAGCGGCTAAAATGCAATAAATGTCACGTATTAACATCACACATTTTGGACCGCACACCCTTTAGCCACGATTGTAAAAAGTTGCAGACCTCATGTAATTAGTCCCCACCATTATTCTTCTTTTTCTTTTTCTTTTTCTTTTTTTTTAAAAAAAAAAAGAGAAAAATTTGTGAATGATACCGCTATTGATTAAGATTGCATAAAGTCATTCATACATATGCCACTGCAACCCAAGAAGCAAAATCAAAATCAAATTAGTCTGATTAATTGTCCAACTTTACTGTCAAAAACAGAAGCAAAATATCACAGACCTTTACTAACATATCTCACAGTGAATCTAAACAAAATATAGTTTAAAGACACAAACCACTGGCTAGAGATGAAAGTCAAAAGAACCCGACAAGAATCCTTTTTAAAAGCAGGTGGACGCCAAACTTTATTTGGTAACCAATGTGTTACAACCATATGAAATTCTAGGGTGTAGATGCACGCCCATCTCTTTGTATAAAGATTAAGAGTGATGATACAATTATAAATTTAAATTTATCTTATACAAACTGATGTGTCATTGATTCATTAGTTGAATAAAAATATAAAATAATAGAAATAACTCATGTGGGCCAATCGATGTAATTCAATCAATTTTATTATATTACATATCAGTTTGTACAAAATAAATTTGTATAAGAATTTGTAATTATATCATTATTTAAAGATTAAAGAGTCGTGTAAATGTACGCACTTTTTAAAATAAAGACACTCGCAAAGAGACATTAAAGTCATGTAAAACCACGCAATCAATACCTCAAAATTTACAATTTTTTGACAAAAGATTTAAGGATTGGATGTCTGTGATATTGCAAATAACACTCAATTTTGAAGTAGCAACTTTTGGCATTACATTAAAGAAGTAAGATTTTCCCCCGCCCAATATTTGGGAATGAAATGGTCAATTTTGAAGAATCTGCTCTTTATCTCTTCAATTCTGCAGCTGAGGATGAGGGGAGCCCACAACATAGTCCACGACTTTCTGTATTTTAATTTGAACTCACTTTTGTCTCGAGCGTGGACTCATTCTGTGTTGAATTTGGGCCTTCTTCTTCAGAGGTCCAAACTTCACCGCTTCTCAGTAGACCCACCGCTGTCCATCTAATAATATTCCCACAACTAAAAGAGTTCTCAAATTCTGTTTCCAAGAAAATCTTATAAGATTTTCCGTTGCAACTTTGCAAAATAGAGGTGAATCGTTTTTTATTTTTATATTTTTCTTATTGAAAATGAATTTGATACTTAAAACGATAATAACAGTGAACGTCAATATTTCATAAACCATATTAATGGATAACAAGAAGACATTGTCATTCTAGAGCAGCAAGAACAGCCATCCAAAGTAATCAGTAATCAATCTCCTTCAAGTTTGGACATCCTAGAATAGCGGCTTAGCTCATAATCCCAGACCACCACAACTCTTTAAAATAGCAATACGGATGCCAGAAATTTGTTCTTCAGATGGGAGAAACCATTGCAAAAGCTCCCTACATCATTTACAACTTCCCATTCATTACCAAAATCTGAATCTTGAACATACAACATTAAACTCAGTCTGGTAGTAAAACGCCACAACACGAAATTAGACACTAATTAGTAATTAGAAAGCAAGACTGGCATATTCTGTTTTGTGGTCAAAAACCAGAGTTGAGAGAAGCAAGTTCACGACCACAGGATTGCATAGCATAGCAAACAGAAGAAGCAAGTAATGCTAGTTAACATCTTCACAGAACCAAATGAAAGATCTACCAACTTGTATCCCACGGTTATAGGATAATATAAGCATTGAGTTACTGTATGCAAGCTTTGCGAAATCTCAGATTCTACGGCTACTAGTATTTGAAGCTACAACATATCCACCAATCCATCATCCTATAACCTTCTCCCCACCCAATCATCAGTTGACTGCAACAATCTCGCCATGAAATATTCAAAAACCAATTTACTCGAACCCTTAAAAGAGTCCTACATCAGTTTCCAATCAGGGTTGCCATTTACTCAAGAAGGCACTGACATCTTCACCAAACAGTTCGCGTCAATTACCTCTAAAATTTGCCCCATCTGGAACAATATTTCTTCATAAAACATCTTTTTGGTATCGACTTGAGCAATCCAATCCTGAAGCCATACGGGTACCATGCCAGAAACATAAAACTATTTAGGAGAATAGCGCCTTGCTCTAGGAAGCAGCAGCACAGGCTTACTTCAACCAAGAAATGAAATCACAAACTCAGGGAAGGGAACCATCGATCATTTCCCAGCTACGGCATACAAGTTTCGTGCAGTCCAGTGGGTCCATAACTCAAAAGTCTGAAGTTCGCCAAACTCATTAACTATTTTCCAAGAGTGTGACTGCAAGATTCATATCCAAGCAAACAGACTACAATAATCAAACAAAGAGTAAGACGCATGCAATCAATTCACCAGTACAACAATACAACAATGTCCAGTCAGTCCAGCAATGATTCACACGCATACCATCAGTATCGGCTTAATTGACTGGAAAATGGCATTAATCATAAAGCTCTATAAACTACTTCAAGGACTACCAGTAGTGGCAACATTAGAACAGATCAACAGAACAGAAGCAAAGGGTGACAACAGATACTCATATTATATCAAAAGAAAAACACTAAACTTTATTTATTTAATTTTTTTTTCTTTTCAGGTGATAAAACTAACCAAAATACTAATAGTTGTCACTATAAATCTTACATAAACCCTTCAACCAAACGTGGCTTCTCGCTTTCTCTTTCTTTATTTTTCCCTTCTTTGACATTGCTGCCGCCGCCATTCTTCCCTCTCTCTCCCTCCACACAACCACCGCCCTCCTCTCCCTCCACCGCGTCATCATCCCCACCGCCCACCACCACCAACCTGTCACCGTCCGCCAGGTCACCCTCACCACCCCCGCCCACAACCACGACCTTATCCTCGCCCTCCTCCAAAAGCCCACCGCCCTTCACCGCTCCGCACGGCCCCGGCGCGTCCGGAAACGCGCCCACACCCACCACATCGTCCGAGACATCCTTGGCCCTCGGCCACGGGTCGTCCACGCAATGTCCCGGCGCGCCTTCTTCGTGGAAGAACGAGGTGGCGCGCGACTTCACGGCCGAGGCGGCTTTAAGGAAGGCCTCCTTGATGGAGTCCGGCGGCAGGGCGCAGTCTTCGAGGCCGGCGTCTTCGAGCCGTGGAGGGAGTATCGTGTCCAGTAATCCTCCTGTCTTTTCTTTTGTAGCTTCCATCGATTGAAAAATAAAAAATATTATATATTGAAATGAAATAAAAGAGAATCCAGAACAAGAAGATCGAGCGTGGATCGAGGTTGTTCGGTCGATTTAGCAGGAACAGGACTTTTAATTGATCTTCTTGTGTGCAATGTGCCACCCACGTGTCCGTGTTGTCTCTGTGTTACTTTTCATTTTCTTTTTCATTTTTTTTTAAATTATAATTTCTAGAATGAGCATGCACACGGACACGCATCATGGACCCGACTACTGATCTACGATTGCTTAAAACAAAATAGCCCAAAGCCGAGCAAAGGGAAGAAAATGCCCAATGCAGAGTTGGAAAATCTATTTTTTTTTAAATAAATAAAAAAAAAAGATCAAACTCTTGCAGTTTTGTCGTTTATTTGTCTTTTACGCTCCAAAATAAATAAATAAAAGTCATGGCTATTTTGGAGTTGTTTTAAAGTTGAGTACGAACCATAGTCATTCATATAAAATAATAAATAATAAATAATATATTATAATTTTTATCGTATGCTTATAAAAAAAATTCTATTTTAGAACGATTTTAACATATTCGGACCTATAAATAAAACCTCTTACTATATGATGTTGGCTTGGTACGTGTTTAATATTTATACATATCAAATTTTTTTCAACTCTCTAAAACATTGATGCTCAATGACAAGTATATATTTGTTTATCTTCTTTCATCATTATCAAGGGATGCCACAGTGGATCCAATGGCTAGTTGCAACATGGCTAAGTCCCATTATCAAACACCAGTAACTTTTTTTTTTTCATTTTTTTGCATGTGAATTATGTTGCTTTCATAATATTTATTTGTATTTCTACTGTCTGCATATTAAGATTCGGTGAATTCTATATAGAAATGAAAAATCAACATCTGTGAAGAGAATGTTTGGTAAATTTTATTTTTAAAGATTTATACATTTTAAATGTGATTATTATATATTTTGTGTTGCAAAAAAAAAAGAGGAAAAATATAACTGACTGCAATAAACATTGCAGTAATGCTTGTATGAACAAGCAAATATTATGTAATATCAGAGCTGCCCCTCTTGCATCATTCATCACATTATGACTTATCTCCCCCTTAAAGAGGTAGCTCCAATTTGTACCAAGAGATGAAATCAGTTATGGGTTTCGTTCCCCAATTTTGATTTGGATCAAACTTACTTCTTACCAATAAAACTGACCCTCTTGCATCATTCATCACATTATGACTTACCTCCCTTAAAATTTTGAGATTTTGGGATTTGATTTTAACGATTATGGTATTTCCGACAACTATGGGATTTGAGTTCAAAGTCAACGACATTTGTCGAGTATTCTCAATTAATTTTTATTTAATTATCATATGATTTGCAATGCTTTCTTTAATGGTGTGTTTACTTGAGGTATGCTTATTTGAGGGTTTAGGGAATGTGAATGAAACCCATGTTTACTTGGTAATTTTAGAATGTGAATAAAATATGTGGATCCCACACAATTTGTGAATAAGGAATGAAAATCCCTCTAATTTTTTTCATATTTTTCGAATTACCCTCATTCAAATCACAATTAATTTTATTATTTTAAATGTCGTTATTATTATTATTATTATTAAATTTTATTAACTTTATTATTTTAATTATTTTTATTAATATTATCATTATTAACATTTATTATTAATAATTTTATTTTTTTAATTAATATCATTTTTATAATAATATTTGTACATGTATCTAATTAATAAAAATTACATTATTTAATACTATAGGTATTTTAGTAAACTGATTATCATCCTCATTCATGATTCCCATTTATTTTGCTAAGTAAACACATTAATGACATTGCAGCACATTTTCATTCTCATTCTCATTTATTTTTGTCAAGTAAACATTGAAATCTCATTCTCATTTCTCATTTACATTTCAGCTCATTTATATTCCATGAAGGAAACGCACCATAAAAGAATACGTTGACGTGAAATTTGATAGTGCTTTAGGATGCTTTCTTTAGTTGAACATGTTGATTTGAATTTTTTATGGTACCTTGGGTTGCAGCGATTCTGTTCCGGCGATGGAGACAATTAAACTCCAATCTGTTTTTTATTCCCGAAGGATGAGGTTTTAAGTTGTGTTTTAGAGAGTGAATGAGAGTTTATGTTTGTAACTGATGAATGGAGTCAAAGTATAAGATTGGGTTAATGCCATCAAAATGTAGATAATAACTAGGAATGGCAATGGGGTGGGGTGGGGGTGGGGAGACCTACCCCATTCCCCACTCCGTTAGAAATTTTTGCCTCCATTCCCCACCTCATTCCCCAATAAATTTAGTGGGGTGGGGATGGAGAATCCTCATGTGGGGAATGATTTCCCCATCCCCACCCCATTCCTCATTTATCTATTTTATAATATGTATAAATATATTATTTTAGTAAGTTAAAAATTAGATACTTAAAATAAAATCATCACCATATTATAAAGTATTTAAACTCTTTTAAAAAAAAAATCTAAAAGTTTGAAACAATATCTTAAAATGATATTAAAAGTGAAAAATATTTAAAGAGTGTAGCACCTTAAAAGAGAAAAGAAAATATAACAATGTTTCAGAGTTGAAAAATATTATAGGATTTTCTTTAATTCATATCTTGTTTATATTGCATAAAAATTTAAAAAAATTATTAATTGACATTATAATTGATAAAATAAAAATTATTAAATAAGAATTAAAAACATATTTATATATAATGGGGATTGGGGTGGGGGTGGGGTGGGGAGTACAAAACCAAACCCCACCCCATTAAGAATTTGGGAATTATTTTCCCCCGACTCCCCACCCCATTCTCCAAAAATTATTCAAAATTTTCCCCATTTGGGGTGGGGCTCCATGGGGCCCCAAACCCGTAGACAATTTTGCCAGCCCTAATAATAACCAATATTAAATAAGTAAAATTGAGTAGTGCTAAATATTTTAAGTATCATTTTAAAAAAAAATTAAAAGTATCAAATAACACCACCATAAATGGTAAGAAAATCAATTACAGCACATAAATTTAATTGTTATAAACTTATTTTAAAGCAGGGAATGAATTTAAACTTACTAACCCTTTGAGTTGAGTTAAATCAGAAAAGTAAATTAAACTGGAATAAACTATTTCAACCAATGCAAATTTCAATATCATACCGGAAAACATTGATCCTGTCAAATGAATTAAACAACACTACTCCATTTACAGAGCCATTACGAGTATATACAAGTGAAACTATTTCCAAAACCATAGTCTCTAGATCATCAAAATAATGATAAACAAGCCTCCCTTTCCAATTGTTCATAGTGTTGTTAGGTTTAGTTGATCAAAAAGTACAAAGAATTTGCTGAATTGGATAATCTGAATGTGAAAAAACTTTGAAGAGTGGTGAAGAATCATATGCATACCGGACAAATGCAGTAAGGAAGCTGACTTTCTTGTTTTTCCAATTTGATCCACCCACTACACATAACCATTGAAAGGCTGGCCCTGATTTTCTTTCTAAATTTTGACATATGACATGTGGGATGTAGTCATATATGAGGTGAAATGAAAGGAGTGGGATCAGTAAGAATGAGGATTTACCCAGAAAATGTTAAACGTTGTGAAGAGCTTTGATTGATAACATTGGTGTCTTTCTCTGGTTCCGTCTCTTGGGTAGCTTGCCGATCTTCAGTGCTTGAGCTGGGTGGGTTCTGACCATAATCACTTGTGAGCCCACTGTAGTCACTACTACCAAGCTCTACACTTTCTAGCGCTATCTTCCTGAATTTTTTCATGTCTTCCCGGTACTGCATAGAATTATAATCTGAGCCTCCATATGAACCATATATTGTGCTGTGCCCTGGTGTGATTCCTTCATTCAGATCGTCCAGAGGCATATTTCCTTCCAAAGCTCGAACTATCTGCTTAGAATAGCAGCAGCAAAAGGTTTACAAGCCAGCATATAATTTAGGTTTGATTTCAATGTTAAATTAAAATATCTCACTTTGCCAAAACTACTTGCAAATATGATCAAACATCGGTTATTTATTAACTTGCCAATATCCCATCAACCACTAGCAACTGAGAATTAAGCTGCTTGTTAAGGCATTGGAATTCAAACTCGATAGGACTATGGCCATTCACTTCCGAAGTCCTTGAGTCAACCGAGAATCTAGGTTACCTATAACTAAGTATCTAGCACGTGATGGAATTACCTGGCTCATCCGTGGCCGACGCCTTGCAGAATGACGTATGCAGGCTGCAGCACAAGCTGCCATTCTGGTCATTTCAGCTGAATCGTACTCTTCCAATTTCTGATCAACAAGAGCATCAAAGTTGCCGTCTGCCAGACCTTGTGCAAGAAAAGGTTTTGCCTAAAATTCATAACAGTTATTGTCATTTTTCCCGACCAAAATTTTCAACTAGCAAGAAACAAAAGGACCTGTAGGGCAAAAAGGAAAATATCATGGAAGCCTTAAACCTTTCTTTCACTTGATTCTTTGTACAACATCTATCTACAATTCCTAAAGGACATAGCACAGGGTTGATTATTCGTGTTAAACTGAATGAAGCTCATGAAGCAGAATACATACCCAGTCAACCATGCTATCATCAGCAAAGGTATCAGCTTTATCGAAAGGTCTGAATCCAGTAATCAACTCCAGAAGCAGGACACCAAAAGAGAAGACGTCTGACTTCTCAGTAAGCTTCCCAGAGGAGGCATACTCTGGAGCCAAGTAACTGCATATGATGAATGTGCATGAGAAGTGGCACAGGTCCCATTCAAGATGAGATAACTGCATCAGGTGAATGACAGCAGGGTAGTTATTCAAAAATGACGCAGAAGATGTATTTTACCCAAAAGTTCCCATAACTCGAGTGGAGACATGAGTATCTGTATCTAAAGAATGCTTAGCAAGTCCAAAATCTGCCACCTGAGAAACAATAAAAGTAAATTCATTTAACATGAAGGTCAACACCATAGCATGTAGATCACTAAATTGAAATGAATTGTACTCTTCATATAATACATTCAATTGGAAACAAACGTTATATTTCCACAAAATCTTTTAAAACAATATATTCCTCAAAACATTACACTTGATTAAAGATCTTAATAAATAATTGTTCCCAAATTATTTATCATTAGTGCATCCTGATTTTATCAATCATGAAGGATTATTTCACTTTCAAATCAGGTTACTCCCCTTCAACTGATATATTTACCCATTCCAGTGCCAAGCAATACTTCACTGTAAGATAATAGTTTACAAATTGGCAAAGATTTTATAACATTTTATAATAAAAAGAGACCTTCTATAAAAGCTATGACTTAAGCGAAGTTTCCAAAAAAGAAAAGAAACCAAACGCAGAACAGGTAAATCTCAAGATAAATCAAGAAGAAAACAAAAGCGATAGAGCACAACTATTTCAATATGTACGATATGTATGCAAGTCAACAAAAAATAATGCGAACCATCAAATCTATGTCATACCTTTGCCTCAAAGCTATCATCAAGAAGAATGTTAGCTGACTTGATATCACGGTGTATAATCTTGGGCTGACCTGAATATGCATTTATCTCAAAAGGAGTTGCATAAGCTTAAGATCTGAAAAGAGTTCAAAAGAATACTCACAGTCCTCATGCAGATAGGCCAATCCTCTGGCTGAACCTAAAGCAATTTTCATTCTAGTAGGCCAGTTCATAACCGGTCTATCCTTCCCTGAAATATTAGTTTTATGTGATGAGACCAGATTATCATAAGTTAAGACATAATTTTTCAACTTCCTGACAGTTATCATAATACGTTTCAATTGAAATTTCATAAAGAACTCCAGGGTCAGTAAAGTCCTGTTCAACTAGTATTCAGAGGTCAATGAATTCACAAACAGACTCCTGCAGATGAATCATCTGATTCTCATTTCTTTCTGAGAAACAGTCTAAGATCTGTTATTATCTTTTTCCTACTGAGTGTCATATAAACAACATTTAAACAAATAAATCATAAAACTTTAGGCAGGTTTATAGTTGGCAGCATTTGCAAGAGAACTTTGAAAACCCTGAATGACTTCTTTCAACCTCACATGCCCTAAAAAATTCGGAAAAAGATAAGGAAACAAAATTCCACATGAACATATGAAAATCTTTGGGCTTTTTGGAACTAATTTTGCATAAATTTTACATTTTGTCAAGAAATTTCTTTCCTGAAAGTAAACTTAGCACTAGCGTATCAAGTTTTTGGTAAAGCAAATATGATTCACTTTACTAGTTCAATTTTTACACATGAACCCCATGAAAATCCTTGGGCTTTTTGGAACTACTTTTCATAAATTTTTACATGCTGTCAAGAAAATTTCTTTCCTGAAGGTAAACTTAGGCCTACTATATAAGTTATTAGTGACTCAAAAGATCTTATTTACCTTTTTTTTTTCAATTTTTACATACCAGCACGCTCGTACAAACAACAAAATCTGATCCCAGAAAGTACTAACCATGTAAATGGAATTCCAAGGTTTTGTTCGGAACAAACTCATAGACAAGCAATCTTTGGGACCCAAATGTGCAGTATCCAACCAGAGAAACTAGATGTCTGTGATGCACTTGGCTAATGATCTCAATCTCAGCCTGAAATTCACGCTCCCCCTGTCCACTTCCCGCTTTTAGTTGTTTGATTGCAACCACTTTCCCATTTGTAAGGACTCCCTTGTGGACATAACCAAAACCACCTTGACCAAGTAAGTTGGCTTCAGAGAAATTATCTGTTGCTATCTTTAATTCTTCATAAGTAAATGTGCTCTTAAAATTTCCAACAGGCATGCCTGGAGATTGACGAGGGAAAGGTTTATCAGAATCTAAACTGCCACTGGTTGAAAGAGGTTCGTTGAAAGCAGAAACAGGAACTGTTGGCAAAGGGGCAGTCGGTCCATTGCTAGGGGGCAGAGAAGGCTTTGGCAGTTCTTGGTAATCACTTGGCGCAGACACATTCTGTTGCCAGTGATGAGGTTTTCCAGCAAAGGGGTCATCTGGAGAATTTAACAAAAAGACCCCTTTTACAAGACTTGAACACCAAAACTCATTCAAAGAACTAGACAAAAATACATTAAGAGTGTACAGAAAATACAATAAAGTTGAAATGTTGAACAAGTTGTTATTAGCAAACTCACTTCGAAACTTGTACATGCATATACAATTTGACCCGAATAGGAAATGAACACACACCAAACTAAACCCAACATAAAAAAATACTGTTTGTCCGTTGACAGAATTGTACCAATCAAAATATAGAAGCCAAAATCAAAAGATAAAAGCTACACACTCATGGATTTACATGCATATACATGTAGAATTAACATCAAAGTCATAATACATGCGAGTAATCCCATAATTCAAACCTCTAAAAGTCATTATATCGAACAATAAGTAAATAAATAAATAAAGCACTTACATAGACCAGACCTCTAAACACTTCATATACTATAAGTCTATAATAAAATAAAACAAAATAAAATATGTAAGCCAAAATAAAATAGTATGAAAGAATTAACTTTAACATTTGAAAAAATACTTTTGAGCGGAAGATTTTGAGCAGCCAGCTTCCGCTTTCTCCTCTTGTAAAAAATTAAGAAAATGCCCACGGCAGCTAACACAATTCCCGCGCCTATCACCACTCCAACAACCATCCCCGCCAGCGCCCCCGGCGGCAGGTATCCATTCCGCGTCGGCGACGGCCGCCGAGTTCCCACTGTCGATCCGCTCGTTGGCGTCCCCGACGACGGCGGAGACGTCAAGTTTCCTGGAGCTGGCGCCGAGACTGCACTGACAGACGGCGGAGGCGCTGGAGGAGAGAAAGTGGAGTTAGTGTCGGGTGGCGCTGGTAGTGACGTTAGCGGCGGCTGCGAAGTCATCACTGGAGATGACACTGTCACGTTTGACACACTAAGCAAAATTTTTTTAAGTTTTCTTGTCTGAATGATTTGAAGAGCATTCACGTCAGTTGAAGTGTTGAAGAAGAATGAAGCGGGCCCCCACTTCTGACAGCGATAATGCGGCTGAAACGCTTGCGTTCCTTGCAATTTTTTTTTTTTAACAACTCAAAATGATGTCGTTTTTCACACTCTCTCTCTTAATGGACAAGGATTTTCTGTTCATACGCGGAATTTTTTACTGCTTATTGACACGGTGAATCCACGTGCGGATTCTTCTAGTATTGAATTCCACGTGGAAAACTTTTATTGGATATCATCTTTTATATTTCAAGTATTTGATCTTTTTGTTTCCGTTTTAAGGGTTTGTGTAATGGGTTTCCTTAATTAAATGCGATTTACATTTATGGCTCTCTAATCTCAATCTAAATGTAAATAGGTAGATTCCATCTAGTATTCTACATACCATAATTAATGTGTACATAATTAATGCTAAAGTTTTACCTATTAGATCACCCGTCAACATTTAAAGTTACCAATAAAATTAATCGTTGAATCCAAAATAAATCAAACTCATTGGTCATTGCATAAATTACATCCACTTGTTAAATAATAAATTCAAATTAAAGAGTGAACACGAGTAATGTTTTAACCTATCTAATGTTTTTTGTTTATTTGTGGAGAATAATTTCTTCGATAAATTTAAAAATAAACTTCAACTACTAGAAATCATACATTCGTATTGCACCATATTAAAAATAAACACCACATCAAAAGTAATGCAAGAGATCCCAATGCAATTTGTTATTTAAAACACTCTCGACTCGTATCATGAGCTTAAGTATCTAAGTTGTGCCATAATAAATCTGATTTTAGTGTCCATTTTTATAATATTATTAAAAAGAACTGTGAAAGTAAATGAATAAAAATTGTTGGTTCTTTTCTTATTATTATTTTATGCACACGTGACACAACCATAAAAAAACTAATTGGGTTGCATAATGTGATTATGAATATAATAAGGCAAATGCTAAGTTACAATAATTGTAACATACATCTTTCATGTGAACCACATAAATTATGAATCTTATAATTTTATGTGGTTCACATAAAAGATGTATGATACAATTATTATAACTTAAAAATTCCCATATAATAAACTTACAAAGATGTGTCGCTTGGTTGAAGACTTCGAAAGCAAGAATTATTACTTAGCCAACTTAACTGCCATTGCCTAAAGAGTCGACAGTGAAGCTCTGTGGAAATGTCGCTTTCTAAGCATCACAATAATTTGCTGCATCCTTTTGTTTGAGCTGTCTGCTGCCCCGTGAATGATAGAACTCAAATCTATGACCTTGGCATTGTTATATAAGTCATAAAGTTTACTATAAATGTTGTAATGTTTATTCGTTTCTTCGATGAAGATTTTTTCTTTCTTTCTTGGTTTTTACATTTATAATTTCTTCAAATAAAATATGGATCCTTATGTTGGTGTATATTTTTTAAAAAATAAATAAAAGAAAATTAATTTATTGATTGTTTATAATTATTTTCTCCCGATTTACTCTTATCGTTTTAAAATGTACTTTTAGTTTATGAATTTTTTTTAATTAAAAATTATATCTCTATTGAGTAACAAAAGTATATCTTTATGAAGAACTTCTTTTACTAAGAAGAGAAATTATCATCACCGTCAAATTTGAAGAATCCTTTCACGAAAATAATTGTAACGCATCTGTCAAAATGGAATTTTTGTTTTTTTTTAACAAAAGTATGAGAGATTTCCATCCAGTTAAACGTTTTCATCATATTCTAGAAATTTAAGCCTAAAATTTCTTCGAAAGAAAAGTTGTAGTTATCCGTTATTATCAAGATTTTATTCAAAAGTTATCCATTAGTATCAAGAATTTATTCAAAAAGATGGTTAAGAAATGAGAAACTTGTAGAGAACGTTTTTTTTTTCATTTTTATCAGCAAATGTTTAGACAGAAAAGAGCTTAAAAACCAAATTACATTCGCTAAACATATAAAACATTAAGAAAGAAAAATTTTTATTTATCAATTATTTGAAAATGAAGTCTTACATTTTAGGAAGGGAAAAAAACAATGAGTCCCCTAACGTTTTCGAAAAAAAAAAACATAAAATCCCTTAACGTCATATAACCCCCATTTTTATTATTAAATTGTATTTATTTTAATAGTAAATTTATTTTTTTAATTTACAATTGCTATTATATCCATATAATAAATAATTCAATATATTGACTTAAGATATGTTATGCGTATAATGAAATTACTAAATTTTTTTATTTAAAACTTAAAATTTAGATGTAATTATCTTTTGTCTAAATTATTCACTCTAAATTATAAACATACCCTTTTCAATGGTAAATTTGATTTTAATTTTACCTATTATTCATCATATTTGATCATCCCATCATTAGGAAGGGTATATTTATAATTTAGAGTGAATAATTTGGACAAAAAATAATTATAATTTAATTTTGAATTTTAAATAAAAATTGTTGATTTTATTATACATGTTATTAATGATATGTCGTAAATCAATATATTAAATTATTTATTATAAGAACACAATAATAATTATAAATTAAAAATAATTTTATTATTAAAATAAATAAAGTTTAACAATAAAAATTAGGGTTATATGTGTTTTTTAAAACGTTAAAAGGTTTTATTTCCATTTTTCCAAACCCTTTCTAAAAACGCATGGCACAACTGCCTGCTTAAAGTTGGTGTTATCTCGTCGTTTTAACTCAAAACGCCCAATCACATAACATAAAACGATCTTCTCATAAAACCTGCATTAAATATTGCCGAACACAGCCTTGACGTTTTATTTGCCACTTGGCAGTTAACCGACTTATGGGATTATTGCATCTGGGTTCCTAGTTTTTATTTTTTCAAAAATAAGGATATAGTTTGTCGATTTATACAAACAGGTACCTACAACTTAACAAAGTTACCAAAATATTCAATTTTTACCATGTGAATTTTTAACTTAAACCCTATATTGAGCATTGGTTTTACAAAGTAAAAAGGACCTTAATGATTTGAAAAAGAAACGATTAGTATTTTTTTTTTGAAAAAGCACTTATTTTTTATACTTTTTTTATATATTGAATTTGTTTTGAAAATCACTTAACATAATAATCCACTAAGATATTTAATAATAATTTATAAATCATAATACTGTTATTAAAAGTTTAATGATAATAATATGCACATAATTTTCTAACTATATTTGTATGTTTTATGTTGAGAATTTTCTCACATTTAACACTGATAATGCTAATTGAATTTTAGTTAAAATGTTATTATTTTTCACTTAATGATTAAAGCCTCGTTTGGGAGTGTTTTGCCATGGCAATGCAGTTAACCCTAATAGGGCTTAAGTGTAATTAGGGAAACAAAAAATGTGCATGGTATTATAACACTTGCTATTTATTAAATGCATCCATGGACGCACACTCACACATATATATTTACACTATTACACTTATTTGGTTATTGTCAATTCTCTTTTTATCTTACCCTTGTTACCATAAAATCTCTTCTAACTATTCTCATTATAATACTTCTTAGCATAAAAATGTCTACTTATTACTTGTAATTCTAGAAATACATTAATTTATATGAATAAATCAAAACAAAAGAGGTTGTGATCATTATCACTCGTATAATAATGGTCTTGTAACGTCTTAGGTACACAATACTTTTCTATATAATATATTATGTAAGAATTGACTTGTAACGTCTTAGGTACATAAAATCTCTTCTAACTATTCTCATTATAATACTTCTTAGCATAAAAATGTCTACTTATTACTTGTAATTCTAGAAATACATTAATTTATATGAATAAATCAAAACAAAAGAGGCTGTGATCATTATCACTCGTATAATAATGGTCTTGTAATGTCTTAGGTACACAATACTTTTCTATATAATGTATTATGTAAGAATTGACTTAGTTATCTTCTTTCTTATATATATATAAAACAAAGTCATTGAAGTTCAAATCCATGATCTAAGTTCTAAGAGGAATTCTTATTACTGCTACAGGTATATTGTTGTGCAAATTTTATTGAACTCGTAAGTGCACGAATCTATTGTAGTATAGATCAATGGTGACGAGTGTCGATCCCACGAGGAGGTGAATTTTAATTGTGTAGAATTAATTTTGTAAATGAGTGGTTGGATTTCTGGTGAAGTTGATTTTGAATATTCTAAAACTTAAATTAAAATGGCGAGAATAAATTGAGGATAAATCTATTGAAATGAAGTACTTAGGTATCTAGATCCGTATCAACATGCGCCATGGGCTAAATAATCTTTATTGATGTCAATTAAATCATGAGGGGGGAATTCACACCTCGTGAACCACACTCTAATCAATATGGTGCTAAGGGCTTATCGTGCCAAATAATAATAATCTTGTACTAGGGAGTCGGTGAAACCAGGGCGGTATCTAGACAAGATTAGTATTATTTGTCGACGAAAAGTCAAATCATCCACAAAAATTAGAGGGGAGAAGAAAGTAAATTTACCAAATAAAGCTCATGACACATATTGAGACTTCACTTTCAACCCAAACTTGAAAAAAAATTAGCTACTCATAATTGAACTAGGGGTAAAATAGAAATTTATTAAAATACGTAGAAAATACAAGATGGAGAAGGAATTACAGAAAATGAAGTCCAAAAATAGATTCACAGATATCAAATTAGGGGAGGAGGCCCCCTTTTTATAGATACATTGAGTAAATCATGGCCATCGGATTAAAAACAGTTTGGACGCTCAAGATTGTGCCACATCATCAGTCAACAGTATGCGGTTTGAACAGTAACACGGTTTGACCCAGCTTGAACAGTAACGCGATTTGGTTGAAAATAATCCTGTGTAATGCATGTACCGTACGCACAAGTTTTAGTCCACTAACATGCTTCCACATCACCAATCAACAGTACATAAAAATTTTAGTCAAACAAGATCGTGACACCTTATCAGTCAATGCCACATCATCGGTCAATGCCACGTCATCGATCCGCCTATGTGAACAATGTCGTGAACAGTAACGTAGACAATACCGTATATGTGAACAGTGCCATTTTTTCTTTTATGCTTCTCCTAAGGTTTTTAACCGTCCTGAGTTCAAAAGTGATGTTCGTTTTGCCGTTTGATCTCTCGTTTATTGTGAAATGACTATGATGCCCCTAAAATGTACAAAATACTTAATTAAAATAAAACACACATAATTAAATTACAAGAGCCTTAAATACATAAAAGTAAAGGTTGTTAGTAAGACTTGAAATGTAAAATGACGATTTTTTCCTTTATAAATATACATTTTCTAACACTCAACATATACCTCAACTTCAATAACTTCATTATCTCATTACAGTTGAACCTCTAAATAGGAATACTCTATATAAGAATAATATTTTTATAATAATAAAAAATTATGGTCCCAACTTGGGACTAGTTATAATTAAGAATAAACTCCACATTATAATAAGTTATATTTTTTGTAGGTCCCATATTAATAAACTTACCTCTACATAGTAATAATATTTCAAAAATATATGCCATGTTATATTATATAATTAAGATGGGACAAAATATCTTTATAGAGTTGCTTATAACAATGATTTATTCTTTAAAATTGTAATCACGTCTTTCAACTTGCGAATATATATTAATTAGTAGAATAGACACTTAATAATTGTTCAACAAAATAATTAATTTATTAATGTCTATGCATTAAATTTGACTCACTTATTAATTTATTAATACATGACATAGGAATAATTTATTAATACATGACATAGGAATAATTTATTAATATATGGTAAAAATTTATTAATTTACCTTTATATCACTTGCATTATGGATAATTTAGAAAAGATAAAAATTTTTGTGTTGATGCTGAAATCTGCTCGCCCTTGGACGGCCCAGATTCTTTCACCAACGTTTATATTATCCACTGCTGCTCGAACCACTGGGGTTGGAATCACTCTCCTTTTCCTTACTAGACCTGCGTTCACCAAAAACAGATTAGAGACGCCGGTGGTTTTGCCGGCGTAAACCCTCCGATGCCTAAGTTAGCACAAGGTGTTTACGGGAAAACAGTTAAATTTTGATTCAAGAGTGGTTCTAATTTGCTCGAAGTTTGTAATAAAATTGCATGGTTTCAATTTGGCAGCGTTTTCCCCCCCTCTCTTTCTCCCTCTTTTCCTCATCGATTTCTTCTTCTTTTATAGCCGCTGTCCCCACGTTTCCGTTTGCCATTCATCCCACCTTTTTCGGGTAGTGGAAGCCCCTTATGGGATTTTAACTGCTACATTGTGGGCAAACGTGGGATCTCGCATCTCCCACAGCGGTTCTGGGAAAAGCGCAACTACCGCGATTCTGTGGGATCGTGTTTCCGCTTTTTGGGGGACGGGTACTGTTGAGTGTTAGAAAATGCATATTTATAAAGGAGAAAACCGTCATTTTACATTTCAAGTCTTACTAACAACCCTTACTTTTATGTATTTAACATTCTTATGATTTAATTACGTGTGTTTTATTTTAATTAAGTAATTTATGTATTCTAGGGGCATTATAGTCATTTCACAATAAAGGAGAGATCAGACGGCAAAACGGACATCACTTTTGAACTCAGGACGGTCGAAAACCTTAGGAGGACCATAAAAGGAAAAATGACACTATTCACATGTACGGTACTATTCACGTACACAGTACTGTATACGTTACTGTTCACGGCACTGTTCACATAGACGGATTGATGACGTGGCATTGACTGATGAGGTGTCACGATCCTGTTGGGCTAAAATTCTTATGTACTGTTGATGGTGACGTGGCAGTATATCAGTGGACGAAAAATCTCGCGTACGGTGCATGCATCACACAGGATTAGTTTCAACCAAACCGCGTTACTGTTCATCCGGGTCAAACCGCGTTACTGTTCAAAGTCGGGTCAAACCGTGTTACTGTTCATCCGCGTGGTCAAACCGTGGACTGTTGACTGATGACGTGGCGCAATCCTGAGCGTCCAAACTGTTTTTAATCCGATGGCCATGATTTACTCCATGTATCTATAAAAAGGGGGCCTCCCCCCCTAATTTGATATCTCTGAATCCATTTTTGGGATCCATTTTCTGTAATTCCCTCTCCATCTTGTATTTTCTTCGTATTTTAATAAATTCTCATTTTGCCCCTAGTTCAATTATGAGTGGCTAATTTTCTTTTAAGCTTGGGTTGAAGGTGAAGTCTCAACATGTGTCATGGGCTTAATTTGGTAAATTTATTTTCTCTTCCCCTCTAGTTTTTGTGGATGTTTTGACTTCTCGTCGACAAATAATACTAATCTTGTCTAGTACCGCCTTGGTTTCACCGGCCCTCTAGTACAAGGTTATTATTATTTGGCACGATAAGCCCTTAGCACCATATTGATTAGAGCGTGGTTCATGAGGTGTAGATTCCCCCATCATGATTTAATTGGCATTAATAAGGAATATTTAGCCCATGATGCATGTTGATACGGATCCAGATACCCAAGTACGTCATTTCAATAGATCTTCGCTTCAATTTATTCTCGTCATTTCAATTTCAATTTCAGAATTTATTATCGCCATTTTAATTTAAGTTTTAGCATATTCCAAATCATTTCCACCAAAAAATCCAACCACTCATTTACAAAATTAATTCTATACACAATTAAAATCCACCTCCTCGTGGGATCGACACTCGTCATCATTAGTCTATACTACAATAGATTCGTGCGCTTGCGAGTACATTAAAATTTGCACAACAAGTTTTTGGCGCCGTTGCCGGGGAGGTAAGTAATTTTAATTCATAGAATTAATTTTTGTGAATAATTTCTTTTATTTGTTTTCTTGTATTTTTTTTAATTATTAAAAAAAAAGAAAAAGAAAAAAAAAGTGAATCTACATATAAAGGTTAGTATTTCTTTTCTTTTTCTCTTCTTTAAAATTCTGTAATTTAATTTTCAATTTATTTATTTTTTCTTTGTAATTTTTGTTTATTTTATTAATTTAATTTTTTTTCACGTATTTATTTTTGTGTATTTTTATAGAAAGGTTGTAATAGCGCAATAAGGTTAGTATTGTAATTTCTCTCTCTTCTTTATTTTATTTGTATTTATTTTGTTCCATCTTCATTTTCATTTTATTTATTTTGCATGCATGGTCGTAGGTCATTATTACCTAATCTTGAACCTATAGACCTTGAACTTGAGAAAACAATTCGCACACAAAAGCACATTAAAAATAAATTTGGAATGGATTTACAAGCACCACAGGAGAGGCCATTTAAGGACTATTTTAGTCCCTTAGCTAATTTGAGCACATCATGCATAAGATACCCAAATGTAGCTGCTAGGAGCTTTGAACTAAAACCTAGTGTGCTAAATTGTCTCCCCACATTCTATGGCTTAGAAAATGAGGACCCATATAATCATTTGAATGATTTTCATGCTATTTGTCAAACATTTAAATATGAGAATTTTTCAGACGATGATGTTAAACTCAGATTATTCCCATTTTCTTTAAAGGATAGAGCTCGTTCATGGCTTAATACATTGCCTGCTAATAGCATTTCATCATGGGAACAAATGGTAACAAAATTTTTGAATAAATATTTCCCAGTGCATAAAACCAATGCTATTCCCAGGGAAATCTCGGAGTTTACCCAAAGAGAGGACGAGCAGTTTTTCGAAACATGGGAGCGATTCAATGGGCTACTCTTGAAGTGTCCACATCATGGGTACGAGAAATGGCACCAATGCCAATACTTTTTGGAGGGATTACTACCAAATGTGCAAGAATGGCTAATGGCAACAAGTGGAGGAGAGCTAATGTCAAAAAGTGCATCAGAGATTTGGGAATTTTTCCAGCGACAAGCGGATAATTCCCAACAACGGAGTCGATCACTCAGGAATACTAGAAGAATTAAAGGAGTGAATGAGGTTCAAATTGGCGAATCAAATTCAGAAATCAAAGAAGTCAAAGCGATAATTGAAGGTCTCTCTCGACAAATAGCATCGTTATCGACTGCTAAATCAACAGAGGCACATGACCATGACTCATACTCAGATCAAGCCAATGCCATAGGTGTAATGAGAAAACCATCGAATTACAACCCATACTCCAACACATATAACACTGGATGGAGAGACCACCCCAATTTTTCATGGTCTCAAGGATTCCAACAGAATGGACCAGCAGCTCCAGCTCCACCAATGCAACAAATTGCTCAAAATTCTCAAGCCTCTCAGCCCCCATTTAGACCATACAATCAAAACCAGAATTACTCTCAACCCAGACCATGGGAGGATTCATTCCAGAATCTCAAGAATCTTACTCACTCCACGATTGAGCAACAGAACCGCACCATTGATGGACTACGAAATGAGTTGAGAGCAGGCTTCAACTCACAAGCTCAATCAGTTTCAAGCCTGGAGAAGATGGTGGGACAACTCGCTTCTTCAGTTCAGACCTTGGCAATGACTGTTGAGAAAGGAAAATTTCCAAGTCAACCAGTGCCTAATCCTAAAGGAGTGCATGAAGCGAGTACCAGTTCACCACAGCAGCATGGAGAGGTCAAAGCAATAATGACCTTGCGAAAAGGAAAAGAAATCGACAACAAAGTGGAGATGCCGGTGACAAAGGAAAATCAAATTGTACCTGTGAACGTTGAGGACTCACCACCGGAGGAGAGAGAAGAAGCCAACCCACGAGAATACGTTCCCAAAGCTCCATTTCCTCAGAGGTTAGCGAAAGGAAAAAAGGGAAAATCTACAGGTGAGATTCTCGAAATCTTCAAACAGGTAAGTGTTAACATCCCTTTACTTGATGCTATAAAGCAAGTTCCATCTTATGCCAAGTTTCTTAAAGATTTGTGTACTAAAAAGAGAAACATGCATGTTCAAAAGAAGGCATTTTTAACAGAAAACGTTAGTTCTATACTCCAACATAAAATTCCTTTAAAATGCAAAGACCCAGGCTCCCCCACTATCTCATGTAGTATAGGGAACCACACAATTGAGAATGCTTTGTTGGATTTAGGAGCTAGTGTAAATTTATTGCCTTACTCTGTGTTTGTGAAACTTGGACTGGGAGAATTACACCCAACTCCAGTGGTGTTACAACTTGCAGATCGGTCCACGAAAATACCTCGTGGTATTGTGGAGGACGTGCTTATCCAGGTAGACAAGTTTTATTTTCCTGTTGATTTCATTGTAATTGACACTCAACCAATACAGGATTCAAGGAAGCACATCCCCATTATTCTAGGCCGACCTTTCTTGGCAACTGCGGATGCTCACATTCAATGCAGGACTGGAAATATGCAGTTGTCTTTCGGCAACATGACTATGGAGCTGAACATCTTCAACATTGCCAAACAACCTCACAATGCAGATGATGGAATTGTTGATGTGGATTTAATAGAAGCATTAGTTGATGACACTTTTGTTTCAAACCTTAGTGATGATCCTTTACAGACATGCTTAACTCACTTTGGTTTTGATTTTGATATTGACAGATCGGTCGAAGAGGTCAATGCCCTACTTGACTCAGCACCATCTATGGACACTAATAAATGGAAGTCAAGAGTTGAACAACTAGCACCATCAGAGAAGAAACTCATCCCATCATCAGAATCACCACCGAAACTCGAGCTCAAACCATTACCCAACACTTTGGAATATGCATTTTTGGGAGAAGAAAGTTCTCTGTCGGTAATCATCTCATCATCCCTCAATGATGAACAAAAAGGTAAGTTGTTGGATGTTTTAAAAGAGCACAAAGGAGCATTAGGATGGACCATAGCAGACATCAAAGGTATAAATCCAGTAGACTGCATGCATTACATTCACCTTGATGAAAATGCTAAATCTACTAGGGAAATGCAACGTCGGTTAAATCCTAATATGAAAGAAGTGGTTAGAACTGAAGTCCTTAAGCTATTAGATGCAGGTATCATTTACCCCATTTCTGATAGTTCATGGGTCAGTCCTGTACAAGTTGTCCCCAAAAAGTCAAGAGTCACAGTAGTTACGAATGCCGATAATGAATTGATACCAACTAGAGTAACTACAGGATGGCGTGTATGCATTGATTATAGAAAATTGAATTCTGTCACACGTAAAGATCATTTTCCTTTACCATTTATCGATCAAATGCTTGATAGATTAGCAGGCCACAAATTTTATTGCTTTCTAGATGGTTACTCAGGATATAATCAGATTCCCATAGCACCAAAAGATCAAGAGAAAACTATTTTCACTTGCCCTTTTGGCACATTTGCATATAGGAGAATGCCATTTGGATTATGTAATGCACCTGCTACATTTCAACGATGCATGTTGAGCATTTTTTCTGATATGGTTGAACGATTCCTTGAAGTCTTTATGGATGACTTTTCTGTCTTTGGTGACTCGTTTGATCAATGTTTACATCATCTAACGCTAGTTCTGCAGAGATGTATCGAGAAGAATTTGGTCTTAAATTGGGAGAAGTGCCATTTTATGGTAAAACAAGGTATTGTCCTCGGTCACATCATTTCGAGCAAAGGTATTGAGGTGGACAAAGCCAAGGTAGATCTCATTTCTAATCTTCCTTCACCCAAAACAGTCAGAGAAGTAAGATCTTTCCTTGGGCATGCTGGTTTCTATAGACGTTTCATTAAAGATTTTAGCAAAGTTTCTAGACCCTTATGCAATTTACTTGCTAAGGATGTACCTTTTATCTTTAATGATTCATGTCTCATGGCGTTTGAAAAATTAAAACAATTGTTGACATCATCACCCATCATTCAGGCCCCAAACTGGAGCTTACCATTTGAGCTTATGTGTGATGCATCTGATTATGCAGTAGGAGCAGTTTTAGGACAAAGAGTTGATCGAATTCCTCATGTTATTTACTATGCTAGTATGACATTGAATGATGCACAGTTGAACTATTCAACTACTGAAAAAGAAATGCTAGCAGTAGTGTTTACATTGGAAAATTTTCGATCTTATCTCATTGGTTGTAAAATAATTGTGTTCACAGATCATGCTGCTCTTAAATATCTTCTCACAAAGAAAGATGCAAAAGCTAGACTAATTCGTTGGGTGTTACTTTTGCAGGAATTTGACTTGGAATTCAAAGATAAGAAAGGGTCAGAAAATGTTGTGGCGGACCATCTCTCTCGTCTTCACTTTGACACAATTACAGAGCCATTAATATTAAATGAGTCATTTCCAGATGAACAATTAATGAGTGTGGAAGTATTACCTTGGTATGCTGATATAGTTAATTATCTTGTTACAGGTAAACTTCCAGAGCATTGGACCAAGCAAGACAAGATCAAATTCTTTGCGGAAATAAAGAATTTCTTTTGGGATGACCCGTATTTGTTCAAGTATTGTGCAGACCAAATTGTTAGACGATGTGTCCCAGAAAATGAAATTCAGAATATCCTTTCATTCTGCCATGAACAAGCTTGTGGAGGCCATTTCAGTGCTAAGAAAACAGCGACTAAAGTTTTACAATGTGGTTTCTATTGGCCAACACTATTTCGAGACGCTTACACTTTTTGTTCTTCATGTGATAGGTGTCAACGAATGGGGAGCATTACACGAAGGAACATGATGCCACTAAATCCAATTTTAGTGGTTGAGATTTTTGACGTATGGGGTATCGACTTCATGGGACCCTTTCCCCCTTCTTTTGGCCATCAATACATATTGGTTGGTGTTGACTACGTCTCAAAATGGGTAGAAGCAATTCCATGTAGAACCAATGATCACAAGGTGGTGATAGGATTTTTGAAAAACAACATTGTTTCACGCTTTGGATTCCCTCGAGCAATAATCAGTGATGGTGGTGCCCACTTTTGTAACAAAGCATTCAAAGCACTTTTGACAAAGTATTCAATCACACACAAAGTGGCAACCCCGTATCATCCGCAAACCAGTGGCCAAGTTGAGATATCCAATCGAGAAATAAAGCACATATTAGAAAAGACGGTGAGGCCAGACAGAAAAGATTGGTCATTAAGACTTGATGATGCATTATGGGCATATAGAACGGCTTTCAAGACCCCGATTGGGATGTCACCCTACAGGCTAGTGTATGGAAAAACTTGCCACCTACCTGTGGAACTCGAACATCGTGCATATTGGGCCATCAAGAAGTTCAACTTTGATATGCAGCATGCCAGCTCAAAAACTGATATTCTGAGGCGAAGGTATGGACAGAAACGAGATTCTAGCGAAGCTTCACAAGCGATTCCCTTCACTCCCTCAGAATGCCCTCCTTACGATCTATAAAGCCCGATCTGAACGCATGCGATTGCTCATGAGGAATAACATACCTGCAGACATCCGTTGGTTAATCGAGGCTAAAGTACGATTAGCAGGTGAGTTACCTCCTAAATTTATTGCATACATGCCTGGTTGTGGTAAAGGAAATTATGCAAGAAAACGACGAGCTCGAAGAATTTCTGTTGCTTGTCACAAGTGTGCCAGAATGATTTGCGATAGAAACCCATGTTCTTTAGGAATGATGTCTGATAACAGAGAAGATAAGATTCAATTCATTAGGGATGGCTTGAATAAGGAGTCATTGGATGATATCCTTTTATCTCTTGAAACGCATCCCAGTGGATATGTGCAAGGAGCGATTCTCCAGTTATGGCCATTATTCCAGAAAGAGCATGCACGATATAGTCTCGGGAATCTGACTATAAACGACCCTGTTTGCCTGTTTATAAGAAAACTGGATGGGAAGCCTATCCTCGACCCATAGAGGGCGTTCAAGCCGTTTCTGGACGTAAAACCAGAGGAAGATGTGAGCCACAGTCGCAACGACGTGTAAATATCCTTTTACTTTACTGTTATTTTATTTCATTTCACTGTTGTTTTATTGTTTGCATTATTGTCTTTAATAATTTTATTACTGTTTGCTTTTTCCTTTTTACTGTTTTCTTTTTGACTCGCGAGCCATGTGCTTCATGCGTTATTTGACACTAACATGTTACCTCATTCACAGCTGTGACCCACTATCACCAAGACTCTTAAATGTGATTTCTTTTGTCAAACACTCACAAATTATTTTTGAGAAATATTCCAATGGCAGCTACTCCCAATAGACAATTCAAGAACATTTGTGTGCTTTCTGGATTTACCTATGGCAAACATAAAGAGTTCGTTGAGGCAGCCATAGATCTTGGTCGAAGCATAGCAGCGAGAAATTTACATTTGGTGTATGGAGGAGGTAACCGAGGGTTATCAAAAATGGTCTCCGAAGCAGCTTTTATCAGAGGAAGTCAAGTGTTAGGCATCATCCCAAGAGTCCTAAAACCATTGGGCAGTTCGTCTGACTCATCAACTGGAGAAGAGTTAGTCGTCTCAGGTATGCAAGAAAGAATAACTGAAATGCTTAATCATGCTGATGCTTTTGTTTTCCTTCCAGGAGATCTTGCAACACTAGAGGCACTTATGACACTAGCATCTTGGGCCCATCTGCACATCCACCAGAAACCCATCGGTTTGTTAAATGTCAATAACTTTTATGATGGCTTTATCGCATTTCTTAACCATGCAATAAAAAACTACTTCATTCCTTCTAATGTGAAAAAAACTTTTTATTTGTGCTCACACTGCTAATGAGCTACTTGATATGTTACAAGCTTATAAACCGGAGCCAGACCCCTGGACCTTTGTGTTGGAGCGACCAAATAATGATGGTAACAGTAGCCGCAGTAAGAAGTACAAATTAGATTTAACTCTCCGCCTGTAAATATTTTCTTCTGTGTTGCACCACCCAGGTGATGTCTTCTAAACTCTACTTCTTTCCTTTAAAACATTGAGGACAATGTTTCGTTCTGGTTGGGGGGAGGGAATAGTCGACAATTGTGGAATCTTGGTTAAGTTTTTACTATTTTTTTTGTTGTAGAAACTAACTGTTGCTAACGTTTTGTGTTGAAGATGGCTGAATATGGAGTGTAGTTACTCTAGAAATGCATCTTCATCGTTTTAAAAAAAAAAATTGTTTTCTTCCTCTTTCTCCTTTATAAATATATATTTTCCAATTTTTGAGTCGAAGATGGCTGAATATGGAGTGTCGTGCTTCTAGAAACGCATCTTCTTAGTTAAAAAAAAAAAATTTCTTTTTCTAATAAATTTTTCTACATCATTTTCACATTTCTGCATGCATATTTTTCTTTCATGTTTAGAATAGGTTGGGGGGTAGAATGTTGTTAAAAAAAAAATTTGTGTTATTTGTTTTAACATTGGATGACATGATTAATTTCAAATTTTATTATTTGTATTATCTTTGGTCTTAAGTGATGTTACGCTATGTTTGCTACTTTACATGTTGATGTCGGAGACAAATATGAGTTGCTTGAAGGAATGAACATGTCATAAATAAGTGCCAAGTGAGTTGTTGAGCCTATCATTTTCTTGGAGAGTAACCCTTTTGCCCATTCTCTATACAGCTTAGCAGTTTATTATTTTATACACGATCTCTACATTTCTTTTGAGTTAACCCTTAAAAAAAATGGTAAAAAAAAAGAAAAAAAAGAAAAAAAATGTGTGTTGCTACATTGGGAGGCCCATCTAACTAGTAGATATGGATAATTATTTAGAGCCCTAAAAGACGATGGAAAGGCCATCTTTGATCCGTTTGAGCCTTTCTAGCCATCCCTTTTATTAAATATCCATAGTTACCCTTTTTGAACCTTTAAAAAAAAAAAAAACCTTTTCTTTGTCAACTTATCATCTTAACCCACTCCGATTTGGAGTATTACCCGATGTCTTATAAGTTCCATCACCTATTTATGTTTGAGAAAATGTAAATAATTATGTTGTTCAGTGAAGTTATGACAAATAAAAGCTAAAAAAAAAAAAAAAATTGTTGTTTCAAAAGAATAAAAATAACAACAATAGGTGAAATACACCTTGCAACTTCAAAAAAAAAAAAAATTCTCTGCATTTTTCTCAAACATATACTTTGTTTTCCTTATTTCCTTTCTTTGTTAGCCATATCCCTAGCCTACGTTACGTCCTAATAAAAGTCCTTCTTGATTTTAGGGAACTATAGTTTGAAGTAGAAGCTAGTTATATGGGCTAAAAAGATGTAGTGATGCTTAAAAAAAAAAAAAAGACATAAATAAAGTGGGTTAACTAACATTTTATTTGACTTGAGATCATATTATTTCTAAGCTGAGGGCATATTTATTTCATCTTGGTGAGAGCATGTGATATCATTTCTTTATTATTTTCTCTCTCAATTACCATTGATTGGAGTGACTATGTTTATTGGGTTTTAATTTCTTTGTGAGAGTGTCACTACTTCCAGTGAGATTTTGGGGTTTGACATGTTATTCTTGAAAGTAACTATAACAAAGTCTACTGGGCTAATTCATGTGGATGGTTGATGTGGGTGTGATGTTGCTTTAGACTAGAGATAATGCTTATACTTTTATTTGATTGCTATCATTAATCTGATTGAATAAACACGAGTGTTTCTAAAAAAAAAAAAAAATCATTTCGAATTTGAATTTTGTTTTCGCTTTATTTGCTAGGGACTAGCAATAAGCTGGTTGGGGTGTGTGTTGAGTGTTAGAAAATGCATATTTGTAAAGGAGAAAACCGTCATTTTACATTTCAAGTCTTACTAACAACCCTTACTTTTATGTATTTAACATTCTTATGATTTAATTACGTGTGTTTTATTTTAATTAAGTAATTTATGTATTCTAGGGGCATTATAGTCATTTCACAATAAAGGAGAGATCAGACGGCAAAACGGACATCACTTTTGAACTCAGGACGATCGAAAACCTTAGGAGGACCATAAAAGGAAAAATGACACTATTCACATGTACGGTACTATTCACGTACACAGTACTGTATACGTTACTGTTCACGGCACTGTTCACATAGACGGATTGATGACGTGGCATTGACTGATGAGGTGTCACGATCCTGTTGGGCTAAAATTCTTATGTACTGTTGATGGTGACGTGGCAGTATATCAGTGGACGAAAAATCTCGCGTACGGTGCATGCATCACACAGGATTAGTTTCAACCAAACCGCGTTACTGTTCATCCGGGTCAAACCGCGTTACTGTTCAAAGTCGGGTCAAACCGTGTTACTGTTCATCCGCGTGGTCAAACCGTGGACTGTTGACTGATGACGTGGCGCAATCCTGAGCGTCCAAACTGTTTTTAATCCGATGGCCATGATTTACTCCATGTATCTATAAAAAGGGGGCCTCCCCCCCTAATTTGATATCTCTGAATCCATTTTTGGGATCCATTTTCTGTAATTCCCTCTCCATCTTGTATTTTCTTCGTATTTTAATAAATTCTCATTTTGCCCCTAGTTCAATTATGAGTGGCTAATTTTCTTTTAAGCTTGGGTTGAAGGTGAAGTCTCAACATGTGTCATGGGCTTAATTTGGTAAATTTATTTTCTCTTCCCCTCTAGTTTTTGTGGATGTTTTGACTTCTCGTCGACAAATAATACTAATCTTGTCTAGTACCGCCTTGGTTTCACCGGCCCTCTAGTACAAGGTTATTATTATTTGGCACGATAAGCCCTTAGCACCATATTGATTAGAGCGTGGTTCATGAGGTGTAGATTCCCCCATCATGATTTAATTGGCATTAATAAGGAATATTTAGCCCATGATGCATGTTGATACGGATCCAGATACCCAAGTACGTCATTTCAATAGATCTTCGCTTCAATTTATTCTCGTCATTTCAATTCCAATTTCAGAATTTATTATCGCCATTTTAATTTAAGTTTTAGCATATTCCAAATCATTTCCACCAAAAAATCCAACCACTCATTTACAAAATTAATTCTATACACAATTAAAATCCACCTCCTCGTGGGATCGACACTCGTCACCATTAGTCTATACTACAATAGATTCGTGCGCTTGCGAGTACATTAAAATTTGCACAACAGGTACCGGCTCGGTATATGACTCTGGTCGGTATTCGTCTCTGATCAGCTCATGTTACCCCTGTTCTGCTCGTACCATTTGGCTGAGGTGATTCATGCCGGGGTGGAAATAGTAGCATGGCCGACCTGGTGCTTTTATTTGCTTAACACCAGTCCCCCAGTTTCTGGTCTTGTGAGTGAAATGAGTCAAGAGTAGAAACTGATAGTCAAATCTAGGGGTGGGCAAAATCGGGTTTGGGTCAACCCGATCGGGTTTCGGGTTGTTCGGGTTAGACAAGAACCAACCCGAACATAACCCGAGTTCGGGTCAATTCGGGTCAGTTCGGGTCAATTCGGGTCAATTCGGGTCAGTTCGGGTCGGTTGAAATCGGGTCCATTCGGGTCAATTCGGGTCAAATTCGGTTAATACAATTTTGAGCTCTTTTTTTTCCTATTATTGTAGTTTTTATGAAAGTTTTAAGACATTTTTCTTAATTGTAGTCATTTTTACTAATTTTCAACTAAAAAAAGAAAAGAAAATGTTATTATTAATTCAAAAATCAAAACACATAAATATTATTAACATAATCCATAAACAAAAATTAGTAATTTCAATTCAAGTTGTTCATGCTCCATAAAAAAAAAGTAAGAAATTCATGATACTTAATTTTAATATAATATATAATATCCAATTACCCATTCCCCATAATAAATAATATGATATTATTTGTCTATCTATATCTTATTTTTTATTATAAATTAAATCCTTTAATTTCAAGTCCAAGTTACTTGTACTTAACAACTTAACGGATGATTAACATATAATATAATATTAATTGAATTTATTAATTTGTTTAGGGTTGAAAGCTTGACGCTACTGCACAAGTACACATAATTACATAACATAAACACATTATAATTATAAAACATATACAACATAATACTTAATTTTAATATTTAATCTACCTAATGTGCTAATTTATTCATAAAAAAATCAATTATTAATTATTGTTAACAATTATTAACAATTATCAATTAATATTATTTCAATTATTAACAATTATTAACAATTATCAATTATCAATTAACAAAACCCACCAATCGACAATTCCTTTTTATATATGAAAAAAAATAATTTATGGTGAGCTCAATAATTAACAAAATTTCCTTGATTTTATTACTAATATTTATAAATGCATAATTCGTTCATTACAACAATTAAATAATAAACAATTACTAAATTACATAATAAACTATTTAGCATATATAATTAATTAATTATATAGTGTATATATACCATGAAACGAAACAGGAAACACTTAGGAAACGGGTCAAAAGGTTGAAGGCTTGAAGCTTGAAAGTGGAAGGTGGAAACCGGAAAGCTTCAAAATCGAGTTCGGGTGGAGAGGATTCGGCCTTCAAGCAGCAGATCGGTGGCCACGGCTCACGGCTGGACGGACGGGATTTCACTTGGCAGCAGATCGCGGCTTCACTTAGGAGTTGGCAGCAGCAGATCTCGGAGATGCGGGCGGCTCACGACTCACGGCTGGACGGGTTTGACTTGGCAGCAGCTGGTCGCGACTTCACTTGGCAGCAACAGATCGTGATTTCAGCAGTTGGCAGCAACAGATCGCGTCTTGTGGTGGCTGGTTGCAGACTTGCGGGTTGCGGGTTGCGGGTTGCGGCTGCCTTGTTCAGTTGTTTCATTGTTTGTGTTTGTGTTTGTGATTTGTGAAGTTGTGGCTGACAGGCAGCGTGTGTGTGTGTTAGGTTTGCGTCTTTGCGAGTGAATTGTTGAGTGCAGCGTGTGTGTGTGTGTGCTGTGCACTTGCAGCGTGTGTGTCACAGTGTCAGTGTGTGTGCTGTGCAGCTTGTGACTTGTGTGTGCTGTGCAGTGTGCAGCTTGTGGCTTCTATAGTTCTATGTGTGCAGCAGCGTATATGACTATGTGTGTGTGGCTCAGTGGCTGGCAGCTTGTGACTTCTGTTCTAGTGTTCTGTGTGTGTGCTGTGCAGCAGCATGACAAATTCAAATTTGTTTCCCGTGACAAATTTCTTTCTTTGTTTCTTTCTCATCCTCTCTCGGTATCTCCCCTTTTTGTTTTTTTTTTCCTCAAAAAAGAAATTGTTCTGTTCTTAAACAATTTGTCAAATGCTCGAAATTTATCAATTGCTTGGCGTTGGGTAGATGATAAGATCTCTTTTGAATGATTAAATTGGACAAAAACAGAAAAGGGTGAGGATTGCTTCAGTCATCATTGCACTTGCAAAATGCCATCCAAGGCAACTTTATTTTCTTTATTAAAATTTAAAATGTCTTTGAGAAGAATTTTGACAGAATGGCTGCCAACTTTTTGGATTGGTTATTGGTGTGATTCGATTGCTGTTGGAGAATGGAGAGGGAAATATGCTCAATAAAGAGTACAGACACATGCCAGAAATCAATTTTTTTTTTTTTTGGGAACCCGATCGGGTATTCGGATCGGGTCGGGTTTGACCCGAACCGATCACAACCCGATCGGGTTTGTAAGTTTCAATCCGATCGGGTTTCAATCCCGACCCGATCCGACCCGAACCCGAAAGTTATCGGGTCGGGTCGAGTCGGATCGGGTCGGATCGGGTAAAATGCCCACCCCTAGTCAAATCTTACCAATCCGGGGGCTTCTCCTCTGGTCTTCCGTCTACCGGGATGGACCTGAGGTATCATTTTTCTTCAGGGGAGATTTTGACCTGAGCATGGGCCTAAATGAGTATGTTCATTGCGTATCTGGGCTTGCATCTAGCCTGGCCTCTTATAACAACTGGTGACGTGGCATCTCCCGACTCTTCGTATTTGAAATTTGAAACGACGGGCTATCTGTCCTTGATGTACGGTGAGTGAGCTGGCGTCTCTATCACTTAAATGCTTTCATTTCCCCATTTTCGTTTCAAATCCCTAGACTTATATCTTCATCGCTTTGTTATTCATCTCTTCGTCGTTAACTAACTCCCTCTCTGAACTTTGCTTACACTTCTCGTGTCTGGAGTATCCACTCGCTGGATTTTTTCTCTATCACGGTCGCGCTATCAGTGCCAGTTCAATCCAGGTATTGCCTTTAACTTCTCCTCTGGTTGTTGTTGATTGGGTTCTGTGTTGCCCTTTTTGTGTCCATATACTCGAGTTTTCTTTGTTTTCTTTTGAGGTTCCGATATGTCAAACCGAAAAAGAAAATTAATTGTTGATGAGGATGATGAAGAATCAGGGGATTCAGGCCTCAATGTGTCAATACCCACCGATTTCTTAGGTCCCTCTAGTAACGTAGGTCCTTCCCATGGCAGATATACCCTTGAGTACCCACGCCCCTTGGTTGTCTCTTCCTCTCCCGAACTAGAGCTTGTAGGGAATAGAGGTGGACCTGCGTCGGGATCTGGTGAGAACCACAACTTTGATGGGGTTGGGATCCCTGAAGGAGTTGGTGATGGTGAAGGGAGCAGCTCCGGACCGAGCGGACCTCCTCAGAGAAGGCACCTTGGTCATAGGGTAGAGGCGGATTCTTACCCTATTGACTACACAGCTTGTGCCACCACCCAAACTGATTTGTTCAAGCTGAGGAACCTTTACGACATTTATGCAGACATTCTCCTGATAGTTCCAGAAAAAAGTGATGTCCCTAGTCGGCCTCCGCGGAGGTATGTGACGATGCACCTGGAGAGCTTCAAATTAGGAGCTCGGCTGCCCCTTCAACGTTATTTTGCCAAGATATTGGGTGGTATGCACCTGGCCCCAGGTCAGCTACACCCGAACGGGTGGAGGGTTCTCTCAGCAATGTTTGTGTTGTGGGAGAGGTGCAGATCGGAGGAGCCTTCACTTGTTGAAGTGAAACATCTGTATCAGCTGCGGAGCAGCCCAAGGGAGGCGGGCTGGTATTACTTCATGTCGAGCTCTGCGAAGAGGAAACCAATCACCGGCTTCCCCTCTTCGTGCAAAAATTGGAAGAACAAATTCTTCTTTGCTGGGGGAGCTTGGTGTCCAGCAGCTCATTCGTTGGGTGGTGATATTTACCTTCCAACACATTTTGTCACCCCAGGTCGTTCATTTTTTGCCTATACTCTTTCTCGACGTGTTACTTATTGGGTTCTTTAACCTTGTCTGTTCTTTCAGAGTCGTGGGGTTTGATAAAGGGGCTTGAAGATCGACCTTTGCTTCAGGTGGAAACTGCTCTGTTGAACGCGTCTACCTGCCAAGACCTCCTGTCGCCAACAAACCTGGTCGGTTCGGGCCTAGTAGACATAGCCGCTGGAATGGATAACAAGATCCTCAGCGCGATGAGCAGGAAGCGTGGTCGGGCTCCGAGTAGCTCCAGCAACCTTCCCCCTCCTCCAAAGAAACCCAGCGTCGGTCCTTCCAAGGCGCCTGTTCCTGCTCTGCCCCCTCCTCCACCTCGTAAGAGTGGTGGGGAGAAAACCTACGATAAGAGTCCTGAGGTCAGCTTGCAGTCTGGGGACCGATCTTCTCCTCTTCCATCTCGGGATCAAGGTGACTACCTGAGCCCATATCAGAAGGATTATAAAAAATCGGTTGGGCCCAAGATGGTGAAGAACATCGAGAGCATGGACCTCTCCGAGTTAGCTGCTTCTGTTCAAAGAGTCTCCTTCAGGCTGGCCACAATGGTCTCGTGCTACAAGACCGGGTCCGCGCCTCATGAGAAGAAACTTCAAGCTGACAATCAGGAGTTGAAAAAGAAAGCCGAATCTGCTGATCGGTCCAAGGAGAAGCTGGCCGAGCTGAACAAGCAGCTTACAGAGCTTGATGAGAAAGTTGCGATTGCTGAGTCTACTTCCTCCAAGTGAGCTGGGAGAGATCAAATCTCTGAGTGACCAGCTGGCTGAAGAGAAAAGTAAATCCGCTGATGTGGACGATCGGTTGGATGCCGAGTATGACTCGGGGGTTGCTTTCTCCTATAAGTGTATCATGTCTGTGCTTCAGGGAGAATATCCCGAGCTGGACATGAGCAAGTTGGAGGCTGGAGTGCAGCGGTATATGGCAGAGGTCGGCCAGGCGGACAAGGAGCAGGGTGAGCAGGATCAGGTGGAGGCGCCTTTGGATGGGGTGCAAGAGGGGGAAGCTGGGGGACGTCCTTTCGAAGTGGGTCAAGGGTCCATGCCTCCTCCTCCCGGCATTGCTGATCTCTCACTTTCTGATGTTGCTGATCCCTTGCTTTCTGAGCTCGCTGATCTTTCAGCTGCTGGAGCCGTTGACTCTGCTAAGCTTTGAGCCTATTTTTGTATAAACTATAGATTTGCATTTGTTTTGTAAACAATTGAACATTTATAAATTTTTAGATGCTCTTTATTTGCTTTCTTGTCCGGTTTTTGCTCATAAATTGTTTCTGAAAAACAATTGGACAACTTATCTGATTTTGCCTGCTGGTTCCTTAGCGGACTAAGCAGGAGTAGGCATTTACTTGCCTTAGTAAGATTCTTTGTAGAATTAGCTGCTGGTCTTTCGTTGACCGAGCAGAAGTAGACACTTACTTGCCTTGGTAGAGTCTTTGTAAATTTAGCTGCTGATCTTTCGTTGACCGAGTAGAAGTAGGCACTTACTTGCCTTGGTAGAGTCTTCGTAAATTTAGCTGCTGGTCTTTCGTTGACCGAGCAGAAGTAGGCACTTACTTGCCTTAGTAGACTCTTCGTAAATTTAGCTGCTGGTCTTTCGTTGACCGAGCAGAAGTAGACACTTACTTGCCTTAGTAGAATCTTCGTAGATTTAGCTGCTGGTCTTTCGTTGACCGAGCAGAAGTAGGCACTTACTTGCCTTGGTAGAATCTTCGTAAATTTAGCTGCTGGTCTTTCGTTGACCGAGCAGAAGTAGGCAATTACTTGCCTTGGTAGAACCTTCGTAAATTTAGCTGCTGGTCTTTCGTTGATCGAGCAGAAGTAGGCAATTACTTGCCTTGGTAGAATCTTCGTAAATTTAGCTGCTGGTCTTTCGTTGACCGAGCAGAAGTAGGCACTTACTTGCCTTAGTAGAATCTTCGTAAATTTAGCTGTTGGTCTTTCGTTGACCAAGCAGAAGTAGGCACTTACTTGCCTTAGTAGAATCTTCGTAGATTTAGCTGCTGGTCTTTCGTTGACCGAGCAGAAGTAGGCACTTACTTGCCTTAGTAGAATCTTCGTAGATTTAGCTGCTGGTCTTTCGTTGACCGAGCAGAAGTAGGCACTTACTTGCCTTAGTAGAATCTTCGTAGATTTAGCTGCTGGTCTTTCGTTGACCGAGCAGAAGTAGGCACTTACTTGCCTTAGTAAGATTTTTGTGGGCTTATTAGCCGGGGGATTCCATACTGAATTCATCTTTATTGAAATTTAAATGCGTTACAAAAATACTAAATATATGCATGTGTACCAAGCCACCATGCATTTGACAAATATAACTTATCAAATTGAAGATTTAGTAGAGTAGTTTGCTTACTGGAAATACTTCTTTAAGTGCTCGGCGTTCCACGACCTCTTCACGTCTCGCCCATCTTCTCTCCCAATCTGTTCGAATCCCCGGCCAATGTTGGCCCTCCTGCTATTACACGGATGGTCGGCTGTTCACGTTCCAAATTCCTCTCAACCCCTTCATCCCGTGTATATTGTGATTCCATGACAGGGGACATTCCATCTATATACTCGTCCAAGTATCGGTTCCTCACCAGATCCTCCACCTGAATCTTCAGGTCCCGACATTGGCTGATAGTGTGACCGTGAGTGTCGTGGAACTTGCAGAATCTGCTCTCATCCCGTCGGTGAGTCGGTTTTGTTATTGGGGCTGGAGGGTACAGCAAGCCTCGTCCCTCGATCCTTTCATACAATTCCTCCATGGAGATCTTTAACGGAGTGTACTGTCTATACGCCAAGCTCTGATCTATCAGCTGAACTGCTCGGTTATCATGAATGTCACCTCGGCCTGGCACAGTCGCTAACTGATCTGGTCGACTAGCCCTGGAATTGGTTGCATGCGATGCTCTGGGAGTGTTGTGATGGGGGTGGGCAGCCATCTGCTGGAATTCTCGTTGCCGATCCGGAAATGGGGGACGCGGAGGTTGAGCCCGGTTGTGCTGGAACTGCTGTGATCTCGGAGCCATGGGGTAAGGGCGGGACCGAGCCGGTATTCCGCCCATCACTAAAGATTCTCCAGCTCGTTTTCCCGACCCGCTCCCTGTCGGGGCTCTCCGTTCCTTTCGCCTCAGCTCGTCCAACTGTTCACTTTTTATTCTTGCTGATTTCTCCTCTTCGATTTCTATATCTCGCCTCGCCTGCTCATACCCCGAAGAGTAATTCTGTACAAGGGGGGTTCTTAAGTTATACCACAGTCGACCGATTCTTACACCTTCTTTTAATCCCCTCAACGCCTGCGGGTGATTAAAAGCTCCCAGATCCAGCACGGCTCGGTGATATCTTTTTACAAAATCTCGAAGGGATTCATGCTCCTCCTGTTTCATCCCCATCAGTTCCATCATATCGTCCTCTGGGGCCACTGCCCCTCGGAACTGCTCGGCCAACTCCTGGCACATCTGCTCATACCCTTTTATACTTCCTCGGGGCAGCTTGCGGTACCATTCTCGAGCTCGTCCCTCTAATGTCAACGGGAACACCCTGCACCTCTGAGCTGGTGTCAGCCCCTGCACACCCGTCATGTCGTTGAAACGCTCAATGTGCACCAGCGGGTCATTTCGCCCAGAGTATTTGAGGTCGGGGAAGCGGAAATCTCTTGGGATTATGGTACTCATGATCTCAGTTGATAACAGAGATTCTTCATCTAGCATTATCCTCCAGCTCGGGGGCTTTCTCTTGCCCTGTATCTCCTCTATCACCTGCGCTAATCTGCGCACCTCCCCCTCCAATTCTACGGCACGGTCAAGATCACGTGCAGCTATATGGTCTCGTTCCAGCTCGGCATTGTGTAACCGCTGTTTGAGCTCTCCTTCGTCAACACTGGCACCTCGGCCATTGACTTCCAGGACCCGTCTGGGGCGAGGTTGGTCCCTCCCTTCATCCACGCGTTCTCCCGGGTCCCGACCAGTACTTCTGTGGGGATGCACCCCATTAGGTTGGTCTGCGGGCGGAAGGATTTCCTCGACTCTACGCCTCCGGAGGCTGGGTTCTGCTCCAACTTCATCTCTTCCCACGAGAGTTTCACAATCCCTTCTCCGCTCATCCCTCAGCTCGAACAATATGGTTGCGAGAGTCTCCATTTGTTTCTCCATCCGCTCCAGACTATCTTGCATCATCTTCTCTCGGGCTTCATTTGCAATTTCCCGAAGAGTGACTGTTTCCCCAGCTTCGTTATCCTCCCTCAAAGCGTCCTTCCTTGTCACATCCATGCCTAACCGTTCGCTGTTTTTTCGGTAACTATTAATTCGGTGGTAGCTTTTTATCCAGCTCCCCACAGACGGCGCCAAAATGTTGATGCTGAAATCTGCTCGCCCTTGGACCGACCAGATTCTTTCACCAACCTTTATATTATCCACTGCTGCTCGAACCACTGGGGTTGGAATCACTCTCCTCTTCCTTACTAGACCTGCGTTCACCAAAAACAGATCAGAGACGCCGGTGGTTTTGCCGGCGTAAACCCTCCGATGCCTAAGTTAGCACAAGGTGTTTACGAGAAAACAGTTAAATTTTGATTCAAGAGTGGTTCTAATTTGCTCGAAGTTTGTAATAAAATTGTTTGGTTTCAATTTGGCAGCGTTTTCCCTCTCTCTCTTTCTCCCCCTTTTCCTCATCGATTTCTTCTTCTTTTATAGCCGCTGTCCCCACGTTTCCGTTTGCCATTCATCCCACATTTTTCGGGTAGTGGAAGCCCCTCATGGGATTTTAACTGCTACATTGTGGGCAAACGTGGGATCTCGCATCTCCCACAGCGGTTCTGGGGAAAGCGCAACTACCGCAATTCTGTGGGATCGTGTTTCCGCTTTTTGGAGGACGGGTACCGGCTCGATATATGACTCTGGTCGGTATTCGTCTCTGATCAGCTCATATTACCCCTGTTCTGCTCATACCATTTGGCTGAGGTGATTCATGCCGGGGTGGAAATAATAGCATGACCGACCTGGTGCTTTTATTTACTTAACATTTTGTACTATACCTTTATTGAGTTATAATCTCCTTTTAATATAACAATTATTAACTTTGTATGTATCATTATATAATATTACTCTTTTAATTATCTGGTTTAAGAATCTATTTGATACAAATAGAGAAACAGTAGCCTCATTTGAGAAATCATAGGAATTTGGAGATCCAAATGTTATTACTACATCTATTAGTTTTTATTTTCATCTAATTTTTTAAAATTATTTTCTCGCAGAACGGAACACCGAGAAAGTGACAGAAACTGAGAGAAAATAATAAAAACGTAACGCGTAAAGGGAAAAAGAAATAATTCCAGAACCGAAAAAAGCTAACAGTCTTCGCGTTAAAATTTTGTAGAGCAACCAAATTCTACGATTCGGATTTTTTTTTTTTACATTTTTGCCCTAAAGACATTTTTTTTAAAAAAAATTTTCTGAGATGCTTTGTGCCACCATATTGGATCCAGTCGATCGATTCGATTGGAGGTTATAAATCGCTTATGTTTTGATCGAAAAGTGGCTAAAAGAAAGGAAGAAAATGAGCTCGCAAAGGCAGAGGCAGGTGAATTTTCGAGACCTTGTGGAGGAAGGGAAGAAGAGAATTGTGATTTTGGTTATATGCGTCGTCGGATTGTCATATCTTATGTCGCGTAAGTTTTTTTTTTTTTTTTAATTTGTTGTGATTTGATTGAGGTTTTAGGGAAAATTTGGGTTATTTTTCTATGAATTTTGTATTTTAAGTTAAATTTTCTTAATTTTGTGTTAATTTTTTTTTCACGGAATGTTGAAAGCTGTGAAATTTTTAATTTTTAATACCAAAACTTAGAAGAGTCTGGATCATTTGATTTGAAAATGCTGTGTGAGCATTGGCTTAGTGAAATGGATGTTCAGTGAGCCAATGTTGAACTATCGTTTGAGTTCATTTCTGGTTGCGGACTCACATTTTCTCACTGACGTTCAAACGGGCACTATGATTCATTTACTTCTTGTTAGTGGTAAGAGTTGAGCCATAGACTGTGGTTTTAATTTCTATCCTTGGTTGCTTAGAGATGAAAAGGAAATTTCGTTAGCAAATATAATGACTGAGTTAGATGCATTACGTCCTTTTTATCACTACTGTTAGGAACAAAAGAGTAGATCATGTACCCTTTTAGATTCTTATTCAATGATAAGCAAGTGCCATTTTACCTTGTAATTTTCTTTTCTTTTTAAATGCCCCCTGTAAGAGAAATCTGAAGCCATAAATAAATTGTCTACGCCCTGGCTCAGGGCAAGATTTGATTAGAGGTTTGCAATGATTTAGATGGAAATTGTGGATTCAAAACAGAATGCGTACCTTTATTTTTTAACCCCGTCAACTGTTGGGACCTGAGTATCTTAAGGATTGCATGGAATCAGTGTTAAATATTGTGGTTGTTGTGATTGTTCTGCCTTGTTCTTTGTTTGTTTCACTTGTCCTCAATTGGAACTTGTTATTCAAACTCTTATTTCAGTGACAAGCTCTTCGGTGTTGGTTAACATGCCTGCTGCGGCCTCCTTGATTATCCTTCTTCGCTATTTCTCCCTTGATTTTGAAATGCGGAGAAAAGCTGCTGCATACAACAGCAAACCTTCCTCGGAAAATGTAGTATCTCAAAATAAACCTCCAGAATGTCCTAAAGTTGTTGAGCGTCCTAACTGGAGAAGAAATGTTAATTCTCCTGTTGTTGAGGATGCAATAGATAAGTTCACCAGGCATCTTGTTTCTGAGTGGGTTACAGATCTCTGGTATTCCCGTTTAACACCTGATAAAGAAGGTCCAGAGGAACTGGTACAGATCATAAATGGTGTTCTTGGGGAATTTTCTGGCCGCTTGAGGAATATAAATCTCATTGATCTTCTGACAAGGTTTATGTCCTTGCCCTCTGTGTTTTCCTAAATCTGGGTTTCATTAAGTTAAAAGTGAAATATATGGTACTAATTTTCCTCTAGAATGGCTCAGGGATTTTGTCAATCTCATTTGCACCCACCTGGAGCTTTTTCGTGCTACTCAGGCTAAGATTGACAAGCAACATTCAGAACCTCTGACTATAGAACGCAGAGACATTGAAATAAGATGTGTCTTGGCTGCTGAGAACAAGTTGCACCCTGCTTTGTTTTCTGCTGAAGCTGAGCACAAGGTTGTACTCTTTGCTTTGGGAATTCCTAACTGTGTTTGTGGATACATGCTGGAAGGATGAAGATAAAATTCTCCGACCATATTAGCTCCTGCCAATGATACTGACAATAGTTTTGACCTTATGTTGCAGGTTTTACAGTGTTTAATGGACAGTCTCATTTCTTTCACATTCAGGCCTCAAGATCTGCAGTGCTCCTTCTTTCGGTATATTGTCAGGGAGCTGCTTGCTTGTGCAGTAATGCGACCAGTGTTAAACTTAGCCAATCCGAGGTAATCTTCCTTATATTTAATCTGTTTTTATTTTTTAAAATTATTTGTTTTTATTTTTATTGTTGTCAGCGTCTTGTAATTTTGTGACAGATTTATCAATGAAAGGATTGAATCCTTGGCTGTATCTATGACAAAGGCTAAGGGAGCTACAGCTGCACAGGAGACATCTCAATCAAAACCTGATGGATCTTCCAATATCTCAACTGATCATTTTTCTAGGTTTTTAGATCCTTCTGTCACTGGCGTTGAACTTGTACAGTTAAAAAATGATCAATCTAGAAGTGCTTCACTTACATCTTCAGCAGATAATCAGAATGGATCACATCTTTCGAAAGATCCATTGCTTTCCCTTGATACACGATCTACCCGTTCATGGGGCTTATTGCCCATGATCTCCCAAACAAGTGATGAAAAATGCATTCAGCGACAACACTCAGGGGGAGAATGGCCCGAAAAATTAGATTTGATTTCTCGCAGAAAGACTCGAGCCCTTGCTCCAGAACACTTTGATAACATGTGGACAAAAGGGAGGAACTACAAAAGGAAGGAAGGTGAAAATTGGGTAAATGAGCAGCATTCTGTGTTGAAGTCTGCTACAGCGGATGGCTCAAAGGCAATGGAAAAGCCCAAAGAAAAAAATACTATGACAAATGTCAAACCCTCCATGACCCGCACCACTAGTGACAGATATTCTGATAAACTTAAGATAGACAATTCATTTCCACATGCAGATTGGAAGAAATCTAATGGCTTGGTTGTTGCTTCCTATCCGGAAGATGATGAAGAGGTTGAATTGGGCAGCAGTAGTTCATATACTTCAGAAGATGAGGAAACGGACAGTGCAACAGGCCTTGATTCTCCGGGAACTAAGGTTTGGGATGGAAAAAGTAACAGAAATCTGTCTGTTTCTCAGATTCACCATCCGCTTGAAAATCCCAGTAGAAGGCAAGTTCAATACCAAAGATTATCTCGAACCCAATCTGGCAGGAAAAGGTCTAGATTGAGCAGTCAGAAATTACCCATTTGGCAAGAGGTTGAGAGGACAAGCTTCTTTTCTGGAGATGGACAGGATATACTTAACTCACAAAAAGGACGGAGAAAAGTTGATGAGTCGAGCGACGAATCTGAGAGTGAAATTTTGGGCAGATCTCAAAGTGGAGCAGCTGCTTCTTCTTCTGCATCATTTATTACTCTACCAGAAAATCATAGTTCGACAGTTAATCCTGTGCAAAATTCATTGATGGTGGATTCATTTTTTAAGTTGAGATGTGAGGTATTTAACATACGTCTCAGTATCAGCATCATTAATTTGATCCCCTGATATACCAAAATGTATTTAGGATGCAACACCATTTGCTACTGCAGGTATTGGGAGCAAATATTGTGAAGAGTGATTCTAGAACATTTGCTGTTTATGCCATAGCCGTGACAGATTCAAATAACAACAGTTGGTCAATTAAAAGAAGGTGATAAGAACTTTTATTTCAGAATTCTGCATTCTTCACTGTCTGTTATGTTGTTAAAATTTCTAACTTGTGAACACAAGTTACTTTGCAAGTCTTCTTAAGTTATCTTCTGCTGCTGAGTGTTATTGGTGTATTTAGATTCCGGCATTTTGAGGAGCTACATCGGCGGCTTAAGTTTTTTCAGGAGTACAATCTCCATTTGCCACCAAAGCATTTCCTGTCAACAGGTTTAGATGTTTCTGTCATTCAAGAACGTTGTAAATTGCTTGACCGTTATTTGAAGGTAAAAGATATTCGGTCACTTCCGGTGGCCTGGTTGTACTATTGTTGAACTGCAAAGATTAGGCTTATACTTCTGATATATGTTGTGGTTAAGATTCTTTATGGCTTGAGGTTTTACGCTGGTGCGTTAATAATTTATGAGATTACAGCTCTTAATACGGACCCAATCTTATACTTTCTTGAAAATTAGTTATTTTTTGTTCCCTTTTTTGGTATTGTATTTTCTCTTCAATGTACATTCCAGAGTTTTATTTTTCTTTGTTCTGCTTCATATCCTTGTGTTCTTCCAGTTCTTTACTAAAAGTTGATATGGTTGTGATTCTCAGATGCTGTTGCAACTTCCTACAGTTTCTGGGTCAATTGAAGTTTGGGACTTTCTTAGTGTTGATTCCCAGGTTATTATTTTCATCTCACTTTCTTTGATTGTTTATCTTTCTATCATCAACACTAAGAACGTCTTTGATTGTTTATCCATTCTGTCTCTGTCTTTTTTAAGAACCATCACTTATACCTTGATGCAGACTTATGCATTCTCAAATCCCTTCTCCATTGTCGAAACATTATCAGGTGAACCATTCTCAGTTGTGAATGTTGCATTTACCAAATTTCTTACTGTCCTTTTCTGACTATCCCTATCTTTTCATTTTGTTCGGAACTTTCTAGTTGACCTCGAAGATAAACCATCTGAAAGGAGTACAAAGTTGACTAACTCCATTGGGAATCAAATCAGCTCTTCATCATATAGGAGCGAACATTTGGGCTCTGAGAGCAAGGAATCTGCAGGGCAAGCAAAGCATAATTTTGTGGCAGAAGGACAAAAGTTTAATGTAAAAGAAATGTCTCGTTCTCCGGTACAAAATACTAGTAAAGAGCATGAGAAGTCATTAGAGGATTCTCGAAATGGTCTAGACACTAGTGTGCAAAAAAGTTCACCATCTCTCAGAAATTTGGGTAAGCCTATGAAAGGTAGAAAGAGTGATGGTTTAGAAGAGACATCTGAATCACTTCTTGATGCTTCCACTGATCCAACCCTACCTACTGAGGTAATGATGTGCTTCTTTTAGTTGATGCTATGTGAGATTTAGGAATTTTTAGGTTTTTGACACAAATTTTGCTTGCAGTGGGTGCCACCAAACTTAAGTGTCCCTATATTAGATCTGGTAGATGTCATTTTCCAGCTCCAAGATGGCGGGTGGATAAGGTACACTTATTCAAACATTGGGAGAATCTCAGCCTAATCTAATTATGTGATTTGAAAATCCCACAAGGAATATTCTGCTCAGTATTTGTCTTATACGTGCCTCACAGGCGGAAAGCTTTCTGGGTGGCTAAACAGGTCCTACAGCTTGGAATGGGTGATGCTTTTGATGATTGGCTAATGGAGAAAATTCAGCTTCTGCGTAGGGGATCAGTGGTTGCTTCTGGTATAAAGAGGCTGGAACAGGTAATCATTTTGCTTTTAACAAATTTCATACCTGTTGTTTTATTGCTGATATAAGCTTTCCATGTTATTCAATTAGATACTTTGGCCTGATGGAATATTCTTAACCAAACGTCCAAAACGACGACAAGTACCACCCAGCAGCTCATCCCAGGGGTCTCCTCAAGTTCGCCAACCTGCTGAAATTTCTTCTCCAGGATTGAGTGAAGAGCAAAAGCAGGAAGCAGATCGTCGTGCAAAGTTTGTTTTTGAGCTAATGATTGGTAATCTTATTTCTCCTATTCCAGTCGGTAAACATACATTTAGTGCTTGTGCCTTATCTATGGAAATGAATTCCAACATTTCAATGCAGACAAAGCTCCTGCTCCTGTGGTTGGCCTTGTTGGTCGTAAGGAGTATGAACAATGTGCCAAGGATCTCTACTATTTTATTCAGGTAAGCGCAAGATCCTCATCCTATATACGTTATGATGTCAAAGAAGCAACTGATTTTTCTAACATCAGAACCCAGAAGATTGATGCCGTGTCCTCTTGGTGCACCTTACAATTGCTCGACTTCTGGTTAGATTAGATAGAAACAGCATTGTAATTAATTTTTTTCTTGTCGCAGTCTTCTGTTTGCTTGAAGCACTTGGCTTTTGACCTTCTTGAGCTGCTGCTTTTATCCACATTTCCAGAACTGAATTACGCCTTTAAGCAGGTCCACGAAGAAAAGCATAGATTTGGTGAATATAAAGAAGACTAGTGAATTTTGCATCTCTAGTTAAATTTCAAGTTGAGACATCTTGGCTTGGCCATTTTTCCTTCCCAGTACATGGTTTTCTAGAAGATCTTAGTCTTCTGCACTCATTTTTATCCAAAAGGACTATTGTTGCATTCCTCACCTAGGATGATAGCATTAATATCAATCATTGATTGATACATAGGATCCAAATTTTGTAAATAGTTCTTCATTTGGCATTTTGAGGAAGTTGTAATTAAAAATTTTGAGATTAGTACACATATATGAAGCAAAGATTACTCAACTGCCTTGTACCACATTGTTTGTATAGGCTGTTTTTTGGCCTAGGCAATGGAACTAATCTCATTTGGGTCAGAAACCCATCTGATGAAACATTCAAAAACATTACATTCTGCCGAATTCAAGAAACAATATATGAAGACAAATGTTGAGAAAGGGGCTGATAATGGTTGAGAAATCAGTACTAATAAACTACGTCCAAGTTCCTCGCATTTGTGATTCAGTTGATCATCAGTACTTATAGTTGCCCTATGCTTATGATGAATCACAGAAACCACAAGACTCAAAAAATTATGTCAAAACATGAAGTAATTAAGGGAGGTCAAACAACAATAAACTCATTCATCTTGTCCAAAATTGAAAAAGACTACATAGTAATCATAATTGAAAACAACTAAGCACAAAAACAAATAACATCCTTTTTCAAAATTATGTTCCCATGAATCTTGTCTCCACACATTAAAGAAGACTAAATCTATAATGAGGTGCTGATTCACGCCCAAAATTACCCTTCAACTCCTTAAGCAGAGGCAGCTGCTCCCTTCTTCCTTGGTGCTGCCTGAGTACCTAATAATAATAATATTCAAAGAAAATGATTAAAATAAAGATATAAAAGTACATCAAGAGAAGACATCTGATAAGATCCAAATACATTGTAAAAACACTACAACCAGGGAATAGAATAACAATGACTCGTATGGTTCAAATACCTTCTCTGAAGCCGCTCTTGAACCTGCGAGGGACATGGCGCAGATACCTCATCCTGCCGGTTCCAGTGGTCTTTCTTCGGATTGCCTTCACACTCCAGTTATCTAAAATTCATAATTAATTGCATTAGCCAAATCGCACCTTATCAAGCACATATACTTTACACCCAGAAAAATAGTTTCATATAAGAACAATGATAAAGTAAGTTTGCCAATCCAGAACAACAAGAAGAATAAGTATATTTCCACAAATCCACATAAAATCTCATTGATTATTAACTGAAAAAAAAAATAGGAACACAGAAGCTGAAACATGGTTCTACTTCAATACAATAACACATACTACAAGCAATAATACATAAGCTTTCTTATTCAAATAAAAAATTATCAACAAAAGTACTGAAAACATAGACCAGCTTGACCACAGATAAATTTCATGACGGTAGAAACACACCCGTTTTATTAGAACTCTGGCAAAGAATAAAACCAGAATATAAACAAGGAGCAAGAGATCTCAAACCCGCATACAACCAAATGCTTAGAGCTCAAAATCAACAATATACTAGAGATATATCAGTTCTATGTAATCTCGCAGATAAAAGAAGTAACCAAAAAAAATCACCAGAAATAAAGCATACAAAATCCATTCTTACACAGAGCTAAAGATCAATCGAATTGCAGTAAAGTATCTCACTTCAACCAAGAAACCAAAACAGCTAAAAAAAAAAAACCAACACCCAAATGCATAAACAAACACAAACACCAATCTACTGATAAAAAATTTGCTTTGAATGTGCATATAAAGAAGAAAATTTAAGAAAACATACACGTTCTCTTGCGAGCAGCGGGGTAAGCACAAGCAGCGCAACGACTCTTCTGAAGATGGAAGCTGCGACGGCCACATCGCACACACAAAGTGTGCGTCTTGTTTCTCCTCTTACCAAAACTCCCTGTGCCCTTACCCTGTCATAACCAAAAAAAAAAAAAAATCCACTCACAAAATCAATAAATTTCAGTTTTTGATTTAACTCCCGAAAATTGCACGGAAATTGAAATGAATGGTACATGCAGAATCAAAAGAGGAAAATGGGAGACGAGCTGTGATTTGTTTTTACCATTGAAGCGTATGCGAAGTAGAGGAAAGCCTTCTGATGAGTGAAGAGCGAGCGGCGGAGACGAGAAGCTTTATATTGTGGCTTTGTTGCGTTAAAAAGGAGGGTTTTTTCTAGGGTTGGCTGATGAGGGTTGAGTGAGGGAGGCTACGTGTCAAGATCTTGTTGGGTTTGATTATAATGGCTATACTAGTCTGATTGGGTGATTCATTAACTGGGCCTGGATGGGCTTAATTTTTGCCCAACCATACAAGCCGACCCAGCCCATCTTTTATTAATATTATTAATATTAATTTGTTCAGTGTATTTTTTTTTTCTTTCGCGGGAAATTAGAAAACATTTATGAAAAAGGGGCGCCAAACAAACACATCGGCAAATAATCAACAAGAACCCTTTTTACTTACAAAATCAAGCGCCAAAAAGAAAAGAAAAAAATTGAAGCAAGATCAGAAAGAAGAAGATGATGGAAGAGAAAGAAAGAGAGGCAGAGGCAGAGTTTCCAGCATTCCCGTATAAGCCATACTCAATCCAGACTGATTTCATGAAAGCCCTTTATTGCTCTCTCGAAAACGGCGGCGTTTCCATGCTTGAAAGCCCCACTGGTATGGACTTCTATTCTATCTGAATTCCGATCATCTACTGCAAATGTTTGATGGGCATTCAACGAAACTCCTATTTACATATATCTGTTTTGTATGATGAGGAGGAACTTATGAAATTTGACAAATTATGACTTTTTTTTTAATTACTTGATTCCAAAAAATAGACACTCAATTCAACTTATCTCAAACAGTTGAACTTGGCTTATTTCAGCTGGATTCTTAAAGTTTTGTATTCTCTGTGCTTCTATTTCATTGGATAGTATGAAGTCCTAGTTCGCGTTTGGTTACTGAGATGATTCATTTCTTTTTTCTTTATTTTTTTGGTTTTTTTCATTTGTGTTGCTACTAAAATGAGATGTATGCTTGGTAATTGAGTGGAATTTAAATTTTCTATACACTGTTGAATGCAAGCATATGTTTTATCTGGCTTCACAAAGAGTTCGAATGGGGCTTCTTCATTTTTATGGCTTAGATTTGTTTTGTTTGAACTGTCAACAGGGACTGGGAAAACTCTTAGTATCATCTGTAGCGCTTTGCAGTGGGTGGTTGATCAGAAGCAGAAGCAGAAACAGAAATGTGAGACAATGATTAAGTCTGACAACAGTTTCCCAAATGGTGATTGTAGTTCGAATGATGAACCTGAGTGGATGAGAAACTTTGTTGTAAATAGAGATTTTCAAGCAGAAGATGCTAAGATTAAGAAGAAAAAAAATGGACGCGGATTAGGAAAAACTGGAGAAAGAAAAAATCGAGAAATTTCTACAGATAGTTTTTCCCATAGCATGGAGAAGGATAAATGTTTCACAAAGAAAGAGTGTGAGAATTTGCAAAGTATAAATGATCAATCAGAGTTGAGTGACGAGGAATTTTTGTTGGAAGAGTATGAAAGTGAAGAAGAAGGGGCTATTGGTGGTGGGAAATCAAAGAGGAAGGCTGGTGTGGGAACTATTAGTTCATCAAGTGATGAGGAGGAAGAAGATGGGTTAGATGAGGAGGGGGAAGAGGTTCTGAAAGTTTATTTTTGTAGTAGGACACATTCACAACTCTCGCAGTTTATAAAGGAGTTACGAAAAACTGTTTTTGCCAACAAAATCAAGGTTGTGTGCTTGGGCTCCAGAAAGAATTTCTGTATAAATGAAGGTATGGGTGATTTTATTATTTATGTAATCAATCTACTGTAATATCTGTTTGGCATTTATGTTTTGTCTATGGTGTTTTCATTTCAGAGGTTCTAAGACTTGGAAACTCTACCCATATCAATGAACGCTGCTTGGAGCTTCAGAACAAGAAGAAAAATGAAATTTGCAAAATTAAGGTATGAAATATCCTTATTCTAAGCCCATCATTCGAATAACAATATATGCTATCTGGTTCAGCTCATGTCTCTTATACTCTTTTACGGCAACCTTACAGCCACAATAGCTTGGGTATGTTTCCCATTATTATCAATTCTTTAAGATGGTTTCGACTTGTTACAGTTCCGGTAGTTACTTCTATTTAAATTTGTAACTCTGTTTAGACTTTCTATGCTTCCTTATCGCTTGATTCATTTTCAGTAATGCAACATGCATACCGTGTATGATCCTATCACTTTGATACAGTGTTTGGATGCTGGGTTAAAAAAAAATGTATAGAATAATATATTCTCATGTCTGGTGGATCCGACCTCCACCTATTGTTTTCGCTTTAATTATCCTTTTGCCGGATTTTAAGTAGCTGATGTTGAATCATAACCATGGGTTAGTGTAACTACAATTATAGCTTCCATGTAAATAGAGTCTAGTGGTGTGGATCTGGGCACTTTTTCTTTTTTAACTGATGGAAGTTTTATTTTGCAGAACTTAGGTGCAGAAGGAAAAGTACGTAGAACCAAGGCTTTTTCTGGATGCCCAATGCTAAGAAGTCATAAACTACAAAAAGGATTCAGGAATGAGATTTCCCAACAGGGAGCATTAGACATTGAAGATCTTGTTCACCTTGGAAGGCACATGAGAACTTGTCCATATTATGGTTCTCGAAGCATGGTCCCTACTGCTGATCTTGTGGTTCTTCCCTATCAGTCTCTTCTATCAAAATCAGCTCGTGAGTCACTTGGTCTCAATCTGAAGAATAATATTGTTATCATAGATGAGGCTCACAATCTGGCTGACTCCCTCATCAACATGTACAATGCTAAAATTACTCTGTCACAGGTACATGAATTGTCATCCCCATTTTTATCTAATTTTTACCATTTCTCCTTGAGAAGTAGTTGATCAGCATGTTATAAATGAAGTGATTTTGAATTGCATCCAAGTAATGGTCAACACCCCTTCGTTAGTTAATTGAATGATCCAATTGTAGATTGATGTATCAAATTGTATTTGTTCAGATATACTATAGCTTCACTGCTTCTGTTCCCAAGCAGTACTTTCATTTCCCTAACAAGCTTAAGCCTTTGACATTGATTGGGTTATTTCAGATAGAATGTAAATAATAAAATCCTTCACAAACATTTGTGATTATTCCAGTTGGAGAATGTCCATAGCCACTTGGAAAAGTACTTTGGAAGGTTTTGCAGTCTCCTGGGACCTGGAAATCGAAGACACATCCAAACTCTGATGGTCTTCACTCGAGCTTTCCTACAAGTTCTACTCAAGGAGAAGGATGAGAATGATGTGAGACAAGATTCTGAAAATTCTACTGGAGCTAAAAATGCTTTAGATTCATCTGTGGCGATAAATGAATTTTTATTCTCTCTTAACATTGACAACATTAATTTGGTCAAGTTGCTGAAGTATATAAAGGAGAGCAATATAATTCACAAGGTGAATGTGTTCTCTTAGCATTTAGTTTACTTTGCGACCTCAAGCCATTGAGTTTTTTTTTTCTTCATTTTCTGTCATGTGATTGTTTTTCTAGGTCAGCAGGTATGGAGATAAAGCTGCTAGCTTGCAGAAAGGTTCAGTTTTGAAGGACGGTGGAGAAAATTATGAGGAAGGGAGCATTCTTTCTGGGTTTCAGTCATTGGTAGATTTGTTGATATCGCTGACAAATAATGATGGGGATGGAAGGATAATAATCTCCAAGGCACGACCAATAAGCTCTGGACAACAAGGACAGCAAGGAGGATTCTTAAAATATGTCATGCTCACAGGGGAAAAGATTTTTTCTGAGGTTTGGCAACTGTTTTTTTTTTGGAGACTGTTAGGTTAGGGTGCTATGATGAGTTATTGTTGGTACCTTAGAAAAAATGTAAATTTAAAATTTCCTTTTGCTCCTTGACAACTGGGATTTTAGCCAAGATCATGATCCAGCATGAGTTTTTATACCCCTCTGATGACTGATAAAATTTTATCAACTTTCTGCAGATTGTGGAACAAGCACATGCTGTTATCCTGGCTGGGGGAACTTTGCAACCCATAGAAGAAACAAGGGAAAGACTTTTTCCCTGGTTATCTCCAAATAAATTCCATTTCTTTTCATGTAGTCACATAGTCCCTCCTGAGAGCATTTTGCCAGTTGCGCTTTCCTGTGGGCCAACTGGTAAATCTTTTGATTTTAGCTATGGGTCCAGAAGCTCATCAGCTATGGTGAGTATATTGCAGTGCCCGTCTGTTATTTTAACATAATATACTTGAAAGATTTTTGCTATGCTAGTAATTTAAATTGAACTCTTTATTTATCAATCTGCATAAATTTAGTCCACTGTTGCCTGGAATGGACTACATACTACAATTTCATTGCAAACAACTTAGTTAACTACAGTTAATTAATAATTTTATTTCCTTCTGAACTTTTTTTTTTCCCTCTTTTTCTTGAATTTGCAGATAGAGGAACTTGGGCTCTTGCTCTGCAATTTAGTCTCAGTGGTTCCTGAAGGAATCATTGTATTTTTCCCTTCATTTGAGTACGTAGAACGGGTCTATGGTGCATGGAAGAGTTCGGGTATACTTGACAGGATTATGAAGAAAAAACATGTCTTCAGAGAGCCTAGAGGAAACACACATGTAGAGTCTGTTCTCAAGGAATATCAGAAAACAATTGATACCTTGTCGAGCGGGCCAAAAGAAGATTCAACACCTCTCAATGGTGCAATGCTCTTAGCTGTTGTCGGTGGAAAGATATCAGAAGGCATCAACTTCAGTGATGGCATGGGTCGATGTATAGTCATGGTAGGACTGCCCTATCCTAGCCCATCTAATATTGAGTTGCTGGAGAGGATAAAGCATATTGAAGGCCTGGGAGATACAAATTCTAAAACTCTCAATACATCAGCAAGTGATGCATATTGCGATGGAGATGCTCAGGCAGGGTTTGGCATTCTAAGAAGTTGCAGGGGCAGAGGAAAGGAATACTATGAAAATCTCTGCATGAAAGCTGTAAATCAATCAATTGGTACATGCTCTTAGCTTTATATTAACTACTTAAAAACACTGTTAAAGTGGCTTTTTGGATAACACATTGTTTTATGTTTTTATATCATTGCATTTATGATTGTACATCGGTTTAATATAGAAATGCTTTCAACGTGTTTACTCCCTTTTTTTCTTTTTGGTCTATTTAAGGTAGAGCAATTCGGCACATAAACGACCATGCGGCAATTTTGTTGGTTGACCTACGGTATGCATCTGAATCCTCGAAAAGAAGCTGCTCACACCCAGCCAACAAGCTTCCGAGGTGGATTAAAGATCGTCTGGTTTCTTCAACCAATAACTATGGTGAAGTTCATAGACTGCTGCATCAGTTCTTTAAATTTAACAAGAACAGAGGGTGTCAGTAGACAGCTATAAACCATTGCTTTATTGAAGAGAATTTTTTGCCATACACACACGTCCAGATAAGCAGACCAAATTCTGTAGATACCATATATACAGATCAGCAAACTTTGTAAATCTTATATAAATATTATTGATGGCCAAGTTACCCCATCTGTTTATTTCTGTTTGGTAAGACGAGACAAGGCTTCCGTGTCATGTTTGCATTATGTAAAAGTGAAGTTTTGGAGGATTAACTTAGAACCCAGATATTATTATCCCTTGGGTATATTTTAGACAATACTCAAATATTGGGCAAAATTTCTCCTCTTTTTTTTTTTTTTTTTGTCTTAGCATTTTATTCCGAAGAAGAAATATCCGACAATATTAAACTTCAAACATTTGAAATGCTAAAATCTATAGAAGCAAGTTATTACATAAAACATATCCCTGAACGAAAGCCCCAATGGTTGACCTCTCGCCCTAGAAGCCAAGCAAGAAGTCAATGTTTAAACCCAAGTCGATACCTTTAATTTGGAGTGCGGTGCAGGAAACTTGAAAAAAAGTTATTTCAAGATCTATTTTATATGTCCATCTAAGTTGTATATTTGATGAATCTCACTTGTAAAACTGAATAATCACTTATCGAATCCTGAATTGGTTTAGTAACTTTAGTTTTAGATTTTGTAATTGGGTTAAATTACAAGTAGGCTCACCTTTGTCAGCCAAATTGGACAAATTCATGCTTTGAGAAGTGGCTTTTCAATTTACAATTGATGATGGGGAGTAATATCATTCAGCTTCACTTTAGCTGTGATGATGCTTTCACAATTAAGTAAAAGCTAATCAGACAAGGACATTTTCTTTCAGATTTGGGCTAATGTTGCAGGCCTTCAATGCCCATCATTCAATTTAGTTGGGTGTCTCATTGAATATTTTTTAACCAGCAATATGTTTGATATTACTTTTTAACTGTAGGCACCATAGCAATGATCAAACTTTCAAGCCATGAATGTGATTCTGTAGGGAGAAAGCGACTACTCCGCACAATAACCAGAGTGCATGCTATCCCCCTGTATTATTAGAGGGGCTTCGTGCTTTAGATGTACCAACTTCTTGAACAACTTGGGTCCATCTAGCCCTTTCTTATTGATGGCAATTAAGATATTTCAGACTTTCACCAACAATCTTGCCTATGGCATGGTTGATAAATCACTAGCACATTCACTAACACAATCAGCTTTTAAGTACTCCAACATGCTCAATGATTAATTGCTGGTGATGGGAATTATGCGTCGTGTGTGTATCATAGATTCAAATTCCCCACTGCTGTGTAGGACAGGCTTCCTTAAAGATAAATCAGGACCACTCAATTTATTCATGGGTCCCACGATTCATCACATGGCTAAGTCCATCAGCTGAAAATCATGGATTACTTGTGTAAGCTTTCACCAAATAAGCTGGAAATCACGGATTACTTTTATAAGCTTTCACCAAACCAGACTTTTATCTTTGCAACTTAATCAATACAGCCTTGCTTTAGATAACAAGAAGTCAAAAATCAAAGCATTGATAATCATTTGATTCTAAAGTCCTCACTAAGTACTTATATGAAACAACTTTAGCACTAATATAGTGAGTATGGACATATTTTTTTAACTTAACCAAGTTCCACTTGGTCAGCCTATTCTCATTTGGCTGTGATTTATAAAATCAAATGCGTAATCAAAATTCAAATCAGGTAAAGAGAGAAAGAGCATACACAATATAGACAAAAAGAAAAAGAGAATAAAGCCAAAGCTGAAGAAACTTTCCCCTTTAGATATTATTAGCATTTGTCTAGGTAATCTTGGGAAACTTCAACTGTCTCATAGGCTAAAAACTTTGATCTTTGTCTGTTCTAACAGATAGAGAAGATACTGAGAAACGCAAACCTTCCTTTACAATTTAGTGGAGGCAAGGATGCTGATAAGTGAATCCATTGAAAAAACCAAAAACTTCTTTCGAAAAAGCCTTGTAAACCTCAAGTCACTCTTGTTTGGAGGGTACAAAAAGCTACCAAAACCTGCTCTCTTGAATCCCTTTTCTTGTAGTATTGGCATAACAAAAAATCATCACAAAGATCTCTACTACACTGAATTCTGCAATGCATGGGAGTCTGATCTAGATGAGGCAAAGAAGAGAAGGAAGAATAAAGTGACAGAATCAAGAACGCCTGTGAATGAAGAAAATGGAAGTAGTGGAAGCTTCATGAAGTTAGCAGATGAGGGTCCAGTGAAGAACAAACAAGAAGAGAGAAAGAAAGAAGAAAAGAAAATGGTAAGTTTCCGAATGGATAAAAATGTGGATCAGTGTTCTCAAGGCATGACTCCAGAGGGTTATGCATTGGCACAAAAGATGAAGCAATTGGATATGATGGATGCTGGTGACATGGAGCATGTATTAGATGTAGAAGAGGCACTTCACTATTATTCTCGGCTTAGAAGTCCTGTTTACCTTGACATTGTTGACAAGTTTTTCACGGATATGTACTCAGAACTCAATGTTCCTCAAGCCTCTGCCAGTATCAACACTTCAAAAAGGAGACTCGGCTCCATTAGGCTGTAGACGTTCATGTCTGTGCGTCCTTCCTTGTGCATAATGATCTGTTGTCCAGTCCTGATTGCTTTTCTTTATTTTTGTATGCGTGTGACTGTGAGTTATGCTTGTGATTTGGACATTCAGTTCCGTAGATCTTTTTCATTGATTACCATTTGGCTGAGCCTGCTGTGTTTCAAATAACACATTTGTAAGTTAAAAGCCATTACAAATCCAAAATCATTTCTTTCCCTACCAGGCCTTGTATTTACTCTTGGACCGGTATTGTTTTCTATCAGTGTGCATTGAGGCTATTGATTGAATCAGAAATTACAAAAAGATAGTTTCAGGAATTATGGGGATTCTGGATATTCTTTTTGCACACACGACACACCTTCAGCTTTAGTCGGCATTATAACCTGTTTATCAATGTAACAAACCACATAACAACAACATATGGACCATAGAGCCCATTGAAGGTAAATTTCATCCTAACAGACAATGTAAAGGCCAACAATGAAATTCCTGAATTGTACCTCAATTTATCAGAAAAATCACAAACATTTATAGCATTGGAATTAGCCAATGTCAATTGCTATTTTCCGGTATGCTAGATGTTAAAACTAGAAATTTACAACAAAAAGATGCATAAGGTTTAAACAAAACGATTTACTCGGCACAGAGTGCAACTGTAAAGAGGGGAAAAAGCTGTTCATCCAAGCACCAAAAACCTGCATGAGTTTGGCCGAATGACATACATCTTTATTAATCTCTATCCATTTATGCCCCTTTTGAACAATTAAGACGGATCTGGCCCATTGGTCCTGTCAAGACTCGGAGATTTGAGAGCTTCATCATGGCCAAGGCAAAGTCTCTGCGAAACAAGGAGACATCTGAAGCATATGCTCTCACCCAGATCCCAGTTTCTTCGCCGGCCATAAGCTGCTGATCAGCATAGAGAACTCCTCTATTCTGCAAAAGACTGCGATAGTACACAGTGCCGAAACCTCCTTGATGTCCATCATAAGTCACATTTATTCCAGGTTCGTCAAATGTTGAAGCTAACAAGGCCTCCAACGAAAATATTGATGCTGTGGGTGATGAGGGTGAGGCATCAAAGGCAGGTGATAAAGCTGTTGTTGATTTTGGTGAGCCATTGAAGTTTGGTGATGGAGCTGCTGATGAGGAAAATGAGCCATCGAAGTTAGGTGAGGGAGCTGATGAAGAAGAAACTGAGCCATCAAAGTCAGCTGATGGAGCTGCCGATGATGATGGGGAGTCAGCAAAGGGAGGTGAGGGTGTTGGCGATGTTGATGAAATGTTTCTGCATTTTGATCTCAGTAGGTTCAGAAAATCAGGATCCAGAGATGGGTCAGGTTCATTACTCCGGCCGAAGTTATGCAGACGATTGTTGAAGAATTTGCAGTGGATAACACCAATGCTATGGGCACCTGCAAACAAAGAAAGAAGAAATAATCAAATTACATTACTTAGAATAGACAGTTAAACAGCTAGGAGGCTGGAAACGACCACAATCACAGATCAAAACTGGTTATCATCATAAAACTGAACCATAACAAGGTTAGGAATCTAAGAAATCTCTGAACAAATTTCCTTGAATATTTATGAAATTAAATACTCGGATCAGGTTATCACAAGCACAAACTGTTAGGTAGAAAGGAATAATCTGTAGTACAAAATCACCAATCAAGGACCAATCAATACATTCTAAGAGAAAAGTCATCATACTAGGTGTAAGGTATAGGGATGGCAAAAATCCCCACGGGGATGGGTACCCTCGGGGATTTTCCCCATTCGGGGAGGGTACGGGGATAATTTTATACCCAATTTTTTTTTCGGGGAGGGGACGGGGAAAATTTTTTACCCAACTTTTTATTCGGGGAGGGGACGGGGATGAGGTGGAATCCCCATCCCCTACCCATTTCCCCATTTTAATTTTTAATTTTATTTTTATTTTTAAAATTACTAATAAATAAATAACAAAATTATAAATATTGTTAAAAATAATAAATATCAAAATAGTTGTATGTTGGGAAAGTGGTCACCCTTTGCCGGGAATTAGTTGAAGAGTATTAATTGAAGTTTTCACCAACTGTTTATTGCTTTGATTATACTGGTAGTAGTTCTTCTACTAGATCTACAGGGGATTCTTATAAGAAAGCAACCAAATGGATGACAGGTTTTAATGATTATGTAAACAATGGAGATTGTGCAGTTGTTGCAGATGAATTAGATTCATATTTGGATGAGAAAGTTATATCTCGGATGGAAGATTTTAATATTTTGAGTTGGTGGAAGACAAATGCTAATAGGTATCCTACATTAGCTCGAATTGCTAGAGATATTTTGGCAATTCCAATTACAACAGTTGCTTCTGAATCAGCTTTTAACACTAGTGGTAGAGTTGTGAGCTCATACCATAACAAACTTCATCCAAGCACATTGGAGGACTTAATGTGCTGTCAAAGTTAGTTACGAGCTTACAATAGCGGTATGAGTTTATTTTAATATGATTAATTTAAAATCGAAAATAAAAAATGTATTAGACTATTAATTATTCGGGGACCGGGGACCCTCGGGGATCCCCTGTTATTATTCGGGGAGGGGATGGAGATTCTCTCAAGCAATTTTGACGGGGACGGGGAGGGGACGGGGACATATGCAAAACATCGGGGATGGGTATGGGGAGATTGGTCCCCTCCCCTCCCCTCCCCATTGCCATCCCTAGTAAGGTATTACCATCCGTATCATAACATAATGAAGGATTGATAATGATAAGAATATTCTAATTTGAGTACCAAGGAATAGGAAATAAAAGGTAGTACAAATGAGAAGGAAAATAAGACACCTCTACTAAGCTAAACTGTAGAATTAGGTGGAAATATTGTCCTCTCTAGTACATCAAATTATGAACAAAAGAGATCAGAACAAGACTATCAGACAATCAGCTCAAACGCAGAAATAACCAAAAAAAAAAAAAAAAATTCAAGAGTAAATTCAATACAAACTGAAATCAGAAATTTCTACTTTTTCATGAAAGGAAAAAGGGAAATGAAATGAAATAAGGAAATCTATACCCAATAGAGTAACAGTTTCTCTTAAATCAAACCCCCTTGATGCAAAAGATGCAAGGGTTTCGGACAGATCAGCATTGGGTGAAGGAAGCTCAAGTGTTGCTATATCCGCGAAAGCAAGCCTACTGTCCTTCCTTCCAGTATACAGTGGATAGAATGGACCACCAGCCTAAATTCATGGACAAAATGATTATCTAAACAAATTATATAAAGGTAGAGCCTGATTTAATAAAGTTTGAGTAGTCACATGAGACAGGAATTTACCAGAACAACGCCTTCTCTGGCAGCCAAAGCAAGAATATCTGCACATGAAACCACACCAGGGCATATTTCTTCAAGCTCCTCCTTGATTATGTTGATTACATCGTAGCCCTTGAGAGATTCATTGGGTGGAGACTTTTTCTCCGAGTCCACTCCTTCAGCATCATCCAGTAGAATTGAAGCATCACAACCCTAATCAATTTCCAAATTACAGAGAAATTCAACTCAAAATCAATCAGACTGACGTAAGAACAACCCAATCAACAAAAATACGCATTAGATAATTGCTAAACCCAGATCAAACTGTGAATAAATCAGATAACCCTACTGAAAGATTATCAGAATAAACTAGATTGTTTGGAGATTGTATAACAGTGGATGAAACTAAGTAATCAATGACCCAGATCCAACTAGCAAAGAGCTAGTAAATTATATGGAAAATAACAAGAAGCAAACGAACTACAAAATTCAACAAAACCCAGATTAAATATCCAAGGTTCAACAAATTCACATCAAAATCAAATAACCAAACACTGATCAAACTCGACGTCCGATGAGATATTCACCAACATTATAGTAAAGATCAAGTATCAAGATATAATAAATTCACATCAAAATCAACATCCGATTAGGTTGATATCCAACAAGAAATGAAACGCTTAGCACTAAAACCAATAAAAAACACAACAAGAATTGATTGAAGAAAACTGGACCTCAATGAAGCAATCATGGAAAACGAGGCGCAACAAAGCGGGGGCGACATCGGAGCGGGATTTGTGGAGATACCGGACCATAGCCCGAATAGTACCCTCGGCTTGCGGGCAAGAATCGCGGTAAAAATCGTACTCCATAGAACGGTAAGGCTCGCCACCTTCTTCAAGTTTCCCGTCATCGGACAAGAACAGGGCCCCAGCCACTACCTGAAACGCAGAAGGATCCGACGCCGCATACTCATAAGAAAAAGAACGCGAGGTAGTGCTCGTAGTGGTGATGTTTAAGCCTTTCTTGGTATCGGCGTTTTGGTTCTTGAAAGAGATCACGATGCACAGAAGGAACACGAGGAAGCTCACCCTTCGCATCATCGCTAGTTCGTAGATTGCTGTGAGCATTTTCTTTCGTTTTTTGTTTTCTACTTTTTGTTTTTGTTTTTGTGGGGGGCGGCTTTGGATTCTGTTCATGGAGCTCTGGGTGTTGAGTTTCAGAGTCAGTTATTTGTAGGAAGAAGGCTGGACGTATGGTGTGGGAAGATCAAATGGCGGGAAAAATGATGTTGTCAATTGACCGAATTGCCCTTCTCAACTGAAAGTTTGTTACGGCTGTTTTGAGAGGGGGGTGTGTGACGAGTGATTTTACGAAAATGCCCTAGAACATTGGAGTTTGTCATTTCACTACTAGTGCGTCGTTGTTTTTAATCATGATTCACATGAATGATCAACGGTAAATATAATCAATAATAACCGTGTGTATTCGACATATCAACGGTCATTATTACGTCATCAGCAAAGACGATCAATAAACGTATTTTAGTATCAGGATCCCAAAATTTCCCATTTCGTTACCTTTTTAATTTTTTTATTAGAAAAAAAAATTATATTTTACCAGGATGGTGAATAACAAAAGATGTTTTTGCTTTCAACCGTTAAATTATGTCGAATCCAATCATTGAAATCAGCATGTATAAAATTATAATGAAATGACAAGTAACCACATAATACATTAGAGTTTATTAAAACGTCACATCATTGACCACATGTGCATGGCGTCATTGCTATTGTTTGATGTTATACAGTGACAAATTAAACACTAATCTCGAAGCCTTAAATTAATAAATAAGGTCAAACAATAGTATATAAATTTCATACCATCCGGTAAGAACTACTCAAATAATAAATCAAATTACATGCTTAGCTTTACAAAAGCATGCCATATAGCATGGAAATCCAATGCAAGCTTATGAGTTGAAGAATGAAAAAGGGTATTGTAAAAGAGGGCAGGGCATTATTTCAACAAGGAGATACCCAACAGCTCAAATCTAAGATCATCACATACAATGACTGGTATATCATCCAGCAAACCGCTGCTTGCGACACCAAACTTGTACCAATGCTTCCATAGAATCATGGAACAAATGATCAGTCACATGCAATTGGGCAACCATGTATGAAATCGTACTTAAAACGGAGTACGCAACTTGTATTATGGCTTAAATCTTAACCTCCATGTATGATCTGTATTCAGTAGCCAGAAGATACTAATACATTATGCTCCTTTAAACGCTTCTGGAAGTGAGCCAGCTGTGTTTGCAACTGCATGATCCCAGCGGCCTTCTGAGAGAGAATGGCATTCAATCTAGCAACATAATCATCCAGCTGATTCCCTGGCTGATCTGCTTCAACCAGAAGGTTCATTTCCTGAAAATGCAAGATATAAAGCAGGAGAAGGATTTAAACCCACTAGATTTGCTTGTTTAAGAGTACAACAATAGTTATTAGTACTTGTACTACTTCTACAAGGTATAAATGAAAATCAATCTTTGTTGGCTCTGGCATCCTGAAACACAGATTGGTTATCTTTTTAGACGTAAACATAAGCCACACTCTGACACTCACATTTATAGTTTTATCATTTAAGAAGTCAAACCAAATATACCTCTTTCACAATATTCATGGTGTCCTCCACTTGTTTTCGATGAGCATTTACAAGATCCTCCTCTTCCTGAGTACGACCAACATAAGTGGTATGTGTCAAAAAACTTTCGCTTTTAGACATAAAATAATCATTCTGTTCGCAGTTTACCTGCAGAAGGGCATTCAAATTGTCATCTGAATTTGAATTCTTAAAACCAGATTTTGGCTGCTCCTTCCACCTTGTCTGACCATTGGGTGGTTTTCGTAATTGATCCTGTGCAGAAGGGAGATTGAATTGCTCTAGCTTCCCACTTTTCATCCATACCGGCTTCTCTGGTTCATAGGAATCCTCTGATGCGTCAAAATCATCTCTTTCATTTTGTTCAGGCCATGCATCAGTGTCATCCTCATAAGGGGATGTTGTTGGTAAAGCTGAAGATAAGGGAGCAGTAGTTGACTCCTTCAAATTTATGGTTGAAGACAGTATGTCCTTTTTAGGATTGTTCCCTTTTGAAAGACTCTTCACTCTGGAATATAAGATTTTTAATAAACTGAGGGTTAGAAAGCACGAACTAAATTCAAACTAGATTTATTAACATTGTTCGATAAATTAAGTCACCTGTCAGCATATCTTAATGTGTTGAGAGTGTGTTCACAACACCCTGAGCTTGGTGAAATGCATGATATCATAACCGTGCGTGAATTGCCAACAAATGAATCCCTCAGAACCTCAGTTAATTTACTGCCCCTGAAAGGAATGTGACCCTGATCATTGTCAAGAGCTCTTATGCATTCCTTTAATGCAAGCAAGCTCTTATTTATCTCTGCTCCTTCCATTCTGCATCACACATCAGAAACTGCTATTTAATAAAAGGTTAATTCACCAAATATAGAGGAAACTCGTAAAGCATATTCTTCTAATAAAAAATTTAGATGCCATATGCACAAATACACAATGAATTGCAATTTAAACAGGATGCAGGATAGAAACCTGAAACACCACCAAAATAAAAGAAGAACAAACATATCAGACCTTGTCTGTTTATCGTTGTCTGTAGTATCAGCACCACGTTCACTTCCAGCAAGATCTATAAAAGAGAGCTTGCCAACAAGTCGAGGAGGCTTTGATTCACTACCATCAGCTGACCTCTTGATAGCAAGCTGAAGTATGGCATGTGAACGGGAGGATTCCTCATTAGCACCAGTTGTACCCGTACTTCTCGAGGAACTCCCTTTCTCAATGAGCTCTTTAATTGTCTCTACATCTGATACTTTGTACTCTTGCAAACCAACAATGCAAACTTGCTGCTTACCATCCTCTCTCATACAAAGTTTTCTGCAGACAAAACTTCAGGTTTTGAGCAAAAATACAAAATGCAAGTTTTTACTAGATTACCAGAGATGAAACTCAAAACAACTTACTTTCGATCACTAAGGAGATCAAACAATTTTCCTCCATATATTTCAAAGAAACTCACAAACAACTGAAATCCTTGACTTCTGTAAGTATGATGCATCAACCTCAATATATCACGTGATGCTTTAAGGGGCAATGGTTTCATGGTATAGGTTTTTCCACTTCCTGAAGAAAAAAAGGTCAAATAGTGCAAGCTCTTTTTCAGCAAAAGTTCTTAATTGAGATGATTTGAAGAAAGAGAGAGGAGGGGGGGGGGGGGGGGGGGATAAGAAAGCCAGACATCAACCATTGGTGGCCAGGAACTCATCAGCATTATCCAGAAGCAAATTTTTACAACTACATATCTTAGATTTTGGGGCCAGCCATTCACCTGTTTGTCCATATGCAAAGCAAGTAGCTTTGGTTCGTTGAAAAATAATAGGAACAATGGGCTCCACAGTCTCACGATACACCTACAGATAACATATGAGACCAACATAAGCTAAACCAGTTCAACCACTACCAGGAGCTATTTATTGTATCATTAGCTCATTCTTGCTCATTCATTTGTTCTGGTTACATACTCACCTCATCATTTGAAACCTCCTCATTCAGCACAGCATCAAAAACAAATTCATGTTTCTCGACATATTCTGTTAGGTCAACCTGCAAAAGTCAATACATAAAAAGTCAGTATATATAGAACTGAATGACATACTATTCTTAAGACAAGTATGTCACAAAGCAGTGAGTTGAGGGCCTCAAACTAAGAAATTGTAAGGATAAAAATATATACATCATCATCATGAATAATGGTTCTTACAAGAAATATTCGCTACTAGTGGTGACAAAACATGATAGCTGACACTATATTCTGCCCTTCTAAATGTTGCATGTTCGCTGAGTTGTTAAAGCAATGCGAGAAATCTGAGCACGTTCAAGTACCTTTACTATGATAATATATTTCTCTATTATTTTTTATCACACCCATTTAAGGTGCCTTGGAGCCAAAATATGGACTAATACAAATGAATGGCAACTAAATGTTTAAGCCGTTTGAATCACTTGGCTTCTTTGCATATCATAATCTTCGGTAGAAGAAGGTAGAAAAAACAACAGAGAAACTTGCCTTAAGTTTAGTTTCATGAACTGTTAGGGAGTTGGAATATGTCTCTATAATATCTTCCTCATTCTTTGCCAATTCCTTTTTGTTGAGAGGTCTTTTGCGCACCTGAACCCAAATATCACCAGAAAATGATAAAAGCTTAGATAAAAAGCATTGAAACAGTAACTAACGGCACGTCTAACAAGTAGGTCTGCAATTGCTTTACTTCTTGAGAACTTCATCAATGTAGTACATTTGAAACTCTCAATATTTACATGCTATTAAGCAGTAATGCCATCCATGGTAAGCAATGCATTTAGAATAAAAGATGGCATTCACAGTCTAACAATATGAGTAAATTATAAGTATACAAAAACATACCACAACTTTGATCTTTGCTACAGAACTGGCATTGGCCTTCTCTTTATCTGCAGCAAAACTTTTCAGGAGGTTGTTCTCTGGCAAACCACGAGCTCTGCCAGTCTGTTTGTTGTTTGCAATGTGGGGTTCAGAGTCATCAAAGCTTCTTCCCCGGACTGGATTAAACAGAGAGGAGCCATCATACAGGCCCGGCACCGGCATCTATCCATATGAGATAAATAACTTAGCATATATATGCATCAATGATAATATTAGTATATTACTTCCTTTTAACGTGTTTCCCCAGTAAAGAACAAAATTAAGTTTATGTTAACAGATTCTCTATTGTCAGTAACATATCCTCTTAAAAAATATAAATAAAATAAAACATGGAACTGCAAATTAATACCAATTTAATGAGTTGTGCTATTAATGTGCTGGTTTTCATATTTACATGAGAATGGGGAATCCTTATGAAAATAAAACAAGAACCGAAAAACCGAACTCCAAAGTGACATTTACAACCGTAAGTCCAGCACCCACCTCAGGAAGAAGCTCAGTATCAAAAGAATGCAGATCCAAGAGCCCAGGACTGAACTCATTCGGAGATTGTTCGCCACTCTTTCTCTGGCTTGAAGGCCGTGAACTAACTGGTGGTGTTGAAGGTTCCATGTAAAACTCATTTCCTCCACCAAATCCCCTCTGTGCATTTCTGTACATCCTCGAACCCTGGCCTCCTCCACCACCACCATAGAAATTGTAGTCCTGCTATCAAGCAGTATTGTCAAACAACTTAGAATAATCCTAAATTAACCTTGTAATGAATATATAAATGTGAGTGCCTGTGTGCGTATCTAACTATATACTTCAAAACTCAAATTCAACCTTCATTGAAGAACCGTACTATTCCAGTGGATCGGATTACTCTAAACCAAGTACATATAAATAAATAAATAAAATCTTTTATTTTCTTTAGTTTCAGCATCCAAATGGGATGTAAAACCTATGTTGTAACATCAGATCTACCAAATGCACCATCAAGAGAAACTCAATTCTTCTCTAACAAAGTGAAGATATCTACAATATATATAAAGAACAGTTATGCACCAAGGTCATATAACAAATAATCAACATAATAAATGATTCATATTTTTTTATTTTTTATTCCTGCACTTTTGAAGCAACCAACATGAGGGAAAAACAATCAATAATCATAGCAACAGATCTATGCAATCCACACATTTCCATTAAATCACACAATTTATTTTGTAAAATAACATAGTCTAATGTACCTCAATACACATCATCAGTACCACTTAATTTGTTAACTTACAGGAGTAAACAAAGGTTCAATAATTTTTTTCCATTCATTTTCCCGTATTTTCTCGGCAACCAAACAGACTAAAACATTTTTTAAAATAATAAATAAATAAGGACCGCAAAGATCGGAAGCAGAAAATTATGATCTACCAACTAACGCAATCACAAAGATTCAACTTTTTTTTCCTTCCATTCTCCTGCATTTTCTCAAGAACCAAACAGAAAATAAACAACTTTCAAAACAATGATAAAACTTCGAAGATCGGAACCTGAAGAGGAGGGATAGTGCCGGTAGCGGAAGACTGTTGCAAGTGCTGAAGCCCGGCCGATTGAAGCCATCTGCCATTCGACGAACTTTCCAAAAAGTTCTCTGACGACCACTGCCTCTGGTGGTGCACCTGCACCGCCGCCGCACCTGATCTCTGAACTCCTTGCCTCCCGTTCATATTGTACACGTGCACGAATCACAAATCGACGCGTCCAATCACAAATCTCACACTCGGTTTCTCTCTCAAGACTTCTCAAGTCACTTGTGTCTCCTAGAAATGCACTTTGAAGCTTCTATCGGAGCCTCTGAATTCAAATTAAAGTTTTAGATTAACAAAATAATTAAGCGCTATACACACACACAGACACACGCGATCATTAGTTTAACCAGTGAAAATTTGGAAGCTAAAACATATCAGTGTATGTGGGGGAGAGAGTACAAATGAAGTTTTTAAAAGTTGTTTAAATTCAGCCAGGAGATTTGAAATTTTTTGAAGGGCGAGAGCGAGGCACGTGTGACGCGTGTGATTGGAGTGAGGTTCAATTGGGTTGGGGTGATGGTGATGGAGAGAAAAAACGACGAAGGTTGGGCGAATGCGTGGGGCCCAAGCCGTGCGGTTTTGAACTGAGCTTCTTTCACCTTCAACCACCGCCTTCCCACATGGTGGGGCCGGTTTAATCTTTTGCTATGTTGTTTGTATTTTTTTTCTTCTTTTTGCGCGCTTGTCTTCTCGTTCAAAATTCGTACTTTGGAGGGATCAAACGAAAGATGGACACGTGGTGTGTTATGTACATTTTTGGAGTTTACTTGTGGCATATTTTGGAGCATCATTCAAAAGTTCTCCAAATTAAACTTTATTTATAATTTGCATGTTATGTTATATTATTTTTTATTTTCTTATTCTTAAAATTAGAGATGTGTTATAATTATTATTATTTTAGTAAAAAAAATTTTTAATTAAAATAATATTAACTTATTTTTATGAAGAATTTTTGGAGAAATGACTAATTTTTTTATTTACTACACATGTAAGCAAATAATTATTTAAAAGTTTAATTAAAAGAATCTTTTGATGATATTCTTACAAATTATAGTTGATTTTCAGTGAAAGGAATATTGTGTATTTTTAGTAAATAATTTTATTTTAAAATAATAATAATTAAGCTTTGTGAAACAACGCAACAATCTCTCTCTTTTTTTTTTTTTTTTTGAATCCACAGTAATGACTTATACAAAGAAGAGTAATGCTCTATTTATACATGTTAATAGTGTGTTTACTAATCAATAATCAAAATGAATTGGAATTAGAATGAGAAATGAAAATTGAAATAAATTGTTTAATTTAGTTGTCGGAAACAGAATCATAATAATTTTTATTGTCATTGATGTGTTTATTTTATCTTGAAATCGAAATTGATTGTTACAAGTTATTAAACTAACCTCAGTTGACTATTGTCATTAATAATAATAATATAAGGAATGATAAAATCAAAATTTCAAGATTTAAGTGGAGATAATACCACCTCTATTTAAGCAAATAAACACGTTGTTTCATTTCTTTATTCTCATTTTCATTTCCAATAAATAAACACACTATAAAAATAAAAGATTGTGCAATCGTTAACACATGATTATATCATTTAATTTTTAAATTTCACGTGCTTGACCGTGAGTAAAATGAGTGTGAGTTGCTTTTGAGTCCAAGGGTTAATTGTATGAGACTTGGAAAATTTTTTAATTTCTTTTGATCTTTTACACAGTTTCACATGGCATTTTAAAGAAATGGGTGTAAAATTCTTTAACATTTTGAAAAAAAAAAATTTAAACCCTAATTTCTTAACAGATTACATTAGTTTAACACAGAAAATTTATTTTCAACTTATAATTACCATAATCTCCCTTTAGCGTATAAGTTCAATATATTATCTTCGGACTTGTCATAAAAAATAATTACTAGTTGCGCAATTCACCCATAAATTATTCATAAAATTACGAACACCTAAAAATTTAATTAAACTTCATTTCATATTACAAAGTTTATTGAAGCCATATCAATAGCACAATTCTTCAAACACATGTAAACCATTTAAACTTCAATGATCAACAATAAAATCAAAAAAAAAAAAAGACCAATTACAAGAAAATTGAAAGCTGTTAGAACAATACTCGACCTTAATAGTACTAATTAGTTATTAGCATATCCAATAGACATGAAATCATCAATGCATTCACCGTAACATCATCTCCAGTGGCCTCCATCCCCACCCTTCAACTTTTATCATTATAGATCTCAACCCCGACAAACTCCAGTCACCTCCATATCAACTTCCACTGCAGAACCTTTAAACCCACTTGTTGTCTCTCCATTCATGCATCCAAATGACTCGAGAACCGACAATAACATAAATAATGACAACACTACCTGTATCATTTTCGCTCGTGCCCTAGAGCCACTGCTCATGCCGCCACATGCAGTGCTCTGAAGTCATTAAAAATTAAACATATGATTCTCAAATCAACAATCACGGGTGAAAATGGAGAATAACCCCCAAAAGAAGGATTCTTTTTTTTTTTCTCTTTCAAATCATTTGGGATACAAAGAAAAAGGAAAACGAGCACGTAATTGAAACTGACTTACCGTACAGAAGAAAAACCGGAGTCACAATGGGAATCCAAAAGGATTAAAATTAAAAGCGGAGACTTTGCTTTTGGATTAGGGAGGAGGGTTTGTGATTAATAATCAATTGATGGGTTTGTGATTTTTGGAGGAGGATTTTTAGATAAACTAGCAATTATTAAAAAATTAGGATTTAAATGCCATTTTCAGAATGTTAAGAAATTTTATATCTCTTTTTCTAAAAATTTGGGGTGTATCAGTTCTTTTTCTTTAAATAAATTAGTTATGTTTTAAATATCATGTCTAATTTTATGTGCTTGAATGTGTTCAAATAACATTATTTTGCAAAGAAAAAAATTTCATAATTCTTTTTCTACTTTATTTATATATGTAAGTGTAAGGTAAATCTTATCCTCTTTTGGTTTTTATTTTATTTTTTAGTTATTTTCAGGGCATTACTAAATCTATGTTATAATCGTATTAGATTAGATGAGTAATGTATATAATATGAAATCATAAACTTTTAACAAGGTTGTTGTAATTAAAGCTTCCAATTTTATACAATTGTGATGTGTTCACACACACATGCGTTGGTCCATACCTCTTTATTATTTATGTTCTTGTATTACCTAAGTCCCACTACTGTGTTACTGTTCATATGAGAGGAGTAAGTTACAGCTGGTTGTAACTTAATTGAATCATTTAAACTAAGGTTAGTGTACCCTAAAAAAAAATCATAAAATGAATGTGTTTTTGTGATGTAATCTTATGAGAGAGAATGGTAAGACTCTTCCCATCACGTGGAGGGAATAAATTTGAGTTTCTAACAACATAAAGTTGATATTTTATTCGAATCAATTCGGTTTAGAGAAGTTTTAGTTGGATTCATAAAATTCTGAATCATGGATTTTTTTCTAATTAAGTTTTAAAAAGTAACTACAATAAAATAAAATAAATAAATTGACTAATTAAACTAATCAGCGAACCTAATTTGTATTGGTTCATTTTAGTTTTTTTATTTAAATTATTTCAAAGAATTCTAAACTTAACCTAAGGTTGTTTACCCTTTTACACGCTCTTTTGTAAATATTTATTCGTAGGCATGGCATAGATCGAAAATTACTGTGTAGTAAGATGGTAATACTGTAATAGGAAAGGTAGGTGATTAATTTTGAACTTTAACTATTAAAAATATTAACAAATAATATAAGGGGGATCAGTGAAATTAACCAACAGTAAAAACCACACGTATTTTGTGATTTTGTCTTTAAGATTCGGTGTTCTGGCACTTATACCCTGGAACACTCAATTCCAAGACTTCATGCTCTTCAACGCTTGGAAAGGTGTCGAAATTTCTACACTAATCAATCAATTCCCCACCGACTAACCCCACCTTCGAAGCTCTTCAGAACCTTCTCGAACTCGCCCCAATCCTCGCTCTCCCTTCAATTTTATAAACCCCTTTCCACAAAAAGAAACCCAGTACTCGATCAAACGATTCAATTACTACGCTTCTTGCATCAGTGAGACATTTTTGCAAACGCCTTTGCAATGGCCGAAGACGGAGCGGTCACAGTGTACGGTGGCAGCGCCATTACTGACGCCAAGAAAAACCCGTTTTCGATCAAAGCCGGCCTTGCCCAAATGCTACGTGGCGGGGCCATTGTTGAAGTCTCCAGTGTGGAACAAGCCAAGATCGCCGAAGCAGCTGGCGCCTGTTCTATCATGGTATCCGAGCCCAGCCGGCCCGGCATTAAGCGCATGCCGGATCCTTCTCTTGTTAAAAGCGTTAAACGCGCCGTTTCAGTCCCCGTTATGTCACGTGTTCGTGTTGGGCATTTTGTTGAAGCGCAGATTCTTGAAAGTATTGGGCTCGATTACATTGACGAGAGTGAGGTTTTAGGATTAGCTGATGAATATAATTTTATTAACAAACATAACTTTAGGTTCCCGTTTGTGTGTGGTTGTAGGAATCTTGGTGAAGCTTTGAGGAGAATTAGAGAAGGAGCTGCTATGATAAGAATACAAGGGGATTTGTTAAATTCTGGTAATATTGTCGAGACTGTTAAAAATGTGAGGTCGTTAATGGGAGATATTCGAATTTTGAATAACATGGATGAAGATGAGGTCTTCACGTTTGCTAAGAAGATAGCGGCTCCGTATGATTTGGTGGCTCAAACTAAACAAATGGGAAGGTTGCCCGTGGTGCAATTTGCTGCAGGAGGTGTTGTGACACCTGCTGATGCCGCACTGATGATGCAGTTGGGATGTGATGGTGTGTTTGTGGGATCAGAGGTTTTTGAGTGCTCAGATCCGTACAAGAAGGTGAGGGGTATTGTGCAGGCTGTTAGGCATTATAATGATCCTCATGTTTTGGTGGAGAGTAGTTGCGGGTTGGAGGATGCGATGGCGGGGATTAATCTCAGTGATGACAGGATCGAGCAGTTTGGTCAGAGCGGGGTTTAGTTTTAGACTTTTAGTGGGTCTTGATTTAAGTAATGTAGCTTGCTTGTATGTCACTGAGCTTATGCTTCTGTTCTTTCTAGGCTAATATTAGTCTGTTCTGTTTCTTGTTGTGTTTACTCTTTAGTGATATTGTTACCTGAAACTGTTGTATGTTGCATTTCATTCTACTGAATACCAGAATGAATTAAAAACAGGTTTGCTTATAAGTTTGCCAAGTCTTCTGGAGTAATATTTAATTAAGAGCATGCTTGTGAACTTATATTTACTGAAATATGTTTGTTAGCTGGGTACCCTAGTTGTGTTTATTAATGTAATTATGTTCACTCTTTTATTTATGATTCTATAAATTTTCCATGATTGCAACATTAATTGGCACTTGGCACTTATGACCATATGGATTCTGTCAATGGTCTATTATTTACTGTTTCTTCAGTTTAGTAGACACTCATGCGTAGTAATCGAAATTTTGGCATTTGATTTGGTAGTGATTGACTAATCCTGTGCCTATATCTAATGTTTTTCTGCTGGTTGTATCCTTTATATTCTCAAAGGTCTATGGGTACTCTTCTATATTTTTGTATCAAACCTCTGCATGAAGATCTCTCTTAGAAATAGTGTATAATTATACAATTGATTGGTGTCTTGGCTTTCACTGCTTTCGAGCTCGTTCAAAGCTTGTCAATTTCTCCAAGCAATACCTTCCCTCCTCTTTCCTTGATTCCTATCCAATGTTCTTTCTACATTTTACTTGTTTTTGAATAATCCCTACTTTCCATACCAGGCCTTTTATATTTAGCAAGCAATACCTTGTTTCCTACTTTTTCCATGTCTTCCCGAAGCTTTGTATATTCCTATGCCTTTCTTTGCATATTGCTATGATTTAACAGAAGATTATGACAAAGCCAACACAAAAACAATTCAACTCTTTTCTTGCCTTTCTTTCTTTTAGTCCAATCATTTCTGGAACTTTTGGCAATGGCTGATGGTTTTGTCCCAGTTCATAATAGTCGCACCATGGTTTATGGCAACAACAACCAATTCACCATCAGGATGGAGCTAGTCCAAAAACTGCAAGGTGGAGTGATTATTGAAGTGAGTGATGCTGAAGAAGCCAAGATTGCTGAGGAAGCTGGAGCATGCTCCATTGTTGTTCACCATGGGACACCTCGTATGCCAACTCCCGATCTCATTAAGGAAATCAAGCAAGCAGTCTCCATTCCCGTAATGGCAAGAGTTCGTGTGGGACATTTTGTGGAAGCACAGATACTGGAAGCTATTGGTGTAGACTATCTCGATGAAAGTGAACTCCTTGGTATTGCTGACAATGATAACTATATCAATAAGCATAATTTCTGTGTTCCATTTGCTTGTGGCTGTAAACATCTTGAGGAGGCATTCATGAGGGTGACTGAAGGCGCAACCATAATTTGGATGCAAGGGAGCAGATCTAGGTGGAGTTCCTCCGGGCCAGATAGCATTGTTGAGACAGTTCAGATTGTGAGGTCAGTGATGATGGAAGTGAGAAATTTGACAAATGCTGATGAAGATGAGGTTTTTACATTTGCGAAGAAAATGGCAGTGCCTTATGATCTTGTTGCACAGATTAGGCAGATTGGTAGGCTTCCCGTTCTTCTATTTGCAGCTGGAGGCATTTGGACTCCTGCTGATGCAGCACTTATGATGCAGTTGGGGTGTGATGGTGTGTATATAGGTTCAGAAATATTCAGCTGTGTGGATCCATATAAGCAAGTTCAGGCAATTGTTCAGGCTGTTAAGCACTATAATGATCCGCATGTGTTGGCGGAAAGTAGTTCCGGCTTGGAGGATACTGAGTCAGAGGATGATGGTGGATTTATTGCATATTTGGTGTAACTAGTCTATTCTAGTCAGCTATACTGGAGCATATATGTGATTTCCATATATTTGCTTATAATAAACGGTCAGTCTGTATATTCAATGTACTCATTTGATGTTGCAAATAGTTCTGAAAAAATTGTTTTACTGTTGAATTCTTGAAGACTGCGCATAGTGTAGGAACAGAGTTTTTAACAGAAATGCAAGATAGTTTATTTTGTTTCTTGGTGGCGTGCGTGGTTTGTGCGTGTGTGGATTTCCAAGTTGCCAATTCTCTCTCTTAATGTTGCAGTTCTAATAAATTGCTATTTAATAATCATTACAGATGTAAAATGACCCGCTAAACGGCCAGTAACTGATGACTCCTAAATTGTATTCTCTGTTTGTATGCTTCCATTATGGAACAAACACCTCAATGCAACCTCGTAAGCAGCGAATATAGCCCCATTCACCACAAACGCTCTTGCAACTGCAGCTCCCAATCCTCTCCAGAGTACGCTGTAACCGTCTGCTTTTACACTTTTATAAAAACAATCAACGATGCCATTGTATTTTAGTACAGAAGATGGTGATTGCGCTTGCAGTCTAGTTTTCACGACATCTAATGGATAGCAGCAGACCCAGCTAGCAACTCCTGCTAATCCTCCGGCTACTAGCATTGTTTGTAAGCTTTCCTGGCCGTTCTTTCTGCAGCCAGGATGAAGCTGCTCTCTCATGCATTCATATGTCCAGAAGTAGAAGCCATGAGAAGGTGCATCTCTGAGGACAGTGATACTAAGTCCTCGATATATGCCTCGTAATCCTTCTCTCCTCAGTATGCTTCTGGCAACATCGGTAGGGCCTTTGTAGCGATCTGCTTGTTTGGATCTTGTATAATTTGAACCTTGCAACTGAAGACGGATTTTTACGAGTTCAACAGGAGAGAGTATAAGACTCTGGATTGCTCCTGTACCAACTCCTGCCAGAGCAACTACTTTGTAGGAAGGAGGTTCCTTGGCTGAAATGGATGGATCAAGTGCTCGAGAGAGGATGGCGTAGATCTGGAAAACCATGGCATTCTGCAACAGCCAAACTTATTGTCAGCATATCACGAACATACATGTTAACTTTCCTACCCATCAAATGTGCGCAGACGGAAAATTTGAATCAAACTAACACTTGAGAAACCATTAAACATACATTACACCATGGAAAGCTTTAGTCTCAATACTTTTTTTTTTTTTTTTGGTTTAAGTTGATGTGTTAAATCTGTCGTCAACAGTTTCCTGAGTGGATTCTCGTGATATCAATCAAAGTGCTGCTGATTGAGGCAGCTAATTATACGTTTCAAATGGACGTTGAATTAATTCATTACTGATTATTTTTTTGAATTGATGGCAAGTTTGGATACCTCCTATTGCGTCTCACATGCAGAAGTTCTAAATAAATTCATTTGGTGAACTGCTGGCTAGGTTAATCTAGTTGCCTATGCCAAAAGAAATTTCACTCATATTGCGTATAAAACTGGCATTACCAGTTATACTTGGAATCACCAGCAAGGCAGAGGACAGGAAGATAAGGCCAAGCTTCGTTGAATATTGAAAGAGACAAAAGGCCTCACTGATTGTGATTGAAAGCCAGATATGTGAAAAATATGACCACACCATTGATTAAAGTGCATATCGCGAACAATTAAAATTGATAAGCTACGTAAGATATTGGATACTGGCTAATAATTTCGGGCTGATGAAGGTGACGGTTCTATAAATCCAAGAAAAATCACCACCCATCATTCTAAAAAGCATGAAAATACCATTGCAAAAGCAACTTCTACCTAGAAGTCTAGCCCCCGCAGTACATATTCCAATTCCACTCTTAAACAACAGCTTCAATAAGAAACACAAAACGAATCTAAATTGGAACAAGACTGTTGGGACCAAACAATCATTGATAGCATCAATCTGGTTGTGAACACTCATCTGCGGAATCAAAGATAAGGTTCTAAAGGCTATCCACATGATCCCAAACAAAACTTCAAATTTAAAAGCACTCAGATATCGTACCAACTTGGATCAAACATAGAAAAGGAAACTGAACTTAAAACATAGACCTAATCAAATTATCAAAAAATAATAAAATAGAAGATATTCGCGGGTAGTTTTTAAGATCACTTTTATGTCAAAAATGAAAAAAAGAAGGCACCGGAACAAACCTGAAAGGTGACTGAAGCTAATGGGGCACCCATGCCTCTGTAGAGAGCTTGAGGACCTTCAGTGGCCACCGTACGACGCAAGATGCTGAAGGCTGAGCCGGAAGTAGAGCTCTGCTGCTGGATACGCAGAGTGTCAAGCGGGTAACCGGAGACTACTCCGGCAATGCCACCAAAACCTCCGGCCACAAACTCTCTTCCCCAGCTACTTGCCATAAACTCCGGCCAAAAATCCATAATTCCCTCACTCTCATTCCCCGATAGGAAAATTGACCAAATTTGAAACTGCCCTTTGAGTTATCAACAGCACAAATCCTAATCAGCTAATCTTATTACTCCTCCTGGTGTTATATATGCCAAAAGAAAACAAGAATAAGATAAAATAAGAGAAAACAGAAAAAGTCTTCAAATTTGTACACTCTTTTTCTTACACGGAATAAAAACCTGATATAGATACAGAGTCTAGGCAAAAACCTCTTAAATATTGAAGCTTCTTTTTTTTTTTTTTTTTTGATTTATTAGTATTCACACAATCCTTTTCTGATCACCCATTTCATATCTTTGCTTAGAAATGAAGATGGCAATTGAAAAGATGCTCTAAAACACACTTTTATCCGCTAAAAATTCTCAATTTCTGCTTCAAATTGCATTTCTCAGGAAGCAGAGAAGACAGAGAGAATGAAAAAGAAAAAACAATACTTCGCTTAGAGAATTTACAGAGGATTGAGAGATACAGCTCTCTGTTTCGTACAAAAGAGGAAGAAAACTAAATTTAATACAGAAACAAAAGCCACCGGTTGCTATTTTGTTGGGGGGTTGCGTGAATGAGGAAACGGCCAACTTTTACTTCAAACCACCAGTAGCATGTTGCCACGTTTCAGCACTGTGTTTTCTTGGTGCTTTTAGCCTAGTGTTTCACCACCTTTTTGGTTTTACCAATTGATTTTGCTATCAGTGCAAGAGGATGACGCAAAGGCCACCGCTGATTCACGAACCAAAGGTTTTGGAATTTTGCATGGTGGTGGGTCCGAATTTTGATCGAAATTTTTACATGATTGGTAGGCGTAGTGATGTCATATTGTCAGCTTCATGGGCAGAAGGACAGTTATTGATTTGGTGTGGCCATGGGACATTGGGACGCATCACCCACTGGATGTGCCACTTTTTGTGCCAATGGGACGTGTGACATGTCGGATGTGCACGTAAAGTGAAGCCTCATGCGATCATTTGTAGTTAAAGTAAAGTGATGTGTGCCTATCGTGTGAAATAATGGGGATAGATAGTGCTCGACTTATCATCAAATATACCAGCACTTATCATCAAGCAATATCCATGGCTATATATATCAACTTAAACCGCTCGCACGCGGCAACAATTCAAGTTAACTATTATAGTGTTTATGTTCAATTAATTATTACAATGAATAGGGTAATATCATATTTATATTTAGACATTCGCACTTGATAATTTTTATCAGGATTGATTATTCCGGAATTGATCTAAGAAATTGAATAAATTTTCTATGTCATATGTGCAGTATAATATTATATCAAAGAAAAGTAAAAAAAAAAAATTGTAGTCACATGTTTTAATCACGGTCTTATATATCTTTCAAAAGTTTGAAATGAGTCATCTAATATAGAATTCTGAATTCAATTTTGTATTGTCTTTGTTTGACTATTTGGGTTCAAATTTTTTTTTTTCAATTATTGCTTGTCATTTGGACTCTGTTATCTTTATCTGACGCGAGTCAATGAGCTTGCATAAGCTCCCCCTTCACACTTTGAATACATATGTTTTTATTTTAAAACAGCAAACTGAAAATAAAAATCTCGATATCAGAACAATCGAATATATAAACACATGCCGTGAAACTTCCTCACAAATGTCCATGTGCTTTATATGTCAACTAGTAAATGCTAATTAAATCCAAAATCTTATCATATATATTCCATAGATGGGAAAATTTACCAATACATGTCTAATATAAGAATTTCATCTGCATGGCTAGTGGTACATAAATCACAAGAAGCGAATAGAGGTAAACTTAAAAAAAAAAAAAGGAATAATATTAAGGAAAAGTGACAAAGCTAGCTTAAATGAAATATTGTAATCAATTATATGGAACATATAAACATACCTAGCTATAATAGAGAGATAGTGTTAGCTTTCCAATTTGTTAGCAGCATGCACCAAACTAAAAGATGAGAACAACATACGTTCCTAACTCTCTTTATATGTATTATATTAAAGAATATAATATAGCTATATTTAGCAACCGGAGATTCACAATGGTAATGCCTCAGTCACTAGAACATTGTAGCTCGTCGCAACTACTCAGGAAAGCACCAATCAAGCCGTAGCCACAAATCTCCCTGGGGAAGGAGAGGCCACCGATCCATCAATTCATCTGAATTAATAACCTTATATCCTTGAGAGGGTACATCTGGATAATTAACCTCACTTGATACTGGTAAGGGATCGAAGCTCTCGACGTTAATACCCTTTAAAAAATGCCGCCAACACTTGATTTGACGACCATTGCAACAGTTTGTACTTCTATTCCGAAGATGGTCATAAAACCACTGCAATTCACACAAACATCACACGATTCAGTTAACGTTAAATATGATTACAACCCCTGAAACTGATCAACAACCGATAAAACTTGTCGTTTCATTGACTTAATATAGCAACTCCAGCAGCAATCGTCCCTTGATCTAGAAACAACATGCAGGCAGCTCTCCTCAAAAAGCAAAAATGAAAACTGAGCATTCTTCTTTCATGATATGTGTTCGTATACTTGTTTCAACCAGTCAGAGCTTGTATTTTATCTTAAGATATGATGTTGTATAAACAATTACTTTTAGCCTACTTTTCCACATACCCCAACCAAATACTACCTAGAAAAGATCATGTTACAACTATAGGATTCCTACTGTTTTCTTCTTTGCACTGGATTCCGACATAAATGAGGATTAAAGATTCACTCAAGTTAGTATAACAACTAACGCTAATATACTACATGTTAATAATGTGTGGAGTAGACTAGGGGTGGCAAAATCGGGTTCGGGTCAACCCAATCGGGTTTCGGGTTAGACAAGAACCAATCCGAACATAACCCGAATTATTGACCCGACCCGAACATAGTGCTCACGAAACTAGAGCACACTTTCTTAGAGATCTCAATACCTTCACCGCCTCTTAATAGAAGTAACCTTCCTCTGAGCTCCATTGACATTTGATAGAGCTGAGCGAGGCTGAACTGTGCTAAGTCAACGATTGCATCAGCTTTGACATGGTCACCCAACAACAAATTCTTGCTGATCTAGCTGTCATCAGAAAACAGCAGTTCGGGTCGGTTCAGGTCGGGTCAATAATACGGGTTATGTTCGGGTTGGATTTAAAATGGGTTGGATTGAGTTCGGGTCAATTCAGGTCAGTTCGGGTCAATTCGGGTCAGTTCGAGTCAGCGTGTGTGTGTGCTGTGCAGCTCGTGTGTGTTCTGTTCTGTTCTGTTTTGTCATTCTGCATTTCTGTGTGTGTGCTGTGCAAGTGTGCAGCTTGTGACTTGTGTTGTGTGTGTGCAGCAGCGTATGTGTGTGTGGGTGCGGCTGTGTGCTGTGCAACTTGTGACAAGTTGTGTGTGTGTGTTGTGCAGCAGCCAAGCAGCGTGTGTGTGTGTGTGCAGTGTTAGCTTAGCTTAAATTTTTTTTTTTTTTTTGAGAACCTGATCGGGTATTCGGATCGGGTCGGGTTTGACCCGAACCGATCACAACCCAATCGGGTTTGTAAATTTCAAACCGATATGGTTTCGATCCCGACCCGAACCCGAAATTTATCGGGTCGGGTCGGGTCGGATCAGGTAAAATGCCCACTCCTAAGTAGACCGGCGAAAGGCATGAAGGTGCAAAAATTTAACAAAGTGATGGGGGGTACATTTAGAAATCGGTTCAGATGTAATTAGAAATTTGGGTTGTTTCGAATATGCCACGCCAGGCCCGAGCCCTTTGCCATGAAATTACTTAAATGAGCTAACATAAATTAATTTACTTTTTAATTTGAATGAAAATTTAATTAAGTTGAAGTTATAAAGATAGAAATTATATAATAAAATATTTTAGGATAAATTTAATATTTTAGGATTTGTATGTAATTTAAAAAGAAAAAATTTTTAATCATATTTGACGAGAAAATAATTAATTTTAATACACAGATTCATTATTTTAGAATATATGTTAATTTTATCTTTAACAATAAAACTGTTGATGTTGAAAAACGACATCAACAGCTGAATTTGTTTCTTTTGGGGAATTACAGCGCGAATCCAAGCTTAAACGCTAATATGACCGCAATTTTCTGTACATGTCAATTAGAAAACACGGTTAGGATACGCCGGTGGGGTTCCGACTCAGACCCTCCGATGCTTAAGTTAAAAATTGTGTATGAAGAGATAAAAATGAAATTGAAGAATTGTGAATGAGTTCGAAATAAAGGAATTTTCTGATAGAGGAACTAAAAATCTGGTAGGGAATGTTAAGGCTCTTAGATAGGTCACTTGTAGAGTTTTTGGTTAATTTTTGCTAACTGCTTTCTCTGTTGCCCTCTTCAGCTTAAATAGCCCTTGGTCGTGGGTGGTTACCACCTTAACTTTAGCCCACCTTCTTCAGTAGTTGCGAGTGGTTAATAATTGGAGACGATTTAACAAATCGTGGCGTACAACTTCCCTAAAAATTAGGCCACGTTATTTAAACTAATAACTTTCCATGTCAAGCTAATTCCCGGGTCGGACAAATAAATTTTGAGGTCGGATTTCTTCATTTCCAGGTGGGGCTGGTGAATTTTCCTGTCATTCATGTAGGTTCAAGGTTGTATTTTTAAACCCGATTGTTCACATAAATCTCAGGTTGTATCTGTAAACTAGATTGCCAACATAGGCTCCAGGTCGTACTTACGAGGTCAGCTCGATACTAATGAGTTCTGAGTAGATTGAGGTTGACCATATTTTCAAACGTTACTGGAAAAATCCAACCCAAACAAAAATCGAGAGGATTTTGAAAATGAACATTTGAAAGGAGTGTTATAGGGATTTTAATTTAGTCTTGGCTTTGTATATATATAAAAAAAAGCTTTGATAAAATGTAGCGTTGATGTGATGTAACATAGAATCGTCTTTGATTAATAATTAATTAAGAAAAATTATCATTCATGTACACTGTACAGTAAATTTGTTATGTTATTAAAAATACTACAAAATTTTAAGGGTGTATCAATTGTTCACCGTAAATTAACAAAAGCTATTTGCTAACCACTAAATCGTTAGTTACCGTTTGAAAGTTAATGTAATTATAGTGAAATGATGATTTTACCTTTGAAACTTAAATTTCTTTTTTTTTTATAGGAAAATTAAATTAAAGTTAAATTTTATCCTTGAAATTTAAATTAAAGTAAATGAAAATTATCACTTGTATACCCTTAAATTCTCTAATTATTACTTATTATACTATTAAATTATCACTTGTATTATATGAAAAGATCATATTATCCCTCTGACATTGTCATATTTAAACAGCAACTTACAGTTTACATTAAGACATGACAACAGTAAGATTTATCTTCAAAAAATAAAATAAATAAAAATATTGAGAGTTATTTTTAATATCTAAGTATAAATTGCAAGTTGTTTGTTTTTATAAACTTAAAACATCTTAAATCTAATATTTTTACACTTATATCTTTGAAATTGTTATATATATTTGGAAGTATATTCATATATTTATAATGTTATCTAGTATAGAAGCACTATTTAGATGTTACAAATAATCAAGCGCCAGACAATGCAATAAATACTTGAATGAACTTTTTTTTTTCTCCATTATTTTTATTTTTGCTTCTTGTAAATGACTCGCTAATTAGTTGAATACTAAGAAGGTTTACTTTTGCATTTGCTTGTGGAATACATGCACAATACAACAGGTTGGTAATTGATTTAAGGTAAATTACTGAGCTACATGTTATAAAATTGAATAACAAAATTTAGACTCAACGCCTTCATGAAATCCAGGTAAAGGGGTATCAAAGAAAGCAGGAAATATATAATTAATTGTATAGTGCCGATATAGGAACAATCTCATCAAACCGAGAACACTCTTTCATCAAAGAAAAATCTCAACATTTTTACTCAGACAAGGCGTTCCCCTTAGTGCAAAGGGGTAAAGGAAAAAAAAAAAGTCTAATCACCCCTTCACAATAAAATTGAGCTTGAGGTTTGAAAAATAAAAGCATTTCCTCTCTGGATGGCTCAGGTTTGTTTGAATTTGAAACTTTTGGATGGTGCTAGCTCTTGTTAGCAGCATGCACCAAACTAAAAGATAAGAACAACACACATTCTTAACTCTCTCTATATATAGTATATTAAAGAATATAATACAGCTATCTTTAGCAACCGCAGATTCACAATGGTAATGCCTCAGTCACGAGAACGTTGTGGCTTGTCGCAACTACTCATTAAGTACGGGAAAGCACCAATCAAGCCGCAGCCACAAATCTCCCTGGGGAAGTAGAGGCCATCGATCCATCAATTCATCTGAATTATTAACCTTATATCCTCAAGAGGGTACATCTGCATAACTAACCTCACTTGATTCTTGTAAGGGATCGAAGCTCTCAGTGTTAATACCCTTTAAATAATGCCGCCAACACTTGATTTGACAACCATTGCAACAGTTTGTACTTATATTCTGAAGATGGTCATAAAACCACTGCAATTCACACAAACATCACACGATTCAGTTAACATTAAATATGATTACAACCTCTGAAACCGATCAACAACAGATAAAACTTGTCGTTTCATTGACTAGCAGTAATCCCCCCTTGATCTAGCAACAAAATGCAGGCAGTTCTCCTCAAAAAGCAAAAATGAGAACTGAGCATTTTTCTTTCATGATTTTTGTTCGTATACTTGTTTCAACCAGTCAGAGCTTGTATTTTATCTTAAGCTATGATGTTGTATAAACAATTACTTTTAGCCTACTTTTCCACATACCCCAACCAAATACTACCGAGAAAAGATCATGTTACAACTATAGGATTCCTACTGTTTTCTTCTTTGTACTGGATTCCAACATAAATGAGGATTAAAGATTCACTCAAGTAAGTATAACAACTAATGCTAAAACAAAACATACCGTAACAAATGGGCGATAGCGCCAGTTCTCAGGAGACAAACACAAATTCTTAGGGTAAAAAATCCAAAAAAGGTCATCCAACAAAATTTCATACTCCGATGGTACCACATCCATATAAAGGCTGAAGGATTCCATAAATAGGGACAGACTCTCAACTTGAAGAGGGAGTGAAGGGTGGCAGCTTCTGAACTCGTCTATATTAAATAAGACCTATATAAATCATGAGAAATAAATACAGGCAAAAGGAAAAAAAATCAGGATAATCAAAAGAAAAAATGGCATTAATAAAATATAATCGAAGTTATGGCACATATAAACGTACCTGCTTATAGTTGAGAGATAAGTGGAGCTCTCCAATTTGATTGAATGCTCCAAGAAATTCCATTTAATTAAGGTACCAACGGGTGTCAATATCACCAGAATTCGAAAAGTGTACATTCAATGGACACGGCGCATTTGTTGATACAATGGGAATTGGATTATCCTCGAAATCAAAGGAAAGCAAATTAGGAGCATCAACATTGATTCTGTTCAAACCACTGCAGTTGTAAACTTCCAAATGCATAAGCCGATCACTTGAGATCATAATCCTTTCAAGGGTTTCCAAGGAGATTACGGAGGGACCCTCAAGCAAGGGAAATTTTGAAATAAGATGATGAAACTCTCGATCGTTAAAATGGGGTAAAAATAAGACTAACTTCTTCAAATGTGGACATTCAGCCACGTCCAGCAGACGTGGTACTCGTGAAAATGAAAGTTCTAACTGTTGAAGACTGGGAACATCAATTTCAACACTTTCAAGATCTTGGTACTGAAAATGAAATATCAAAGACTTGAGTTTGCGAGTTTCAGAGATGCGCAAATGCTTCAAACCAAAACAGTAGAAAAAGGACAAATCTTCAAGTACACAGCATTCATGGGTAAGGCTTTGGACCATCTGATCATTCATATAGACCTCATCTAGAGAAAGCCTCTTGAGAGAACGTAAATTTATGCAATGCGAGGTCTGCTCCAACTTACAACCAAATAGCTTCAAAGAAGTCAACAACTTAGCCGAAAAGATTATCTGAGGTAAAGTGTAGACAGAGTTTTTATCTGTTATAACCTCAAAATCTAGCTCTTTTACCCCATTCTCCAAGGTTAATTCCACCCATTTATCAAATAGTGGAGAAGATTCTTTGACATCCAGAAGACTTACGGATATTCTCAACTTCTGCTTAGGAAAACCAAGCTCACAAAACCGATGCAGGGAAGCATCCACGAATCTTATGAATTTCCTCAGGCTCTTACAAAAATTCTTTCTGCTCATCATGTCTTCGAGATTGAAAGGCGACACACGTTTAACTCTTGATTTGACAAGAAAGTTATTTTGATCAAAATCCAAGACAGGGAATGAAGTCTGAAACTTTCTCCAGGTTGTAGACAGAATACCAGTTCGAACAACATCTTTTGGAGAGAGGAAGGACATAATATGATGAATGATAAAAGTAGGAAGATCGGAGATCCGATCCGCATCCACTGTCTCATCCATGATGTTCAACTCTGCAATCTAATAACAATAACAACATTCACATTCATCTATTTGTATCACAAAATTGAAAGATCAGAGTGGAGTATACAGACTACGTATGCCTCTTCATAGAATCTTTACTCAGGAAACAAGAACCGGAAACAAAAGACGAGAAAGTTACAATTCAAGGAAAAAAACGAAAAAAGAAAAAACAGAGCAGGCCTTACCAGTAATTCCGGTGAGATGGGGAATTTGTGTCTCAGCACTTAAAATTGAGAGGGCTTAAATAAATAAATAAACTCAAAGCCAACTCCGACTCTCCGAGAAGAGCAAGCAAAAACACGACTCCAGGGGTCGTTAGTTTCAAATAAGCCAAACCGGGAAACCCCCTTTGCAAATGGCCAAAACCCCATTTTTTTTCATTTTTCTCACTTGTGTGTGACACGCTAATAACGTGTTGGGTGATCAGTGACGGCATGAAGGTGCAAAATTCAGCAAGAGTGATGATGGGCAGGACAAATTTAGGGATCAGCTGGTTTGAAATTAGAAATTCAGGTAGTTTCAAGTATAAAAGGCCAGGCCCGAGCCCTTAAGTTCAGAGCTCGCAATCCCAGCCGAAATTCAGGCCCACGTTAGAAAAATTAGTATTTAAAAATAATTGAATTTCATTTATATTTGCTTTTCATTGTATCTTAAGTTACGTTTTAGATTTTTTTTTTCGGGTAGAATAAAAGTTAAGACATGATATCATAAGACTTATCTTCAAAAAAAAAAAAAAAATATTAAGGGTCTGAATGTTACTGACGTTTAAATGTGTCTGAAATATATGTGTAAAAAATAGATTTTTTAATATCTTAAATTGTAAGTTGTTTATTTTTATGTACTTAAAACATATTAAATCTAATATTTTTATACATATCTTTGAAAGTGTTATATATATATATATATATATATATATTTGGAAGTATATTCATATATTTACAGTGTTATCAAGTATTATTTATATATTATAAATATTTATAAGGTGAGCACTTTATTTTTGTTTTAAGGAAATAAGAGTTTATTAAACAACTAATAAATTAATCAACCAGGTAGGTGGAACATGACTCCACTCATTCGGACTAACATAGAACCCCCCACCCTAGCAACAGTATGGGCGGTGGTGTTTGCAAATCTACGAACAAAAGAAAAACAAACATCTCGTAAAGAGTGAGGCAAAGCCATTAGGATAAACAACAATATCACATAGAGCATTAAAAACATGTAAGTTGTCCATCTCAAGAATAATATGAAAAACTGAAAAATTCTTAAGCCAACTAAGAGCTTCACGCATGCCAATCGCTTCGGCCTTGCGAGCTTCAAATCTGCCGGGGAGAAAACCACTCATTGCCGCAACAAAATCACCCTCAGAAGACCGGATGACAGCCCCAAATATGATCGTGCCCCAAGAGTGAGGTAAGCACTTTATATATATATATAGAATAAATAATGAAATTTAATAACTAATCGCCTTTGGTCCAACCAAGAATTTAACATGATATTACATAAAACAATGTTATCTAACAATAAGTGAATTTGCATACAATTGAAATTGAATGTATGTTAGGTATCCGACCTGCATTGGACCAAGTAACAATTGAAATCCAGAGAAATTTTATTGTAACATATAAGTAACGTTCTAGTTAATTAAAAAATTTCGTTTGGGTTAGCGAAAAAAATGGAAGGGATTGATTTTTTTTGCTGCTAGGAAGTAAATAAATACAGTTAATGAAAAAAAAGAAAAAGAAAATTTCATTTAGACACATGATCATTCAAATAAAAAGTAAAGAAACTTTACTTTTCCCATTAAGACTTTGGATAAAATATTAAAAAATATATGAAAATAAGCTAAATTAAAACTTAGACATTAAAACAGACACGCGCTAAAGCTTTTACAAATTGTAAAATAACAAGATTTTATGTACTCCTTTCATCAAAGGCCGAAGAAACGTTTTGTTTATAATAATTTAAAAACGCAGTAAAAGTCTTTGTTTTAAATTCAGGGCTGAGAAATAAGGCCCAAGTCAATATGAATTCTCTATTAGTTCATAGTTAGTTAATAATTAACATTAGGCAGCGGCGGTGAAGTTGCTTTATCATAAAATGCCGCCGATAACTATTAGATTATAAGAGTAAATATAGATTAATATTTATTTTTATAATCGTATGGTCATTATCAGTGTTTTATTATAGAATAATTTTAACATAGCCGGACCCTTAACATTAATAACTCACGTTATTTCTTTATTCTTTTTACTAGAATGATAAATTATAAAAAATTAATAAGGCCACCATTTGAGAATTATTCTTCTTTTTATTATATAAATTAAATATTATTATTTTTTTGAAATTCATAAATTTTTGCATCACAAGAAGGAAGAAGAAAAGTTTTACATAGAATATGGATCCCATAAATTAATTCTATGACTAGTTTTATTTTAACACCAAAGATAAAAAAGAAAAAAAAAAGAAAAGAAAAGAAAAATCCTTGATTGGAATTTTCGCCTCAGGCCTCCAATTCTCTCAAAGGAGCCAGCCCTGACTAAAATTCAATCATTTGACGCTTCCTTCTTGTAAAACGTCAGCAGCCAATGCCGTGACCTGATTTCTTTCAACGCATCTACATGCTTCACAGCTACATGATCTTCATGGTTAGCTATATTAATTGCTTCTGCAAGTACACATGCATGCAGTTCATTTAATGGCTATCAAAGCAATAACAAGTCATAATCAAAATCACACCCTTTTGAGCTTCATTCCAATCTTATTAGTCCTGTTGCCAGGGCTTTGCTATTGCCAGACTGACAGATTACAACAAGGTCAAGTCCTGAAAGATGGCGAGGAGCTTGTTTCAGCTTATGGCAACTTCAGGTTGGGATTCTTTAGCCCTTATGGTATGAGAAACCGTTACTTGGGCATTTATTACAAGAGGCCTATAGATAGATTGGCCTCTTACGACCGTAACTATACTTACTCCAGGTACATCAACGTTTTTCACCCTGGTTGCTACGAAAATATGTCTTCCCCAAGTTTGTCTGACTTAGAAACAGCAACCCTGCCGCAGCCAGTATGGGTTGCCAACCGCGACACCCCAATCTTATACAATGAATCAGCAACTCTTGTTATGGATGGTGCTGATGGCAATTTGAAGATTTTACGCAATAGAAGAGATCCTATTGTTATAAGTTCGGTTCAGGCAAAGGGCAATATTACTAGCGCTGTTTTACTGAAAAATGGCAATTTGGTGCTATATGAGATGAAATCGGATGGACTATCTGTAAGGAGGGAGCTGTGGCAGAGCTTTGATTATCCGACTAATACGCTTCTGCCGGGGATGAAACTGGGGATTAACTTGCGAACAGGACAACGGCGGTTTCTGCGATCATGGAGTTGTGAATCAGCTGCTGAAGGGTCTTACGTAATTGGCATGGACCCCAATGTTACAAACAAGTTGGTTATTTGGAAGGGAACAGAAGTAAATTGGACTAGTGGGATTTGGCTAAATGGATCCTTAAATTCCAATTTTCCACAGAATAGTTCCTACAATTTCAGCTACACCTCAAATGAACAAGAGAGGTACTTAACTTATTCTGTAAATGAAGATGTTACATCATTTCCAGTGTTAACGATTGATTCAGTCGGTGGACTTATAGACGACTTAGGAAGAGATATTTCATGCTCTGCTTTTCAAGGATGTGCAAATCCGAACCTATTTAACACGGAAGGTAAATTTACTTTCGGTCTTGAAGTTATTATTAATGCTATTTTCATCGTTTTCATTAGACAAACACAATAGTCAACAGAAGCATATACAGCCATCATATGTTTCTATGGATATATCCTTGGCAGGTGGAAAAAGCAAGTGGTGGCTCTGGTTAATCATCGCAGTAGCTGCAGCTCCAGGGCTTTACTTTGGCTATCGAATTCGTAGAAATTACTTCAAGGCTGAAGGTATGCAACCCGGAATCGTTTTCATTAATTGACAGTATAATTAATCATCACAATTGTGAATTACATTGCATTAATTCTAGCTTAATTGTGGTCAATGTTTGATTGCAAACTAAGCGACTATCTTTCGGTTTACTGCAGAGGAGAAACGATGGATGTCTTTAGCTATTGTGGTAGCGGTAGCTTCAGTGGTACCTGTGCTGTGCTATGCATCATTTTTGCTATTGAAAAAGCTCAAGGCTAAAGGTATCAACCGACAGAACAATATTACTACTTTTAACGACGGATCGAACTCTAATGAATCATTTACTGAACTCTACTTTTGAATTTGATACCCCTCTTAATTAGTGGAAAGCATGGTGAATCGACAAAAGCTATTACGCGAACTTGGAGATAAATCGTCACTTCCCACTATATTTGGGAACAGGAAAGCACAAGCTAATAAAGATCAAACCACGAAGCGTGACTTGAAGATATTTGATTTCCAAACAATAGCTGCTGCCACCGACAACTTCTCAACTGCAAACAGACTTGGACAGGGTGGTTTTGGTCCTGTTTATAAGGTAAAATATTTTTGTCTCGTTTGTTTTCTGTTGATATATTTAGATTATAATTAATGTATGATTTCAGGGGATGCTACTGGATGGGCAAGAAATAGCAATAAAGAGACTCTCAAAAAGTTCGGGACAAGGAATAGTGGAGTTCAAGAACGAAGCTAAACTCATTGCAAAACTTCAGCATACTAATCTTGTGAGGCTTTTGGGATGTTCTCTGCAGAAAGGTGAAAGGCTTTTAGTATACGAGTACTTGCCTAACAAAAGCTTGGATTCCTTTATCTTCGGTATGTCCCTCTTCAACATATACATAAAGATTTTGCAACGATATATTAATTTCTCTCACCACTAAACTGCTAATAGAAACATTCCATTTTTTTTTCATTGTTCGATGAGACAGATTCTAGTAGAAAGGAATTATTAGATTGGAAGAAACGTTTCAACATAATCGAAGGGATTGTTCAAGGACTTCTTTATCTCCATAAATATTCAAGATTAAGAGTGATTCACAGGGATCTTAAAGCCAGCAACATCTTACTTGATGATCAAATGAATCCAAAAATATCTGATTTTGGCATGGCTAGAACTTTCGCAATGAATGAATTAGAAGCCAACACAAACAGAATTGTTGGAACACAGTATGTATACAAAACACACTTGCTCTAGTGCACGCACAAACTTGTTTCCTTAATTTATAATACTGATATTGTTCAATTATTTTTCAGTGGCTATATGTCTCCGGAGTATGTAATGAATGGTGTTGTCTCATTGAAATCTGATGTATATAGCTTCGGGGTTTTGGTACTGGAAATTATAAGCAGCAAGAAGAACAATGGTTGTTATGACACAGAGCGCCCACTTAACCTTGTAGGATATGTAAGTACTGAAAATATCCATCCACCTAAAATTTGAGCAGTATTAGTTTATTAAATGCAAAATTTTTCCCTGTTTCAGGCTTGGCAGCTATGGAATGAAGGCAAAGGTTTAGAGTTAATAGATCCGTCATTGGATGAATCATGCTCTCCCGAAGAAGTGATCAGATGTATTCATGTGGGTCTTTTGTGTGTCCAAGACAAGGCAGTGGATAGGCCAACAATGTCGGATGTTGTTTCCATGCTTAGTAACGATACCATGGCTCTGCCTACACCAAAGCAACCGGCATTTTTCATTAATATTTCATCTGATTATCAAGAGCCAGAAGTTACTGAAATCAAGTTAGAAATTTGTTCCGTGAATGATGTTACAATTTCAGGGATGGAAGGAAGATAAATATACCATCTTCGAAGATTTATGTGGATTTTATTTTCAATAGGTAGTGATATACAGTTATGCATTTGATCTATTCAGTGACGTTGTTTTTCATCTGATTATTTGCTGTCACTCCAATGAGCTTCAATTTGCCAAAAAAGTTACTGATTAGCCAAACCTCCACCTTATGCGCCAAGAGCTAAACCTCCACAAAGTTTCAGATTAGCACAAGCTGGAAAATCTTAGATGTTTTAGCTCATTTTCATGCCGTCTATTAAATTTTTATTTTCCACCTTGCTTCAACTCCAAGGTTACAAGATTGTTTGTCACTCAACAGAGGGGGAAAAAAAAAATTAAAAAGAAATCCTCCCCAATTTTTCCTTCTATAGTCACGCATCCGGCATAACTCACTAAACATTTTACCACTCATTAACCAGCTTTGATAGCTGAAGCTGCCTGTGTTATCTTGGAGCCCATAAACCACTCACCTTATGTAACTAACTTTTAACAGAAATTTGACCTGATTTGACTTAGGTGAAGCATGGGCAGCTCACGTGCTCTAGAAGCACCAAAGATTTAGTAGACGAAGTTTGGATTGAGCTCTCCTTAAAAATTGAAAACTATAAAGAGACAGCCCGAGTTCTCTTCAGAGATTTGGCTAATATTTCTTGTAAACTGTGAGTGCCAAGATCTAATTGTCAACAGAGGAGTACTCCATACAGAAAACTTAATTTTCAGATATTCATTGCCATCTGGAAGCTATTGGACCCATTAATCATGCTCTGCTAGTGAAAGCAATTAATGAAAAGAAGAAATTAATTAATACGTACAACCAGCGCCAATCATGTTCTGATATGCATATAAAACTGAGTTGAGATTTTATCCTCCTTAATAATACCCTAACCCTTAGACTTCAACGACTTAAACACAAAGCAATATTTTATATTCGGTTGGTCAAAGGAAAACGCTTCTGAATAATTTTCAAAAGAAATAAAATCCTGAAAGGTTTTGACTTTTTTTTTTTTTTGAATGGAAAGTACCTTCCAGGGGCGGATCCAGAACTTAATATTACCCTGGGCTAAATTAAAATTTTTATTTTGAAGCGAACATAAAAAATTATATATAAAAATAAGTACATTAAATAAGGAAGAACACTAAAAATCTTATCTCTCTAAATATGGACTATAAACAAAAATAATTAAAAAAAGTAAAAAAAAAAAAAGACAACTCGAATATGAAAACACTACTTTTCAATGATAGAATCTGACATTGCAGCCTATAATAATATATAATTATATAAGGATTAAAAAATCAATTAAGAATTTTAAATTAAAATAGATCAATACATGTAATTACAATCAATTAAAAATTGCAAGTAAAACTTTTATATTTGAAGTGAAGTACTAAATTACCAAACTTAATAAATTAAACATAAAATTTATTCATCCTTTCAAATTGTAAAGGTATTATTAGTCAAAAGTTTCAATAATAAACTAAACTCAATTCAGTAAAAATGTATTTGGGTGTAGTTGTTTCTTTGTCAGCGCTCTATCTCTCTTTAAAGAACTAGATATTGATGATTATTCTATCAAAACCTCCTTAAAATACTCAAATTTTATTTTCTAACTTGTCCTCTTAGTTAATATAACTAATAAATAAAATCTGAAAATTCACATAAAAATTTTATAAAAATATTGATAATTGTTACTACATGTTGTTTCTATAAGTACTTTTACTACTAGTGACGATGTTATATTACATTGACATTTTTTTTTCAATTAGAAGTTTTTAAAAATAAATTAAAGCAGTAATAAAATTTTAGCTCCCTAATGTTTTCAATCTATTCAATAAATATATGATTTAATCATTTTATAGAATAAGTCACTAATTTCAATTGAAAATAATATAAGTGAATAAGGGACCTATTTGTAAACAAAATAAAAACTCTATTGTTATATAAAATGGATGAAAACATAAGGGTAATTGGGTTAGGGACATATTTGAATATTAAATAAAAACTCTATTGTTATACTAAATTGATGAAAATATAAGGATAATTGAGTTAGGGACATATATGAAAATAAAATTAAAACTCTATTATTTTACAAATTGATGAAACATTAAGGGGTATAACGATTTTGTCTGGACTAGACCGGGCTACAGCCCGATCTAGCCCACGCGTAGGTCCGCCACTGGTACCTTCATTTTCATTTCAAAGAAGAAAATAAGTACAACAAGTGGGGAGGGTATGAACCCATCCAAACAAAAGTTTCGAGCATCTCTAGAGCTAGCTTAACTAAAGAGTGGGCTATCGCATTACAAGATCTATGAGCATATTGGACACAAACTGAGCTAAAGCTCTTCAAAATTCTCTGCACGTCTGAAATGGTCCAAAAGATCTCGGATCTGCAGCCCCGATTGTTGTTAACTAACTTAACAATCTCTTGAGCATCTGATTCCACAATCAAAGACTCTATACAAGCAGTCCTTGCAACTTGAAGCCCCCATTCGATTGCTTCTGCCTCTGCTAAACACACATCACCATAGAACTTGGAAACTTTGACTGCAGCTGCAATCACATTCCCAACTTCATCTCGGATAACAACCCCTAGACCTGCAATTTGCTTCTTCGAATTGGTGGCAGCATCTACATTAACCTTAAAGAATCCTTTTTGGGGAGGATTCCAGACCTTTACCATCGGGGGTCTTTGGTTACCTATATGAGTGGCTGCTGGAAGCTGGATTCTTCGGTAAGCTTCCAGCACAGCTTCCGCCTTAGAGACTATCACTTGGGGGCTTTCTTTTACTCTTTTAAAAATCCATTTGTTTCGAGCATTCCATATCATCCATAAGATCGAAACCAACAGCTCAATATCATCATTGCTTCTTCTCATCTTCAGGCCAATCAACAAGCTTAAAATGTCTTGATCAACACACTCTTTCAAATTATCCTCAAATCTGGTAATTTTCCAGATTTTCTGCACCACCTTACAGTCCACTAGAGCATGAAAAACTGTTTCCAGCTTGTTGTTACAAATTTGACACACAGGCTCCTGAATCACCTTCCTTTTCCATAGATTTTTGGCCGAAGGAAGAAGATTTTTTGCAGCCCTCCAAGCAAAAATCCTGATTTTCTCTGATATGGTGAGCTGCCATATTGTATTCCATTGGTTTTGCTCAGCTGCTGAACTTGTCGGCTTGGCTGGAAATTTCAGATTTAAAGCAATCTGATAGCCACTCTTAACCGAGTATTGGCCTTTTCTATCGTAGTGCCACATTACTTCATCCTTCATTGGTTTCCTTGGCAATCGAATTTTAACAATTGCTTCTGCATCTATTTTGGCAAAGTGCCTGTGAATTAGCTCTTCATTCCACCCATACTCTGCATTTATTAACTCAGCCACTAAAGCATCATCTGGTAAGCTTGGCTTGGAAATTGGTTTGAAGGTCAGGGGCCTGGGCAGCCAATTCTCTTTATGCAACAGAATGCTTTGGCCATTTCCAATCCTCCATCCATAACCCTTGGATATGACTTGCCGGCCCCATAAAATGCTTCTCCAAATAAAAGAGGGATTCGAGCCAAGTGTTGCCTTCATGAACTCTTTGTGCTGGAAATATCTTGCCTGTAGAGTTCTTGCCACGAGGGAGTCTGGAAATTGCAGGATCCTCCAGCCTTGTTTGGCTACTAGCGCTTGGTTGAAACTTGAAAACTCTCTGAACCTCATTCCTCCTCTGCACTTAGCCATACTTAGCTTGCTCCATCTCGACCAGTGGATGACCTTCTTATCGGTCCCTGATCCCCACCAGAATTTTGCTATTATTCGCTAAATGTCATCACAAATGCTCATGGGAATCTTGAAGACGTTCATTGCATATGCGGGAATAGCTTGAGCAGCCGCCTTGATCAAAACCTCTTTATCACCCACTAAGAAAAATTTGTGCTGCCAATTGGAGACTTTATTATGGATCTTCAGCTTAATATCAGCAAAAAAACTACTTCTCTTTCTCCCAATCATAGATGGCAAGCCTAAGTATTTTTCGTGTCTTGAAACAATGTTGAGCTGTAAGATGTCTTTGATTATTGCCGCTTTCCCAGCCTGAATATTGCCGCTAAGAAACATTGAAGATTTATCGAGATTGAAGAGCTGGCCTGAGGTTGCAGAATAGCAGTCGAAAATTCTCTTCAAATTTTGGCAATCGGTAACTGAGGCTTTCGTGAATACTAGGTTGTCGTCCGCAAATAAGAGATGAGAGATTTTAACCTCCCTCCTAAATGACAGCCCATGAATAAGCCTCTGGTGCTCTGCTTGTTGGAGAAGAGAGGAGAATGCTTCAGCCCCAATGATGAATAAATACGGAGATAAGGGACACCCTTATCTGAGGCCTCGTTGAGGCCGAATCACCCTGCTTACAACACCATTTATAATTACTGAGGATGTGACTGAGCTTATACACTTCATGATTAGGCTAATCCAATTCTGTGAGAACCCAAGGGACTTCATCGTTTGTTCAAGAAACTCCCATTCCAGCCTATCATAAGCTTTGCTCACATCAAGCTTCAATGCTACCAAGCCATTTTTTCTTCCTTTATAATGTCTTATCTTATGGAGGCACTCATATCCTACAATAATGTTATCGGTGATTAGCCGATTAGGAATAAAGGCACTTTGCATTGGCGAGATAATTTTGGGCAGTACATGTTTAAGCCTATTAGCTATTGCCTTAGCAACAATTCTATAAATAACATTGCATAGACTAATAGGCCTAAAATCGGTAACTTTTCTAGGCTTTCATTTTTTTGGAATTAAAGCGATATATGTGTGATTGAGCGGGCCTACATCACCTTGCTTGTTAAGGATGTAGAGGCATGTTGAGAGGACTCCTTGCTTGACCGTTTGCCAGTGTTTTTGGAAGAACACTGCTGGCAAGCCATCCGGACCCGGTGCCTTTGTTGGGCACATTTGTGTCAATACTTCCACAACTTCTTCGGGCGTGAATGACATTTCCAGGAAATACTTCATCTCCCTAGAAACTCTTCGAGATATTCCTGACAGCGCAGCTGCTATTTGAGCTTGATTAGGCTTGGATGTAGTAAACAGATTTGTGAAGTATTTGCTGAACTCATGCTCCACTTCTTTGGCATTTTCAATCCAACTTCCAGCTGCATTTTCGATCCCCCAGATTTGGTTCTTCTTCTTCCTTGAGGATGCCTTGTGATGGAAAAATTTCGTGTTCTTGTCCTCTCCCTTGAGCCAATCTGCCCTTGAGCGTTGTTTCCAGAAAAATTTCCTCGTCGACTAACAAGTTTTGGATTTGTCTTTCCACCTCTTTAATCTTATTCCCATCGACATACTGAACTCGATTAAGTTTGAGGCTTCGGAGCTGTTTCGTTAGTTTCTCCAACTTTTTTTGTCTCCCTCGGAATTCTTCTTTACTCCACAAAATCAACCTGGCCATAGATTTCTTGGCCACTTTTTGAAACACCGAAGCAGGATTTTCCATATTCCATCTTCCCTGCATGCTCCACTCTTCTTCAACGATTTCCTTACAAGCATCGTAAGGGCTCCACATATCTTCGTAATGGATCCGAGTGGCTTGCCTTTGGTTAAAATTCATCCCACAGCCCCTTGTTTGAACTTCCATCACCACCGGGCAATGATCGGAAGTCCAAGTGTCAATATTGGTAGCTGCAACATCCAAAAAAATGTCTCTCCATGCGCTGTTACAAACAAATCTATCTAGCCGTTCCTCCACAAAAGCAAGGTCGAACCTTCCATTACTCCACGTAAAAGGATACCCCTTGTAACCAATGTCTAAAAGATCACAGTCTCGGAGAGCTTCTCTAAAATCCGTAATTAAGCTTAACTGCCTCTCATTTCCCTCACTCTTTTCAACCGGATGAAGGATCTCATTAAAGTCTCCGAAGCATGACCAAGGGATGGAAAAGAAACCCGATAACCGCCTCAATAATGTCCATGTGTGCTTTCTCTGTCTCATATCTGGGTGACCATAAACTCCCGTACACCGAATAAGCTTCCCATTCTCCATCACTATCTCAGCATCAATGTGATGCTGATTGAAAGATTTAATTTGCACGTTGGTTTCAGACTTCCAAATTAAAGCTAGACCACCTCCTTTTCCGATACTACTCACAGCAAAGCAATTTTCATAATTCAATTTTCTACTGACCTCATTCATATGCATAGTCTTCAGCTTCGTTTCACATAAAAACACAAGGTGAGGACCGTGCACTTGGAGAATTTTCTTGAGAGCTAGATACATTCGGGGATTCCCCAGACCTCGAATGTTCCAACTGAGTATTTTCATGGCTTCCGGCGGGGCTGGCTACCAGCCCCCGCCAATATCTCCTCTAAGCTTGAAGTTGTAAGCTCCATTTCCTCTGTTGCTAACAACTCCCAGCTCATCTTGGTTTGTTTTGCTTTCAAAGAAAGTTTCTTTATTTTCGAAAGGCTTGGGTCATCCACTTTAGTTTTCTTTAGCTTCGAGTTTGGCCATGCTACCTCGCTAATTGGCCTTTTATGAGTTCATAGGCCCACGCTTGCTTCCCTTTCATTTTTTGTGGCACGTGCCTGCCTCTTCCATTTCTTTTTGTTTATCTAAGTTTGGGAGCTACCAGCCTTGGGGTATATTTTTGTTTCCTCTGCTTCCTCTTGGGCTGCATTTGAGCCCAAAGTCTCCTTGCGTTTTTCGGCCCTCACTACTTCCATTTTTTCCCCCTCAGTTGAGTTTACAGTTCCCACGTTGATTCTCAAATCTCTAGGGATTGTTACATTGCCAGTACTTCCTCCCTGCATTTCGCCGTCAGCCTGCTTCGTAGCCATCATTTCTGTCACACTCTTCATTAAATGTTGTTCACCCACCCACTCCACCTCACTAGTCCTATTAATCCCCTTAGTTTGACCCATTTCCTCCTCCCCGGATCCTAACCCGTTTTTGTCAGCTGGTTTCACTTGCTCTTGCTGAAGTTGTTGGGACTGATCATGGAATTCTGAACTTGTCGATTTTTCAGTTCTTTCACCTTCATTCTGCCATCTTTCTTTGCCTCGGTATTTCCTTGAACGTCCCCCGATCATGAGTGCATTCATCCACATCCCAAATGAGAGATCTTCTTTTGGTTGGCCTTGGTACTGAGCACACTCTTTGAATTGATGACCGATAATGCCACAGCAGAAGCAGAAATCTGGCAGGCGTTCGTACACTAGTGGCATTGGGATATCTGTCTCGCCCTCTTGTTTTAGAAATAAGATTTTCTTTAATGGCTGTGTTATGTTGATAAAAATCCTGATTCTTGCAAACTCCCCAAAGCAGTCCCCATTCTCATCCGTTTCAATTTCTTCCACTTTTCCTATCATTCCCTCGAGTTCTTGTAGAAAGTCCCTCTCCATACACGCCATTGGAATATTGCGTATCTGCACCCAGAAGGGGACATCGGTAAAAGCTTGCTTTGAAACCTCCCCAATACCTTTTGGTTCGGTGAGGACAATCAACGCCCTATCAAAATGCCACGGGCCTCCAGATAGCACTCTTTTTTTATCAGCTTCTTTCGCGAATTTGAACATAAATATATTATTTCCCAGACTGTCAATCTTAACCTCTTTAAAAGTTCGCCAAACCTGCTGTAAAGCAACTTTGAGCCCCTCTCTGTTGACTCCCCTTGAGAGAAGAACTTTACCCATCAGGCAGCCTGCTAACACTTGCCCTCTTTGTTCTTTCATGTTAACTCCCAACGACATTTTGCTTTTGTCTTCCTCTCTGATCGTGATTGCTTTGCACTTACGGATTAACTCTTCAGTGTCCATGGAGTTATTGCAAGGGATAGATTTGATAATACTAGTCACCTAACACGGAGACCCTGTAAAAATAAAACCCTCACCAACTTTGCTCTAGCCTTTACTGCACTTCAACTGAAAAACTTACGTAATACAACTAATCTGACTTCAAACTAGAAAACAACACTCACTCTCGGAGTGACCATGTGGGTCATACAGGCCCCTCAAGGTACTTCCATTCATGAGGCTCTATCAAAGAGAGAGAGCTCTCGTGAAGGAAGATTTAATTGTTGAAAGGTTTTGACTTTTGAATATGAAGTATCATTGAAAAGGAGTTGCCTAAGTTACGGTTCATGTAACTTACTGCCAACTCCTCTTATTTGTTTTTCAATGCCTTTTCTCTCTCCTCATGACACATGACTGCCAACTATTGGGTGTGTATGTTACATTAAATGTAACATAGCAAGCTCCCATTGAACAACACAGCGAGCAGCAAATAAAACAATAACTTCCATGAAGTCAATAGTCAATGCCGTCGGCTGATTCCTATTCCCCTCTGCATCTAGTCATAGCTCATATTTTGATTCATTTCTGCAAGGTACACACAGTTTCACTAATGGCTATCAAACAAAGAATTGACCTCCTTTTCAGCTTTTCATTCTTTGTTCTCTTGATGCGGCCTTGCTGTCCCCAGACGGACAAATTACTCCCAGGCCAACTTCTCAAAGATGGAGATGAGTTGGTTTCAGCTTTTGGCAATTTCAGGATGGGATTCTTTAGCCCCGACGGCTCGGAAAACCGGCACTTAGGAGTATGGTACTACAGGCCTACAGATCCATCAGTTTTGGGGGGGTACAACAGTAAAAGAAATAAGCCAGTGTGGGTTGCCAACAGAAACAACCCGATCTTAGATAAATCCGGAAGTCTTGCAATAGACAGCAATGATGGCAATTTGAAAATTTTACTCAACGGTGGAAATCCTATTGTAATAACTTCTGTAAAAGCAGAAGGTAATACAAGCGCTACTCTTCTTAAAACCGGCAATTTGGTGTTGTATGAGATGAATTCAGATGGATCTGAAAGGCGAGAGCTGTGGCAAAGCTTTGACTATCCGACTGATACACTTCTTCCAGGAATGAAACTGGGTATTAACTTGCAAACTGGGCACGAATGGTTTCTCCAATCTTGGATTTCTGATATCTCCCCTGCTCAAGGTTCCTATACCTTAGGCATCGATCCTAATGTCTCTAACCAGTTGATCATCCGGTGGCGAGGAGACATCATCTATTGGACTAAGGGGATTTGGCTGAATGGGGAGTTCGATTTTTTGGGTTTGGTTTCCGATGGCTACAACTTCAGCTACGCTTCAAATGAACATGAAAAGTACTTCAATTATTCTGCAAGTGAAACGATTACATCGTTTCCGGAACTAAGACTTACTGCCGATGGTCTCAGAGGTGCTCTTTCTGTTCATTGTCTTCACGAAATACAGTGTGTGAGTGTGAGTGTGAATGTGAAGCGTCCCAGGTGCAGAAAAGATTTTTCTAAATTTGAATACAAATATGGTTTCATGAATGGAGATGGATTCAAGTTCAAAGAAAGTGATAACATGACCTTAAGTGACTGTGAAGTCAAATGCTTTCAGAATTGTTCCTGTGTTGCCTATGCTTCCATAAATGCAAGCAACGATACAGGCTGCGAGATCTGGAGCAGTGGGACAAAGTTCACGGAGACTTCTTTCACGGATGATCATCGCATAATATTCATGGCACGTGAACCCAAAGGTAAGTCTGCTTATAAAATGTATGATACATCCTATGGGGATTGCAATGCCAAAAAAAAAAAAAAAACCTCTATTTTAAGATTTTCAATTTGAATTATGGGATTGCAGAAAAAAAATGGTGGCTATGGTTAATTGTTGCAATAGCAGCAGCTATAGGGGAGACCATGCTGTGTTTAATGTGCTATCTGGCAAGGAGAAAATACAAGGGAGAAGGTATGCAATCTGTCCAACTATACACTATTTTTGATGATCAACAGTAATAATAATCAATAGAAAATGATATATATTGTATTTCTGTTTTATTGTAGTGGAGAAGAAGCAGATGTCATTAGCAATTGCTGTCGGAACGGCTTTGTTGATACCGCCGTTGTGCTACTTATGTTATCTGATTTGTAGGAAACTCAAGGCCAAAAGGTGATCACTCGGAACAAATATTTTTAGTATCAATCGATCAAGAATCTGAACTAAACCGTCCATGAGCTTAATCACTAGAAACAATCTTTTATTTTTTATTTTTCATTCTTAAGGATGGACAAAAATAATTCACCATTACCTGAATTATACTTTTCTATTTGATTTCTTTCAATCAGTGGAAAACATTGTGAATCGACAAAAGCTATTACGCGAACTTGGAGATAATGCGTCACTTCCAACCATATTTGGGAACAGGAAAACACAAGCTAATAAAGATCAAACCATGAAGCGTGACTTGAAGATTTTTGATTTCCAAACCATTGCTGCTGCTACCGACAATTTCTCACCTGGAAATAGGCTTGGACAGGGTGGTTTTGGTCCTGTTTATAAGGTTCTTTTTCTCTTTGTGGTGCATATCTTTTTTTCAGTCGATACATTTGGAGTATAATTACAAATTAGAGACAAAGCCAGTATGATTTCAGGGGAAATTACTTGATGGCCAAGAAATAGCAATAAAGAGACTCTCAAAAAGTTCGGGACAAGGAATAGTGGAGTTCAAGAACGAAGCTAAACTCATTGCAAAACTTCAGCACACTAATCTTGTGAGGCTTTTGGGATGTTCTCTCCAGAAAGGTGAAAGGCTTTTAGTATACGAGTACTTGCCTAACAAAAGCTTGGATTTCTTTATCTTCGGTATGTCCCTCTTCAACATATACGTAAAGATTTTGCAACGATATATTAATTTCTCTCCCCACTAAACTGCTAATAGAAACATTCCATTTTTTTTTCCATTGTTCGATGAGACAGATTCTAGTAAAAAGGAATTATTAGATTGGAAGAAACGTTTCAACATAATCGAAGGGATTGTTCTAGGACCTCTTTATCTCCATAAATATTCAAGATTAAGAGTGATTCGCAGGGATCTCAAAGCCAGCAATATCTTACTCGATGATCAAATGAATCCAAAAATATCTGATTTTAGCATGGCTAGAACTTTCGGAATGAATGAATTAGAGGCCAACACAAACAGAATTGTCGGAACACAGTTGTACATTTATCACTATACACACACACTCTCATATAGACACTGTGAGCCTGTGAGTGCAAAGTATTTTGAATTTCCTATCAAATACTAATTAGTAATTAATAATGACGTTCAGTTTCATTTTCCAGCGGCTACATGTCTCCAGAGTATGTGATGAATGGCATTGTCTCAATGAAATCTGACGTATATAGCTTTGGAGTTCTTGTACTCGAAATTATAAGCGGCAAGAAGAACAATGGTTGCTATGACACAGAGCGCCCCCTGAACCTTGTAGGACATGTAAGTGTTTGATCATATACCTTTACTGTAAACGTTCATTCACAAATGGCCTTCACAAGTTTTGAGAAACTATTGATTTACTGAATCTGAAAATTTTCGCCTCTTTCAGGCATGGCAGCTGTGGAATGAGGGCAAAGCTTTAGAGCTAATAGATACAACATTACATTAATCATGCTCTCCTGATGAAGTTACGAGATGCATCCATGTGGGTCTTTTGTGTGTCCAAGACAAGGCAACGGACAGACCAACGATGTCCGATGTTGCTTCCATGCTTACTAACGATACCATGGCTCTGCCTACACCAAAGCAACCAGCGTTCTTCATTACTATTTCATCTGATTATGAAGAGCCAGAAGTTACTGAAATCATGTTAGAAGTTTGTTCTGTGAATGATGTAACAAGTTCGAGGATGGAAGCAAGATATTTAATAACACCAGCAACGTGATCCATCTACGATTATTTGTACGGATTTTATGGATTTATTTATTCATTGACATTATTTTCATATATACAAAGTACCATTATTATTATCTAATGGTGATTATTTTATTGCCATTGGCACTCAACCTTGGGCAATGTTTTTGACAAATTGGAACTGCGAATTTTTGGCAGCTTCTATTATATCCATGTTAGCCATGCTAATGCATTAAAATTTCAACTCAAGTGACATTCAAGTAAAATATGGATTTTATTGCACAAAGATTATAACTGTAGGTCTCCCTATATACATATATAAAAGAAGAGTGCTTATAAGTAGACGTTACTAAAATTGTTGAAGCTGCACAACTGTAGGGGCCTGAACTAGTGGTTTCAGTCAAGACTCTTTTTTAGTTGGCCACTTTGAGTTGAAATCCAGGGATTTCATTGGCATCACATAATCTAAACTCACCAATTAATGATTGGGGTAAGCTAGATCCCATAAGAAACTATCTGGTAAAGTATCTCAGTTGTAAGCTCTAAATAATGACCTTATTAAATTCAATACACTCTCAGCCTTGTTTCAGCCATGCTCCTTGCAAATTGCATACAAAACATGCACTGCAGATTCTCACAAATGTCCTGCTTTTTATCAAACCAGATAATATAAACCATACTCAACTCTACATAGGTACAACCGTAGAAGGAAAGCTAACCATTAAATGCGTAATGTGATTTCAGCAAAGTGAGTAGTATATAAATATAGTAAACGTCGGAAATGGAGTCTGGCAAACCAATTAGCTGCATATTTGACCAGCTGCCAAGTCTCCAAATGTTCCAAAGAAACACTTGCATTTTACAAGACAGAAATCACTTAAGTTGGTGGAATAAATAGGAATAATAGCTACTCCGGTCACAATTTCTCGTTAAGCTCAGAAAAGCACTAATCAAGACGCAACCATAATACTCCTTCAGGAATCAAAAGCCATCGATCCATCAATTCAGCTCCATTATCGTCACAACCTCGAAAGGGCTTGAAGCGTTCAACCTTGACATCCTTTAAATAATGTTGCCAACATTTGATATCACAATCATTGCAACAGCTTGTTTTTCTCTTCTTGAGATTGTTATCAAGCCACTGCAATTCACGCAAACGTCAAATAGCGCTGTTAACATGAAGTATGATTGTGATCTCAAAAAATGAGGAACAAAATTGCACTGCAGTCTCATTGACTTAAAGGCAATTAGATGCTTAGAGTTAACGTGCCGAAGCAAATCGGCATTTGCGCTCGTCCACGCAGAAGAAATTGGATAAAAATACTGAAAACGCCATCTAGCAAAATTTTATTATCAAATGGGTCTACACCCATTTGCAGGGCCATTGTCTTAACTCGTAGAGGGAGTGAAGGGGAACATCTTCTTCTGAGTTCGTCTAAATAAAAAAAAAGCCTAAATAAATCACAAGAAACAAGTAAATGGATAAAAAACAATTAGGAATCCTAAGTGAAAGTGAAAAAGACTTAAAAGAAATATCGTAATCAATTGTGTGGAACATATGAACATACCTCGACACATTGCGCAGCGTTTCAATTTGATTAGATGCTCCGAGAAATTTCTTTAAGCTAAGGAACCACCGAGTGTCAGGATGATCAGCACAATTAAAGGATACATTTCATGGACATGGAGCATTTGTTGATATAAAGGGGATTGGATTATCCTCAAATTTGAAGGAAAGTAAATTACGAGCATGAACATGAATTTCAATCAAACCAGAGCAGTCACAAAGTCTTTTAAGTGCTTAAGCTAATTACTTGAGATCATAATCCTTACAAGGGAAAAACAAAGGTTTACGGACAGATCCTCAAGCAAGGGACAATTTTGAAATAAGATGATCAAACTGTTGGTCTTTAAGAAAGGATTCAAACAAGATTAACTTTTTCAATGGACAGTTAGCCACGCTTTTTATAGGTCGAGGCACAATATATGGATCCGCATATCTAATGGTTAATTCTTGAAGACTTGGAACAAGAATTTCAACACTTTCGGGTGACAATGCTTTCATTGTTAAATCTTGAGTTTGCGAGTATCAGAGATGCACAAAAACTCCATACCAAAACAGAAGCAAATGGACAAATCTTCAAGTAAAGGGCATCCATGGATAAGGCTTTGGACCATCTGATCATTTATGTAGACTTTGTGCAGAGTAATCTGTTTGAGAGAAGGGAGACTTACGGTGAAAGTGAGCAGCTCAAACTTACAACCAACTAGCGTTAAAGAAGTTAACAAATTAGCAGAAAAGATTGTACCACATCCAACAAAATTTCATACTCTGATGGTACCACATCCATATAAAGGCTGAAGGATTCCATAAATAGGTACAGACTCAACTTGAAGGGGGAGTGAAGGGTGGCAGCTTCTGAACTCGTCTATATTAAATAAGACCTATATAAATCACGAGAAATAAATAGAGGCAAAAGGAAAAAAATCTGGATAATGGAAAGAAAAAATGGCACTAATTGTTTGGGGGATGTGCTTCGACGAAGACCAGCAGTGATGAACGGACATCTAGTAGCAGGGTCCCGCGAACAGGTATATCTTGTAAGAGTCTAGTAGCAGGGGAGCAGGAGCAGGAATATTCTGCTCGTCCACGAATATCTCATCCGCGAGGCCGATCTCCTGTTAGAGGCATAAAGCCATTCCTGCTAAGGGTTGAGTCGAGGAGACCCAGTCAACGACAGTTGGCGAGACGTGCTCTCCAATCCGAGAATCAAGGCACGAAGGCCACGCAACCACCCATGATTACAGAAATGGAGCATCCACTTTTGAGAGGTGGGAGGATAACGAGCGTGAATGGAGGGAAGGTCTGAATTCAGGAGAGGTCTATAAAAAGGTAGCCAACGAAGGTAAAAGGGTTAGAATTTTTGATATTGAAACTGAGAGAAAGAAAGCATTGAATAATCCAAAAAACAAGCCTTAAGATCATTGGCTAACATTCCCAGGAACACAAAACCTTTATTTCTGACTTGAGCGTCGGAGGGTTTACGCCGGGAAAACAACCGGCGTGCTCTGACTTGTTTTTGTGTACGCAGGAATTTCTGGAGAAGAAATCATACGAGGAGAGATCCTGATCGTGGTCGAGTTGATTGAACAGAGATCTTGGTCGTGGTCGAGAGAGTAATCAGAATCTCGCATCAACACTAATAAAATATAACAATCGAAGTTATGGCACATATAAACGTACCTGCTTATAGTTGAGAGATAAGTGTAGCTCTCCAATTTGATTGAAAGCTCCAAGAAATTCCATTAAATTAAGGTACCAACGGTGTCAATATCACCAGAATTCGAAAAGTGTACATTCAATGGACACGGAGCATTTGTTGATACAATGGGAATTGAATTATCCTCGAAATCAAAGGAAAGCAAATTAGGAGCATCAACATTGATTCTGTTCAAACCACTGCAGTTGTAAACTTCCAAATGCATAAGTCGATCACTTGAGATCGTAATCCTTTCAAGGGTTTCCAAGGAGATTATGGAGAGATCCTCAAGCAAGGGAAAATTTGAAATAAGATGATGAAACTCTCAGTCATTAAAATGGGGTAAAAATAAGACTAACTTCTTCAAATGTGGACATTCAGCCACGTCCAGCAGACCGGGTACTCGAGAAAATGAAAGTTCTAACTGTTGAAGATTGGGAACATCAATTTCAACGCTTTCAAGATCTTGGTACTGAAAATGAAATATCAAAGACTTGAGTTTGTGAGTTTCAGATATGCGCAAATGCATCAAACCAAAACAGTAGAAAAAGGACAAATCTTCAAGTACACAGCATTCATGGGCAAGGCTTTGGACCATCTGATCATTCATATAGACCTCATCTAGAGAAAGCCTCTTGAGAGAACGTAAATTTATGCAATGCGAGGTCTATTCCAACTTACAACCAAATAGCTTCAAAGAAGTCAACAACTTAGCCGAAAAGATTATCTGAGGTAAAGTGTAGACAGAATTTTTATCTGTTATAACCTCAAAATCCAGCTCTATTACTCCATAAATAGAAAAAAGATACTAGATTGGAAGAAACGTTTCAACATAATTGAAGGGATTGTTCAAGGACTTCTGAAATATGAATGTGCAACCCAAGAGGGGGGGTGAATTGGAATTTTAAAATTTATCCTAGCAAATCCACACAACAAGCAATCTAATGTCTTAATAAGAATTGAAAGCAATAAGTTCAATAAAAGCGCAATAATTAAAGAGCAAGGGAGAAGAGAAACAAACACACGAATTTTTACGTGGTTCGGCAATCTCCGCCTACGTCCACGCCTCCAAGCGATCCAAGCTTGAGGATTTCACTATCCAAGCCTTTCCAAGACTTCAACGATTACAATTGACTTCGAAGTGTCAATAAACCTTTACAACAAAGAGATTATCTCCCAATCTCTTCACTCAAGTGTCTCACACACTCAAACTCTTACAATTGAGATGAATAAATGAGGATTACAATGAAACTCACTCAATGAGTAGATATTCAAAAATGAAGAACAAGAGAAGATTCAATGTTTGTATTTCGCAAGTTTGAAGGCTCAAAATATCACGTGTGCTTTTTGTTTTTGCTTGTTGGAGAGCTTCAAAATGAGTTGGATTTGAGTTCTTATAGTTTGAGCCCGAAAACTAGTCGTTACTCACATTCTGGACGTAACCGGCATGCCGTTTAGCTATCCGGTAAGCAGCTTATATGTTACCGTTAAGGTAAAATTTTGAATTTCAAACTATCCAGCTTGCCGCTTATGAATCTGGTAAGCCGTTTATGCTCCAGAAGCTTATTGGTCGATATCCGGTCTGTCGTTGACGCTATCCGGTAAGCCGCTTTCGATTTGGATACATTCTGCCTCGTATCCGGCTTGCCGTTTATCAGTATCCGGCAAGCCGCTTGCTACAGTAACTGCTACAGTGAAACATTTCCCAAAATTTATAGTTTGACCCCAAAACTTTATAAAACTGTAGTATGTCCCAAAACGTTATGAAAGTTTGTAAATAGGTCCAATTTCAGAATTTTAGAATAATGCTTTGTCAATCCCACAAATTTCTGAAATTATGATTTCACCCAAACTTTGTGAAATTATAGAATGACTCAAAAATATTTAAATAGTTTCAAATAGGTCCAAATCCGAAATTTTAACAACATTATCAAAGCATTTAAAATAATTTCATTTTAGTCCAAAATACTTTAATTCCATAACATCATTTTCTTATTATAAAAGCACAATTCATAAATCTTTGCTTAATAAATACATGTGGTTTGTTATCATCAAAATCAATATTTATAGCCATATAGGCTAACAACTTCTTTATCTCCATAAATATTCAAGATTAAGAGTGATTCACAAGGATCTCAAAGCCAGCAACATCTTACTTGATGACAAAATGAATCCAAAAATATCTGATTTTGGCATGGCTAGAACTTTCGCAATGAATGAACTAGAAGCCAACACAAACATAATTTTTAGAACACAGTATGTATACAAAACACACTCGCTCTAGTGCACGCACAAACTTGTTTCCTTAATTTATAATACTGACATTGTTCAATTATTTTTCAGTGGCTATATGTCTCCGGAGTATGTAATGAATGGTGTTGTCTCATTGAAATATGATGTATATAGCTTCGGGGTTTTGTTACTGGAAATTATAAGCGGCAAGAAGAACAATGGTTGTTATGACACAAAGCGCCCACTCAACCTTGTTGGATATGTAAGTACAAAAAATATCCATCCACCTAAAATTTGAGCAGTATTAGTGTTTGGGGATGTATAACGACGAGACCAGTTGCGTTAAGCAAGGAGTTGCCCTGCTCGTAGGAGGGGGACTAGCACGTTATCCAGGATCAGAGGTCTGTTGTTTGTTATCGAGGAGACCCTTGGCTAGAGATCATGGTACGAGTAGGAAATTCTCTTCTAGTCGCCAAAAGGCATTTCCTGCAAGGGCCAAGGTCGGCGGACCCAGTCCATGGAAGTTGTTAGAACGTGCGCCACTCTCCGAAAGTTCGGGCATGAACCCCATTCAGCCACAACCACAACGCTCAAACGTCTATTATGGGGAACTATGGGGAGTGGTGAACGTGAACCGGGGAGGCCGAATCTTCAGGAGAGCTATTAAAGGGGCAATCGAAAAAGGTAAAAGGGTTGGACACTTAGACACTGAAATATTAAATAAAGGAAAATCCAGAGGGCATTTTTATTGAAACCTCGAGAGAATTCAAACAGATCATAGTACTTTAGAAATAGTAATAGAGCCACAGGATTAGTGGCAAGGATTTTCCACAACAAACCCAGATTGCTGACTTGAGCGTCGGAGGGTTTACGCCGGGAAAATCGCCGGTGTGCTCTGATTAGTTTTTGTGTGTGCAGGAGCTTAAAGAGGAAAAACAGTAAGCCTTATGGTCTAATACATCTAGAAGGAGCAGCGCGAAATCATCCCCAATCAACTACAAATTCAATTGTTGAGGACGAATTCTGGTCGTGCACGAGTAGACTTGAAATCCCGTATCAACAATTTGTTTATTAAATGCAAAATTTTCCCTGTTTCAGACTTGGCAGCTATTGAATGAAGGCAAAGGTTGAGAGTTAATAGGTGATTCATTGGATGAATCATGCTCTCCTGAAGAAGTGAGCAGATGTATTCATGTGGGTCTTTTGTGTGTGCAAGACAAGGCAATGGATAGACCAACAATGTCAGATGTTTCCATGCTTACTAACAGAACCATGGCTCTGCCTACACCAAAGCAAACAACATTTTTCATTAATATTTCATCTGATTATCAAGAGCCAGAAGTTACTGAAATCAAGTTAGAAATTTGTTCCGTGAATGATGTTACAATTTCAGGGATGGAAGGAAGATAAATATACCATCTTTGAAGATTTATGTGGATTTTATTTTCAATAGGTAGTGATATACAGTAATGCATTTGATCTATTCAGTGACGTTGTATTTCATCTGATTATTTGCTGTCACTCCAATGAGCTTCAATTTTCCAGAAAAGCTACTGATTAACTAAACCTCCACCTTATGCGCTAAGAGCTAAACCTCCACAATGTTTTAGATTAGCACAAGCTAGAAAATCTTAGATGTTTTAGCTCATTTTCATGCCGTCTATTAAATTTTTATTTTCCACCTTGCTTCAACTCCAAGGTTACAAGATTGTTTATCACTCAACAGAGGGGGAAAAAATTAAAAAAAAAAAAAGAAATCCTCCCCAAATTTTCCTTCTATAGTCATGCATCCGGCATAACTCACTAAACATTTTACCACTCATTAACTAGCTTTAAGAACTGAAGCTGCCTGTGTTATCTTGGAGCCCATAAACCACGCGCCTTATGTAACTAACTTTTAACAAAAATTTGACCTGATTTGACTTAGGTGAAGCATGGGCAGCTCACGTGCTCTAGAAGCACAAAAGATTTAGTAGACGAAGGTGGCGTTTGTTGTTTTGTCTGAAATCTGAATAGACCTGAATTAGTATGAATTCTGAATAGGTCTGAATGTCTGAATCTGAATAATATATTTATTTTTTGTCTGAATTTTGGAAAATAAATATTAAGTTGTTTGTTTTTTTCAACTTAAAAGACTGAAAATATGTACTTTTACATTTGTATCCTTATTAAATTTGAATGTCAAATAAATAATATATTAAATACCACAATATTTTAACATTTATAAGTAAAACTATATTCAAGTGAATACATAATTATTTTAGAATTTTAATATATAAAATACCATAAATTTCAAATTTTATCGTATATAATATAAGAAAGAAAAAACAGAGATATTTTTATGTGGGGTAAATATTTATGGGTGAGTTTTGAGATAGACATGAAAAATAAATTATAAAACAGGGATATTTTTTACATTAACAAGTAATTGACTTAATTCAGATTTCTCCATTAAGTAAAAAGTCAAAAAAATTAACTTATTTTATTAAGTCAAAATTATCTAAAAAGTCTTATTAAGTTATAAAAACAAATATTTCTAATTAACTTAATTAATTAAGTTAAGTCACTTTAAGTCATTAAGTTAAAAAACAAACGACACCGAAATTTGGATTGAGCTCTTCTTAAAAATTGAAAACTATAAAGAGACAGCCCGAGTTCTCTTCAGAGATTTGGCTAATATTTCTTGTAAACTGTGAGTGCCAAGATCTAATTGTCAACAGAGGAGTACTCCATACAGAAAACTTAATTTTCAGATATTCATTGCCATCCGGGAGCTATTGGCCCCCCATTAATCATGCTATGCTAGTGAAAGCAATTAATGAAAAGAAGAAATTAATTAATACGTACAACCAGCGCCAATCATGTTCTGATATGCATATATAACTGAGTTGAGATTTATCCTCCTTAATAATACTCTAACCCTTAGGCTTCAACGACTTGAACACAAAGCAATATTTTATATTCGGTTGGTCAAAGGAAAACGCGTGAGAATAATTTTCAAAAGTAATGAAATCCTGGAAGGTTTTCAATATGACGTATTTTTGAAAAACACAGCAAGCAGAAAAGTAAAGCTTAACTTCCTTGAGGTCAACAGTCAATGCTGTGGGCTGATTCCTATCACCCTCTACATCTATCCAGTCCTGGCTCCCTCATTTCTGCAAAGTACACACACAGTTTACTAATGGCTATCGAACGAAGAATTGACCTCCTTTTTAGCTTTTCATTCTTTGTTCTCTTGATGCGGCCTTGTTGTTCCCAGACTGACAAATTACTCCGAGGCCAACATCTCAAAGATGGAGACGAGTTGGTTTCAGCTTTTGGCTATTTCAGGATGGGATTCTTTAGCCCTGACGGCTCGGAAAACCGGTACTTAGGAGTATGGTACTACAGGCCTACAGATCCATCAGTTTTTGACTATTACAACAGTGAAAGAAATAAGCCAGTGTGGGTTGCCAACAGAAACAACCCCATCTTAGATAAATCTGGAAGTCTTACAATAGACAGCACTGATGGCAATTTGAAAATTTTACACAACGGTGGAAATCCTATTGTAATAACCTCTGTAAAAGCAGACGGTAACACAAGCGCTAGTCTTTTGAAAACTGGCAATCTGGTGTTGTATGAGATGAATTCAGATGGATCTGAAAGGCGAGAGCTGTGGCAGAGCTTTGACTATCCGACTGATACACTTCTTCCGGGAATGAAACTGGGTATTAACTTGCAAACTGGGCACCAATGGTTTCTCCAATCTTGGATTTCTGACTTCTCCCCTGCTCAAGGTTCCTATACCTTAGGTATCGACCCTAATGTCCCAAACCAGTTGATCATCTGGTGGCGAGGAGACGTCTATTGGACTAGCGAGATTTGGCCGAAAGGGTGGTTTCATTCTTATAGTTTGGTTTCGGATGGCTACAACTTCGGCTACACGTCAAGCGAACATGAAAAATATTTCAATTATTCTGCAAATGAAACGATTACATCGTTCCCAGTACTAAGACTTACTGCCAATGGTCTCAGCGGTGCACTTTATGCTGATGGCATTGTGAAGAGTCCCAGCTGCAGTAAAGATTTTTCTTATATTGAATACAAATATGGTTTCATGAATGGAGATGGATTCAAGTTCAAAGAAAGTGATAACATGACCTTAAGTGACTGTAAAGTCAAATGCTTTCAGAATTGTTCCTGTGTTGCCTATGCTTCCATAAATGAAAGCAACGATACAGGCTGTGAGATCTGGAGCAGTGGGACAAAGTTCACAGTGACATCTATCACGGATCGTCGCATAATATTCATGGCACGTGAAGCCAAAGGTAAGTCTGCTTCTAAATCGAAATGTTTGACACGTCGTAAAGGGATTGCAAAGCAAAAAGATCTACAACAATTTTGAAAAGTTTTCTTTTAAATTATGGGATTGCAGGAAAAATGTGGTGGCAATGGCTAATTATTGCATTAGGTATACCTCTGTTGTGTTCAATGTCCTATTTAGCAAGGAGAAAATACAAGGGAGAAGGTATGCAATCTATCAAAATAAATAATCATTAAATTATTCATTTCATTCATTCTTGGTATAATCAATAGGAAAATGATATATTGTAGTTCATTTTATTGTAGAGGAAAAGAAGCGGATGTCATTAGCCATAGCTGTGGGAGCGGCTTTATTGATACCTCTGTTGTGCTACTTATGTTATCTGATATTGAGAAAACTCAAGGCTAAAGGTAATCACTTGTACTATATATTATTAGTGTCACTCAATTACAAGAATCTGAATTATACCATCCACGACACTAGAAACCAATTTTATTATTTTCAATTATGGATTTAAAAAAATAAAAAACACTACCTGAATTATACTTTTCTATTTGATTTCTTTCAATCAGTGGAAAACATTGTGAATCGACAAAAGCTATTACGCGAACTTGGAGATAATGCGTCACTTTCCACCATATTTGGGAATAGGAAAACACAAGCTAATAAAGATCAAACACTGAAGCGTGACTTGAAGATTTTTTATTTCCAAACCATTGCTGCTGCTACCGACAATTTCTCACCTGGAAATAGGCTTGGACAGGGTGGTTTTGGTCCTGTTTATAAGGTTCTTTTTCTCTTTGTGGTGCTTATCTTTTTTTCAGTCGATACATTTGGAGTATAATTACAAATTAGAGCAAAGCCAGTATGATTTCAGGGGAAATTACTTGATGGCCAAGAAATAGCAATAAAGAGACTCTCAAAAAGTTCGGGACAAGGAATAGTGGAGTTCAAGAACGAAGCTAAACTCATTGCAAAACTTCAGCATACTAATCTTGTGAGGCTTTTGGGATGTTCTCTCCAGAAAGGTGAAAGGCTTTTAGTATACGAGTACTTGCCTAACAAAAGCTTGGATTTCTTTATCTTCGGTATGTCCCTCTTCAACATATACGTAAAGATTTTGCAACGATATATTAATTTCTCTCCCCACTAAACTGCTAATAGAAACATTCCATTTTTTTTTTCCATTGTTCGATGAGACAGATTCTAGTAAAAAGGAATTATTAGATTGGAAGAAACGTTTCAACATAATCGAAGGGATTGTTCAAGGACTTCTTTATCTCCATAAATATTCAAGATTAAGAGTGATTCATAGGGATCTCAAAGCTAGTAACATCTTACTCGATGATCAAATGAATCCAAAAATATCTGATTTTGGCATGGCTAGAACTTTTGGAATGAATGAATTAGAGGCCAACACAAACAGAATTGTCGGAACACAGTATGTATATTTTGTACATTTATCACTACACACACACACTCTCTCTCCCATATAGACATTGTGAGCCTCTGAGTGCATAGTATTTTGAATTTCCAAATACTAATTAGTAATTAATAATGACGTTCAATTTCATTTTCCAGCGGCTACATGTCTCCAGAGTATGTCATGAATGGCATTGTCTCAATGAAATCTGATGTATATAGCTTTGGAGTTCTTGTACTAGAAATTATAAGCAGCAAGAAGAACAATGGCTGCTATGACACAGAGCGCCCCCTCAATCTTGTAGGATATGTAAGTGTTTGATCATATACCTTTACTGTAAATGTTCATTCACAAATGGCCTTCAAAAGTGTTGAGAAACTATTGATTTACTGAATCTGAAAATTTTCACCTCTTTCAGGCATGGCAGTTGTGGAATGAGGGCAAAGCGTTGGAGTTAATAGATACAACATTACATGAATCTTGCTCTCCTGACGAAGTTACGAGATGCATTCATGTGGGTCTTTTGTGTGTCCAAGACAAGGCAACGGACAGACCAACGATGTCCGATGTTGCTTCCATGCTTACTAACGATACCATGGCTCTGCCTACACCAAAGCAACCAGCGTTCTTCATTAATATTTCATCTGATTATGAAGAGCCAGAAGTTACTGAAATCAAGTTAGAAGTTTGTTCTGTGAATGATGTAACAATTTCGAGGATGGAAGCAAGATAGTTAATAACACCAGCAACGTGATCCATCTACGATCATTTGTACGGATTTTATGGATTTATTTATTCACTGACATTGTTTTCATATATACAAGTACCATTTATTATCTAATGGTGATTATTTTATTGCCATTGGCACCCAACCTTGGGCAATGTTTTTGACAAATTGGAATTGTGAATTTTTGGCAGCTTCTATTATATCCATGTTAGCCATGCTAATGCATTAAAATTTCGACTCAAGTGACATTCAAGTAAAATATAACTGAAGGTTTCCCTCTCTCTCTCTCTCTATATATATATATAAGAAGAGTGCTTATAAGTAGACGTCACTAAAATTGTTGAAGCAACACAACTGCAGGGGCCTGAACGAGTGGTTTTAGTCGAGACTTTTTTCGGTTGGCTCAAATCCTAGGATTTCATTGGCATCACATAATCTAAGCTCACCAATTAATGATTGGGGTAAGCTGGATCCCATAGGAAACTATCTGGTAAAGTATCTGGTAAGTTCAATACACTCTCAGCCTTGTTTCAGCCATGCTCCTTGCAAATTGTATGCAACACATGCACTGCAGATTCTCACAAATGTCCTGCTTTCTATCAATCCAGATAATATGAACCATACCCAACTCTACATATGTACAACCGTAGAAGGAAAACTAAGTAATGTGATTTCAGCAAAATGGATAGTATGTAAATATAGTAAACGTCAGAAACTGAGTCTAGCAAACCAATTAGCTACATATTTGACCAGCTGCCAAGTCTCCAAATGTTCCAAAAAAACACTTGCATTTTACAAGACAGAAATCAAATAAGTTGGTGGAATGAATAGGAATAATAGCTACTCCGGTCACAACTTCTCATTAAGCTCAGAAAAGCACCAATCAAGATGCAACCATAATTCTCCTTCAGGAATCAAAAGCCATCGATCCATCAATTCAGCTACATTATCCTCACAACCTCGAAAGGGCTTGAAGTGCTCAACCTTTATATCCTTTAGATAATGCCGCCAACATTTGATATGAAGATCATTGCAACAGTTTGTATTTCTATTTTGAAGGTGGCCATGAAGCCACTGCAATCTGCGCAAACAACAAATAACTCTGCTAACATAAAATATGATTAGGACCTCTAAAAACGACAAACAAAATTTCAACATAGTCTTATTCACATAATAGCAATTATAGGCCTTATAACTACAGTCCCTGATCCAGAAACAAAAATGCAGGCATCCCTCCTCAAAGAACAAAGTTGGAAGGGGAGCATTCATCTTTCGATGATTTAGTTGTTCATTTGTACAGCAGAGTTTAGAACTTCTTTCAACCTGAGAGCTCAAATATTATCCTTAGATATTGTAAGTACTCTTTTCAGAACTAATCTCATTGAAACCCAACCCCTTTGTAAGAGATTCTGGCAAACCAATAACAAAAAGTTTATGATTTACAACACTAATCTTTCCTTCCCTTAACTTCTACATGAGAACTTAATTTTTCATTTCCTTCCCTTCCCTCTGCATATATAGGTAAGTTATTTAATCAACAATGATATGCTTAATATGAGACAACTATTGCTGAAACATTAATGCACCATAATAAATTGGCATTTGAGCTCGTCCATGTAGAAGAAAGACAAATTCTTGGGACAACAAATACAAAAAATGGCATCCCACAAAATTTCATGCTTTGATGGCTCCAGACCGATATGTAGGTCCATTGTTTTAATTTGCAGAGGGAGTGAAGGGTAACTTCTTCTGAGTTCATCAAAATTAAATAAGATCTAAAAAATCACAAGAAACAAATAAACAGAAATAAACAATTAAGAATGGTACGTAAATGTGAAAGAGCTTAAATGAAATATTCTAATCACTTATATGGAGCATATGAACATACCTCGACCCAACTCATGAAATACATATCTAGCATTTCAATTTGATTTGATGCTCTAAGAAATTTCCTTAAGCGAAGGAACCAAAAGGTGTAAAGAACACCATCACAACGGAAGGATACATTCCATGGACATGGAGCATTTGTTGATATAATAGGGCATGTATTATGCTTGAAATTAAAGGAAAGCAAACAGGGAGCATCAACAGCAACTGTGTTCAAACACACGCAGACGAACACACGCTGACACAAATTAGCAAGTGCTTAAGCTTATTACTAGAAATCATAATCCTTCCAAGGGTATAACAATGGTCTATGGACAGATCTTCAAGCAAGGGAAATTTTGAAATAAGATGATGGAACTCTCGGTCATTAAGAGGGAATACAAGCAAGATTAGCTTTTTCAAATGTGGACACTCAGCAACGTTAAGTACAGGTGGCGCACCAAATGTAAAAATTCCAAGAGCTAACTTCTGAAGACTTGGAACAACAATTTCAATACTTTGAATTTCACTTGACAACTCTTCCAGTGTCAAAATCTTCAGTTTGTGAGCATCAGAAATGGACAAAAACTTCAAACCAAAACAAGAGCGAAAGATTAAATCATCAAGTAAAGGGCATCCACAGATAAGGCTTTGGACCACCTGATCATTTATAAAGACCTTATGTAAAGTGATTTGTTTTAGAGAACGGAAACTTATGGCATAAGAGGGCTGCCACAACTTACAACCAAACTGCCTTAAAGAAGTTAATAATGTAGCAGAAAGATTGTTTCAGGCAAACTGTACTTTTTACCCCATTCTCTACAGCTAATTCTATCGATTCATCAAAGAGTGGAGTCGATTCTTCATCACCCAAGAGACTTACAGATATTCTCAATTTCTGCATACAAAACTTAAGCTTGGAGAACCGGTGCATGGTAGCTTCCGCAAATTTTATGATTTTCTCTAGACCTTCACGAAATTTTTTATTATCCCTTATCTTTTTAAGAACTTGAGGAGTAAAAAATCGTGGCGCGACAAGGAAGTCAATTGATCAAAATCAAAGACAGGGAATGAGCATTTAGTTGATTCCATCTCTTAGACAAAATCCTAGTGCGAGCAACCTCTTTAGCAGAGAGGTAGGACATTATTTGATGAATGATAAAAGTAGGCAGCTCCAAGGTTTGATCCATACGCACTGTCTCATTGATGATGTTCAACTCTATACTAACAAAATGCACATTTCTCTCTCTCTCTCTCTCTCTCTCTATATATATATATATATATATATCTATTTGCATCAAATTGAAAGAACATAATGGAGTAAGTATTCAAATGATAACAAGAATCAATATCAAGAACCAAAAATCCAGGACAATGCAAAGAAAACTACCATACAAAGTTTCCCAATTCACGAGTAATCATTGCAGCAAAAGCAAAAGCAAATTCAAAGAGACAGCGCTGAAAATTTTTCCAGGAAACAAAAGATGGGAGAGTGATAGTTGTACAAAATAATTACAGAGCCTGCCAGCCTTACCAGTAACAAAGATGACAAATATCTTGAGCTCAAATGCTCATACCCAGCAATAACGCTTTCAACAGAGAGGGTTTAAGGATTTTATTTTATATTAAATAAATATGTACAGTTGAGCAGAACAAAATGCAACTCTTCGTGTAGAGACGAGAGAGGAAAGGTGTGATATGGGTAATTTACACCTGAGTCCCTGTAGTGTTTCCAATTTGTCAGTTCGGCCACTCTTGTTTAAAATTAGTTAGACAAGCCCTTTGACTGGGTTGACCGGCCCACTTAACTGTTGGTTTTAATTAGAAGATATTAAAAGACTATTTTATCCTTAAAAAATTGTTACAACCGGAATTACACAAGAAACTACTATAGGGAAACTAATTCAGTTGTAAATTTAAAATCATGACCTAAAATTAAATTTCAAAACACTTTCAGCCTTTTTACATCCATGCTCCTTGCAAATTGTATATAAGACGTGCACAGCTTCTCACAAATGTCCTGCTTCCTATCAAACCAGATAATGTTAAACTATACTCAAATCTACATATATTCAGTACATGGAAAATGAACCAGCTAAATGAGTGATGCTATTAATGTGATTTCATGTACATGACTGGTAGATATATATGTAGTAAGACTCTAGAAATTGAGTCTGGCAATTCAGTTAGAAATTTGAGAGTTAGGGTCTCCATATGTTCCAAAGAAACTCTTGCGCATTGTACATGACAAAAACAGTAGGAATAGCTAGCTATCCTGGTCACAACTTCTCACCAAGTACAGGAAAGCACCAATCAAGACGCAACCATAATTCTCCTTTGGGAATCATAAACCCCCGATCCATCAATTCATCTACATTAATCTCACAACCTCGAATGGGCTCAAACTGCTCAACCTTTACATCCTTTAAATAATGCCGCCAACATTTGATATGAAGGTCATTGCAACAGTTTGTATTTCTATTCTGGAGACGGTCAAAAAGCCACTGCAATTCAAGCAAACGTCAAAGAATTTTGTTAACATTAAATATGATCGACCTCTATAAATGACCAACAAAATTACACACAGTCTCATTGACTTAATAGCAATGACAAACCTAATAACTACAATCCCTGATGCAGAAACAATAGTGCAGGCACCTCTCCTCAAAGAGCAAAATTGAAAAGATCTTTTGATGGTTTGTTTGTTTACTTGTATGGCAGAAGTTTAAAACTTCTCTTAACCTAAGAGCTTGTAAATTATCTTTAGATGTTGTAAATACTCCTTTCAGAATTAATCTCAATCAAATTTAACCCTTTTGCACAAACCAATAATGGAAAATTTTTGAATATACACTGCTATTCTGTCCTTCCTCTCCTTAACTGACGTTTTTCATTTCCTTCGCTTCCCTCCTCATTATAGTTAAGTTATTTAATCAACAATGATATGGTTGGTATGAGACAACTACCGCTAAAAATTAACGTACCGTAACAAATCCGCGTTCGCACTCGAGCACGCAAAAGAAAATCAAATTCCTGGGATTACAAATACAAAAAATGCCATCCAACAAAATTTCATACTTTGATGGCTCCACACTTACACATAGGTCCATAGTCTCAACTTGTAGAGGAAGTGAAGGGTAGCATCTTCTGAGTTCGTCTAAATTAAATACGACCTATAAATCACAAGAAACCAATAAAGGGAGAACACAATTAGGAATCACAAGCAAAAGTTAGAAAGCATAACGACATATTGTAATCAATCATAAAGAACATTTAAATATACCTCGACTGAACTGAAATCTATACATAGCCTTTCAATTTGACTGGATGCTCCAAGAAATTCCTTTAAGCTAAGGAACCAATCACAGTCAAGATTGCTGTCACAATCTAAGGTTACATTCCATGGACAGAGAGCATTTGTTGATATAATGGGAATTGGATTAAGGTCGAAAATAAACGAAAGTAAACGGGGAGCATCAACATCAAGTGCGTTCAAACCATAGCAAGAGCTAATTAGTAAGTGCTCAAGTTTATTACTTGAAATCATAATCCTTCCAAGGGAATGACAATGGCTTATGGACAGATCTTCAAGCAAGGGACATTTTGAAATAAGATGATGAAGCTCTCGGTCATTAAGAGGGAATTCAGACAATAGTAGCTTTTTCAAATGTGCACACTCAACCACATTAAGTAAAGGTGGAGCACTATACGGAAAAAAAACTTAGGGTTAATTCTTGAAGACTTGGAGCAAGAATTTCAACACTTTCATATGACAATGCTTTCATCATCAAAATCTTGAGTTTGTAAGCACCGGAGATACACAAAAACTTCAAACCAAAACAGGAGCCAAAGAATAAATCTTCAAGTAAAGGGCACCCACAGATAAGGCTTTGGACCATCTGATCATTTATATAGACATTTTGTAGAGTAATCGCTTTGAGAAAGCTTACGGTAAAAGACGGCAGCTCCAGCTTACAACCAACTAGCTTTAAAGAAGTCAATAATTTAGCTGAAAAGATTGTTTGAGGCAAAGCGTAGTAGGTATTTTCATCAGCTATGACCATAAAATCTAGCACTTCAAGCCCATTCTCTGTGGCTAATTCTATCCATTTATCAAAGAGTGGAGATGATCCTTCAACATCCAGAGGACATACATATATTCTCAATTTCTGCATACAAACCTTAAGGTTGGAGAACTGATGCAGGAAAGTGTCCACAAACATTATGAATTTCTCTAGACTTTCGCGAAATTTCTCCCTTTCTTGGTCCCCTCAACAATTTAATATTCACAATTTCTATCCTGACAATGAAGTTCATTAGATCAAAATCTAAGATGGGGAATGAATTCTGAAACTGATTCCAACTTGTAGACAAGATACTAGTTCTAGTAACCTCTTTTGCAGAGAGGTAGGTCATAATATGATGAATGATTGAAGGAGGGAGATCGGAGATTTGATCCACGGTCTCATCCATGATGTCCATTCAACTCTGTAATAACAACAGTCATATTCATAACTATGTGTGTGTGTGTGTGTGTGTGTGTGTGTGTGTGTGTGTGTGTGTGTGTGTGTGTGTGTGTGTGTGTGTGTGTGTGTGTATGTATGTATTTGTGTGTGTGTATTTAAAGAACAGAATGTAAAATACAAGTCTGTGCTTATTGTTACAATCTCAACGAAAGCAAAAATCATAATCAAGGTCCAAAGAATCCTGTCCTGGACACTAAAAAGTAGATTTCCGTACATGATTTCCCAATTTCTTTTTTTTTTGGAAGGCCAATTTCTTTTTATTTATGCTTTAGCTCTAATGTTCCCCACCAAAATCACTAATGCTCAGGCATATAAATTTACTAGTAATAATAACTACAGGCAAGCAAAAGCAAATTCCAAGAGACTGTTAAAAAAAAAAACAAAAAGCAAAAGATTTGAGAGTGATAATTCTAGAAAATGAATTCTGAGCTTAACTATAAATAAGATGACCAATATGTCTCATGCACAGAGTAAATTGTCCCTTACACTAGAGACGGTTTTATTTTTATCTTAAATAAATAGATACCGTAATTCGATTGGGGTAAGGATACGGAACAGGGGGACACAGGATTTTTGTTATGGTTGATTCGCACCTGAGTGCCTGTTGACTGATTGACTGAACCCGACCGATCCAATCCAACCCCCTTAACTGTCGACTTTTAAAAAAAAAAAATGCAAAGACTGCTTTAACCTTAACAGAAGGTGTGAGTTTTTAATGGGAGTGGCAAAGGATCATAGAGTGCACAATTGATATAATCTTGTACCGTACCATTTGGGCTCCGTAAGCCCTTCAGTTCATTGCCTCACCAACCTGGGTCAATTCTATAAACAGATTTGCCTTCCTCTATCCACATAATCGAAGCCTTATTTGGGACTGCCTACTGTGGCTCGACCGGAACATGTGGTACTTTAGGAGTACCGAAAGCACCGCTCATGCATTGTGGATTTTCGATTTGACAAGGAAGAAGGAATAAGTACTACATGGGGAAAATCATGTTTTAAAGTTTGATTAAGAGGAGCACATCACGTGCCGTTAAATGAACTTTCATCAATCTATAACATAGAGTAATGACCAGTGAAAAGAATCTGTAATAGTAACAAGCTAAAAAGTTAAAATGCATTAACAGGTTAGGCTGTGCTACAATGGCCAACAAAAAACTAGTCCAATTCAATGTAACACAAGTACTGGACAAGGTACTTGTATTGACATAAACCTTAAATCTTTATGCCTAAAAAAGCTTTCAGGCAGCTAACCTGTAATGATTAAGTTCAAAATTTCCAATAAGAGACAGTACCATAGGAAATAGATTGAGAAAGATGAAAGGAGGAGTACTTGACAAGTATATAGCCTATTTCTAAAACATTACAGCCAAATACATCTAGTTAAGTGACTTGATTCGAAAACAAGTAGGACCAGCAGTAGACTAGTCTCCTGACTACCTGGAATCAAATACGTATTTGAAACCGTATTAAGCATTAAGCAAGCAAATAATTTTGCGGCACAGTAAAACACAACATGCAACCCAAATTTATTTGAGGTTTACATGGAGACAGACACTAAACAAAAGTTTAGAACCATACTTAACATGACATATACCATCATTGACCAATTGATGTCATAGATAATCACACTAAACAAAGTCCACCCATAACAATGAAATTCATAACCACGGTACAAGATTTCATAGTTTGAATTCTGATTTGGGATTCAAAAATCTCATTTCTTCCCGCTCTTCTTGAGCCCTGAACCTCCAAATGATCCTTTCTGTTGCGCCTTGGCTCTGAGCTCCTTCAGGGCCTATTCAACACCAGAACAAAACAAATAAAGTGAATCTTTTGTCATTGCAAATTAAGGAAAAACATTAAAGTCTCAAAAAGCCAATATCTTACCTTCTCCTCTTCCTTCTTTTTCTGGATGTTGGCCAAATCTTGCTGCAAGAAAACAAGCACATTTCAGTCAGAATAATTAATGTCATGCAATGAGCAAACTGAAGAATCCCTTCAACAACAACCCCCATTTTACAGAACAATGCTTGAAACATAATCAGCACAGCATGCAATGTAGAAAGAGTTTAACATGTAACAACAAAACCATCATAAATTATCAAGCACATTTCAGTCAGAATAATTAATGTCATGCAATGAGCAAACTGAAGAATCCCTTCAACAACAACCCCCATTTTACAGAACAATGCTTGAAACATAATCAGCACAGTATGCAATGTAGAAAGAGTTTAACGTGTAACAACAAAACCATCATAAATTATCAACCGCTCGACAACAATCAAGTTAACACCTCTATATGCTACACAAGAACCAATACGCATCTTTATTTTTCTATAAGTATCAGAAATACATATAATGAAAAAGTAAAAAGAAAAAGAACCAACACAAGCACTTATCTTAGTAGATATTTGAACAATAATCTGAGATTCCACTACAAGCAAAACCAAACCCGGAGATAAATACAGATTCTTCAGAGTACTTCTCAGGTATCAAGTGAACATAACCTAATTCTTGCCCAAGTTACAGGTAAGTGCTAAAATCTAACATCAATGGGGCAAAATTAATTTACTTCGGCAAGAACTACTTTATGAAAGCAAAACCCACACCAGAATCACACAACAATTTGGTATTAATTAATCTTTTTCTGGGAAAGCAAAAAGTGTACGCATCACAATTGAACAAAAACAAATTGTTAGGTAAATAACTTTACAAATAATTTACCAACAATTGATAAAGAAATAGAAATTGATGGTCAATTACCTCGTCATACTCCTTCTTGTCAGCTTTGGGTTGCTTCAAAGGCTTGGCCTTTCCACCTGAAGAATACCCAAAATCAAAAATTCAAAACGAATTACTAAAAAAAGATAAATTCTAGTAAATTTAACAAATGAATCAAATAAATGGAATCCAAACAAATCAAAAGGGTTTATTTTACCTTGCTTGGACGACATGGCTGGGAACTGTGATTAGGGTTTCGACGAGAACTCGAAGAAGCTAAGCAATTGGGAGGGAAACACAGAGACAGATCCAACCCTAACACACAATGATTGAAAGTTCTCGTTGTTCGAGGATTACTGTCGATTTAGGGCTATATATAGAGGAGCGGATTTGGGGAGGTTGCACGTGCGTAGTGCGTGATAAATTGTTTCAGTTTTCTTTTTATTTTATTTTATTTTTTTAATGAAAAAAACTTATTTTGGTAGCACGATAATCTTTTTGCTTTTTGCTTTTTGGTAGTGAGGAATCTAATTCCATTCATTGAGTCAACCTACCATGCAGCGCTGTATCTCATACATGCATGCAACCGGTACAACCGGTTTTTAATCGGATGATATAATAAAAATTATATTTTTATTTATTTTTAATGTGAAAAAATTATGAAAAATTAAAAAAAAAGGATAAAATTGTAATTAAATGAGAAAAAAGATTGTAATAATTTTAAATTTAAAAATAGTACAAAAAATATAAAAAAATATAAACATGTCACAAAATAGTTACATTCCTACTTATTTTGTCACATTCCAATATTTATAATACATATTTCAAGTTTACTTTTCAAATTCCTATTTTTCGTGGTTATTTATCTAAATTTTGGTACGTTGTTTCAACTCGTTTTCTCACTAGTTTTTGGTTCTATACATCTACTCTTTTCATTAACTTCCAGCTTTTTAGGTGTATATTTCAAGTTATTTTTATATCTCTGTAATGTATTAAACTTTATCTAGTTTTTGGTAACTTATTCCAATTTATTTTTCTACCACTTTTTTGTTCTATATTGCTACTATTTTTATTGAATTTCAATATTTTGGGTAAATATATCAAGTTTAGTTTTTAGATCCTTACTTCTTATTTGAATTTATTAAATTCTTGGTAAATTATTTCAACTTTTGGGTTAATTTCTTCAACTCTTGTTCCTACCACTTTTTAGTTCTATATTCCTACTCTTTTTATTGAATTCCAAAATTTTGTTTGGATATTTCAAGTTCAATTTCTAGATCCCTATTTTCCGTTGGAATTTATCAAATTCTTGGTCAGTTATTTCAACTCATTTTTCTATCAGTTATTAGTTTTATATTTCCAGTTCTTTCATTAAATTTCTAGTTTTCAGGTTGATATTTCAAGTTTATTTTTTAATCTCAATATTCTATTAGACTTTATCCAGTTATTGCTAAGTGGTTCTAACTTATTTTTTCACTACTTTTGGTTCAATATTCCTACTATTTTTATTGAATTCCAATATTTTGGGTAAATGTATCAAATTTGCTTTTTAGATCCCTACTTCGCGTTTAAATTTATCAAATTATTGTTAAGTTATTTCAATTTTTGGGTTAAGTTCTTCCACTCTTATTTTCAGCACTTTTTAGTTCTATATTCTAACTATTTTCATTGAATTCTAACATTTTGCTTGGATATTTCATGTCATTTTCTAGATCTCGACTACTTGTTAAACATTATCAGATTCTTGTTAAGTTCTTCAAACTTTTAGGTTATACTCTTCAACTCTTGTTTCCACTATTTTTTGATTCTATATTTCTACTCTTTTTACTGAATTCCAATATTTTTTGTGAATATTTCGAGTTTATTTTTTGATCCCTGCTTGTTGTTGGATTTATCAGATTTTTGGTAATTCTTTCCGAGTTTTAGGTTAAGCTCTTTAACTATTTTTTTCCAGTACTTTTTGGTTTTATATTCCTACTCTTTTCATTGAATTCTAATATTTTACATAGATATTTCAAGTTCATTTTTTAATCTCTATTTATTGTTGAGGGTTATCAAGTTATTGGTAAGTACTTACAACTTTTGGGTTAAGCTCTTCAATTGTTATTTCTACCATTTTTTGGTATTAAATTTCTATTCTTTTTATTGAATTCCAATATTTTAGGTAAATATATCAAGTTCATTTTTTAGGTCTCTACTTTCCGTTAAAATTTATCAATTTGTTTTGTAAGTTCTTCCAACATTTGGGTTAACCTCTTCAACTTTTATTCCCATCAAATTTTGGTTTGATATTTCTACTCTTTTTATTGAATTCCAACATATGGGTGAATGTTTCAAGTTTATTTTTTAGATCTCTACTTTTTATTGGAATTTATCAAACTCTTGTTAAGTCGTTCCAACTTCTGGGTTTTGCTTTTCCACTCTTTTTTCACAATTTATTGGTCCTATGTTCCTGTTCTTTTTATTGAATTCCAACATTTGGGTAAATATATAAAGTTCTGTTTCCAAATCCATGCTTTCCATTAAAATTTATCAAATTCCAACATTTGGGTAAATATATAAAGTTTTGTTTCCAAATCCATGCTTTCCATTAAAATTTATCAAATTCCAACATTTGGGTAAATATATAAAGTTCTGTTTCCAAATCCATGCTTTCCATTAGAATTTATCAAATTCTTTGTAAGTTGTTCCAACTTTTGGGTCAACGTTTTCAACTTATTTTCTTACCAAATTTTGGTCCTATATTCCTACTCTTTTTTATGAATTCAATATTTGAGTAAATGTTTCAGCTTATTTTTTAGTCTCTACTTTCATTAAATTTATAAAATCTTGTCAAGTGT
>NW_006262075.1:9093839-9194717 GCF_000493195.1 Citrus x clementina
GGTCAACGTTTCAACTTATTTTCTTACCAAATTTTGGTCCTATATTCCTACTCTTTTTTATTGAAATTCAATATTTGAGTAAATGTTTCAAGCTTATTTTTTAGTTCTCTACTTTTCATTAGAATTTATTAAATTCTTGTCAAGTTGTTTCAATTTATGTGTTAAGCACTTCCACTCATTTTCCTCAATATATTGGTTTTATATTCCTACTCTTTAATTGAATTTCAATATTTTATGTGGATGGTTCAAGTTTATTTTTCAGATCCCTATTCACTATTGGAATTTATCAGATTATTGGTAGGTACTTACAACTTTTGGGTTAAGTTCTTCAACTATTATTACCACCACGATTTGGTTATATATTCCTCCTTTTTTTCATACTAAATTCCAATATTCTGAGTTAATATTTCAAGTTCGTTTTTAAGATCTCTACTTCTCATTGGAATTCATCAAATTCTTTGTAAGTTATTCCAACTATTGTGTTAACCTCTTCAATTCTTTTTTCCACGATACTATATTTCTACTTTTTTTATTAAATTCCAACATTTAGGTGAATGTTTCAAGTTCAACTTTTGGATCTCTACTTTTTATTGGAATTTATCAAACTCTTATCAAGTTATTCCAACTTTTAAGTTCTGCTTTTCCACTCATTTTTCCACCATTTTTTGGTTCTATATTCCCACTCTTTATATTGAATTCCAATATTTTGATTAGATGTTTCAAGTTTATTTTTTGTATTCCTAGTTTCTTTTAATCAATTTCAACTTTATTTTCAAGATTTTTTGGTTACATATTCTTACTCTTTTAAGTGTATTCTAATATTTTGGCTAATGATCCAAGTTTACTTCATAAATTCATGCTTTCCGTTATAATTTTTCAACTTTTTAGTAAATTATTCTCACTTCTAAGTTAAGTTATTCCTACTCTTTTACACCTTACAATGGTTTTATGTTCATATTATTTTCATTATATTCCAACACTATAGATACATGTTCCATGTCCTTTTTTCAACTAATAATAATATTACTTTTTTAAAATAACAACAATATCAATAAGGCCAATTATATATAACCCCTTATTATTTTAACAAATATCAATTTACTATACAATACTGAAATTTTTAATTGCAACCCTTTATCATTTTCAACGTTTTGGGTCCTTAATTTAAGTCCTTTTTTTTAATCTTCGTTACTTCATGAGTTCTTCTAAACTTGAATTTATATATACTTAAGCTTTTAATCTTTATACATATTTATTATCATTTAATCATTTTAATTAATAGTATTTTGTTATATTTAAAAAAAATTATGCATTTATTTCCATCTTTCTCTTTACTTCTCAAACTAAATGCTTTAATTTTTCATAACTTCAACTGTAAATAAATAAATAACAATTGAGAATGATTGCAATTGTAAATGAAATTATCATGCCCTATTAAGTTATCCAGTGCACTAAAAAATTAACCAAATCAAAATTTTCATCCATTTGTATATAAGAATTTTTTACAAGCTTCTGGGAAAATAATTTTTTTATCAATTCGTTTAAAATTGTTGTCATTCTATTTATTTTCAAATAATTAATTTCTTTGACTTCAACCAAAATTCATTTTAACAGCTTTGCACGCAATTGTTATACTCCTCAAACATTTTATTTTTCAAATTGTTATGATCAAATAAATTATATATTTATTATACGATTATTCCATGAACCATGAAAATTAATATGTTATATCAAAGTTTTAAAGGTTGGCAAAAATGTTTTGTTTGTACTTGAAAGAGAAAAAAAGATTAAAAAAATCTTTATTAATTATTTTGAGAGATTATTTTAATCAATTAATTTGATTATCCATACTTGACATTTTGACCTCTACACAAACGTTTGTTCATTTATCATTTCTCATTTTGCTATGAAAAATTTATAATTTGAAAAATAAAATTCTATTTCAAATAAAAAAAAGTCTAAATTCAAGTTTTAGATCATGATAATTTTAAATAAAAAATTAGAAAATTCTAATTCTTTTGAATCACTGTTCTCCATTTTAATTATTTACATTAAAATAACCTTATAAATTTATTTTCATCTTTCTCTTTACTTTTAAAAGATTTTCCTTAATTTGTTATAACTTAAACAATAATACCATATAAGGATGCAACCAATTGCTATGCTTCTAAAAAAAATTATTTTTTAAAAAGTTAAGGCAAACGTAAGTTATAACTTACAAAATATTTTAAATTAATAAAATTGATGCTAATTTATTTGTATTAAAACATCATTTTTTTTCTATCATTTCAACTTGATTAGATTTCTTTTTCTTGAACTTAATTTTGTATATACTTACTTTTGATGTTTCGATATGTTACACGAAAGTATACTTTTTTATCTTAAAAATAAATTATATTAAGTCAAGTTTTCAATTACATAATCAGTTCTTCAATTTTTCTGACTTGACTAAAATCATTTTTAAAAGTTTTTTACAGCTTAATTTGGTACTAAGAAAATATAACACTTTAACAACAACATTTATTGGTATGAATTTGGCATGTCTTGATTGGAATGGCAGGTATTCTTGATTTGTTGCCATTCCTTTACAAATAAAATAATAAATGCCCTATTAATTGTTTGCGATGCACTAAAAATTTAAGTATACTAAAATTTTCATTCATTTAAACAGATGTAATAAGACAATTAGAATTTTTCACAAGCTTGTGACCAAATAACTTCATAAAATTAAATCAATTTACAGCACAACTTTCACAAACTAAACTCCAACTGCTGCTCATTTTAAATTTCAAGTGTCTACACATAAAAAAGAAAAAAAAATGACATTAGAAAACACAATGCAACCATAAAATAACTAACAATATTTAGAATTTCAAATGCATGATCCAAATTCTTAGCTAGGATCAAATAAATTTGATTTTCAATAGAAAATTTCAGACTTTTAATCTAAAATAAACACAAAAATATATTTTCATTAACATATATTTTTTAAGGGATTTATTAACAGCAATATTCAAAATATAAAAATTACTCTCTACTTGCATAATTATTCGATGCAACTTTTATGTCTACTTTCATTATTCAATGCAACTTTTATGTCTACTTTCATTTAACGACCAAGTGATCTTTGGAATAAAGAGAAAGATAACAATACATCAACAATTAGCAAGATCAAATGGTCTTTTATTCTTAAATTTATTGGCATTTATTTGCAAATAAAATTATAATGTCCTATTAATTTATCCGATGTACTTAAAAATTAATGAAATAAAAATTCCCAATACACAAATGACAGCATCTATCACTAAAGCAATTTGTGACAATAGTGAACTAACGTGAGGGCCACTAAAAAGTTGGAATTGCAGAAGGAAACGAGCCTAAAACCACTTCTGCTAAGAATTCTTTTTACAAGTTTGCGAGAAAATAGCTATTTACGAATTTTTAACATCAATAGAACTAATACAAAATTAAATCAATTTATAGCTTCCAAAAGCTAAACTTCAGATGCGACTAATTTGAGATTTTGATTTCATGGATCTCTGCATACAAGGGAAAAAAACAAATGATATTAGAAAAAAAGGCCCCAAAAAAATATATATTCAAATTTCAAATGCATGATCTAAATTCTTAGGCAGGATTAGATATATATTGTTTTCAACAGAAAATTTGAAACTTAAATATAAAATAAACACAAAACTACATTCTAATTATAACATATTTTTTTGATGAATTTTTTAACAGCAATATTTAGAATATAAAAAATATTCTCAACTGGCGTACTCATTCTTTAAAACTTTTATGTCTACTTTCATTTAACGACAAATTGATCTCAGCGATAAAGATAGAAGAGAATACATCGAAATAAATAAGAATAAATTTCAGTACAAATTCATGATTGCATGAATAATATACATCATGAAATAGCATCCTAATGAAAAGATAAAAAAACGCAAAAGAAACTAAGCACCTAAAAAGAACTGACAAAAATTGTAAGCATATAGATTCATTCGTGAGTAAAACTAAGCACCTAAAAATAACTGGCAAAAATTTATCAGCAAATAGATTTATTCTTATAAGTAAAATACAGTCTAAATCTAAACCTTGTTTATTTTGGATGTATTTTACTATTTGTTTACTCGTTTATAATAGTTTCCACTACTTTTATAATTTATTTTGGACATAATTTATTACATCCAAACACATTGTTCAGGTAACCAGAGCACTAATAAATCACTAGATTACTAATTACCATTGCATTTGAAAGAGTATGAATATCTCTATTAATTTTATAGACTAATTTTAAATTTATCAATCAGGGAATAATGTAACTGCAAGTTTCCATGTGCACATAGCCCACTCGCGTCTAACCAAATCTATCTCTCCTTGGTGCAACTCTTTGTTCCATAAAATTATAAAGTGAGGAATATATTAATTAGGCAGTTTCAAAATATAAAATAACTATTTCATAATAAATGACACTACATTTTCCAAAATAGAGACAACCAAAAAGCATTTAGCTACATCATTCATATGACATCCAATACCTATCCATCATACACTTGAAAATGAAAAAAACTGAGGCCTAAAGTTTAGATTACTACCTCTTAATAAAAAAAAAAATAACAGCGTGCTTGGATACTACCTTGCAAAATTGTACCTGCATATTACTAAAGAAAAAAAAGATGAAGTATAGACATAAGAAAAAAGAACTAAAGAAGATTCAAAACAGCATCCGAACAGCACCTGAACTTTTCAGTGCACTTTTAGCAGCAAAATTACAGCAAAACAGCATCTAAAATTTCAAGTGTAGTTTCAATTACAAAAACAGTAGTAGAACAACCCTTGAAAAGTTCAAGGTGTTGTTTTTGCCATATAACAACAGCTAAACAACACTAGAAAACTTTCAGGTACTGTTTTTCTTTATAAACAGTAGTAAAATATCACCTACAAACTTCCAGGTGCCGTTTTTCTACATAAACAGCAGCTAAACAGCACCTGAAAGTTTCCAGGTGCTGTTTTCCTGCATAAACCACAATAAAACAGTACCCAAAAACTTGTAGGTCAAGTTTTTACTGCATAACAGTAGTTAAACAACACTTGGAAGTCAAACAACAATTAAGCAACACTAATACTTTCAGGAGCTTTGTTTCTACATAAAAAGCAGCAAAAACAACACCTGGAAGTTCCAAATGCTATTTTTACTATATAACAGCTGCTAAGCAGCGCCTGAAAACTTTGAGGTGCTGTGTTTCTACAAAAAAAGCAGTAAAAACAGCACCTGCATAACAGAAATCAACCCATTGATAAAATTTTTTGCTCCACTTAATTCAGCATCAAAAACTTATATAATTGAATCAATCTTATGCGAACTTCATCAAACATCATATGTGCATGAACACATTATTCCAATTCCAAACATAATCCAACTCTAAATCTATGAGATCAAATCCAAAACACACAATCTCTAATCAATCACACAATTACAATCACAAAAACATATTTTTTCTTAAAATTAATCTTATAATAAAAATATTTTATTGATTTAGTGAAAAAAAAAATAAACAAAACATGCTTACCGTAGAGAGCTGCAAGCCTGCTATGCTGACATAAAGCCAGAAGGAAACAAAGACAGTCATTGTGCTTTTCATTTGTCTGCTCTGCAAACTAGCCCTGTTACAAAAGTGCCAAAAAGAGAAGAAAAGAAAGTTTAATTACAATAGAATTGTAATGAAACGTGTTTATAATAATAGAAGTGTCAAGTTTTACAGCATTTATAGGCCATAACAGCTTTAATAGTTAAAAATAAAAAGCAAGTAGTTCTTAAAACATAACATGCAGAGATCTTGTCATAACATCAAAATTCCCAAGAAAAAGAAAATGTACCAATCAGACATCCCCAATATTTTTTACTGCTTGTCCATTCTTGTCACTTTTCATGTAATAATCACCATTCTCCTAGTAAATGTCCAAGATAAACTATAATTCTAAATTTGAAAATCCCTGAGAAGTAGGAAAAGGGAATTAATTCGAAAGTGCTACCTCAAGAATATGCACCAACAATCTCTAATAATCAGTTGAGCAAGATCAAGTAGCTTAAAATGATGTGGTGAATCTGGCTATGATAAAGGGGGGAAAAATGCTGAAATTCAAAGATTTCTCGAATTTGGAACTGCATAATACCCAAATTCTTGTTAAAAAAAAAAGTGCAAGAAATGAAGAGCATCCAAAAGAACCAACCAAACCACTTGCTTCGTCGGCACCCCTCCAAAATACGTGGACATTTTGCAATAAACTAAAGGAAAAAGACCCCCAAAACCTTTCAATGCCAGTGAAGATTATAAGTCCTTTATATATTGCAGAATTGGAGATTTCTAAGTAAAAAAAATCACAAAGAATCACATGAAGCTTTTGTCTCAATACAATATGTAAAAGATCAAAGCAAAAAGACATGCAACTCCATTGAAAGGCTTATTTATTTTTTAATAACAAAACTAAAGAATCCATTAAAATTGATCTTAAAAATCAGCAGCTAATTGGTGCCAATAAAAACGAAGCAGCAATAATCTAATATCTAGTCACGTAATTATATATATTGACAGTAAGAAGAAAAATATCATCACTCACTACCGAAACAGTACTTAAAAACCTAACTCAAAATCATAAAATTAACCAAAAAAAATTAAATTTCTAAACATGCAAGCAACCTAAAATATCCAACAATAGCTATAAAATATAAAAAATGCCAAAACATAAGGTAATAAATTAAAAATCAAAATTAAAGCGAAACTTTAGCACAATACGGTAGTGTGGATAAATATACAGTGAAATTTTCAGAGTGCTAAAGTTGTTAGCCAACCAGATTAGAATGAAGTGGCAACAACAGCGACAACAAAGAAAGAAGGAAGCAGCAGCTCACATTTATGCCAAAAGATCCGAGTGCTAAAGTTGTCAGCCAACCAGATCAGAAGGAAGTAGCAGTGGCAGCGGCTGCCAAGAAAGAAGGGAGCGGCAGCAGCAAAGGTTTTGTGCAGCGGCAGCGAAAAAATTGATTGTTAGGTAGAAACTAGAAATTAGGGTTCGACGGTGGGGCTATTTATATTTTTTTATTTTTTAATGAAAAACTAATTTTGTTTTATATTTTTAAATATAAACTTTAACTTATAAATATGATTTACTTAAATTGAAAAAATTTAATATGCATAAATAGATTTTGCCAAAAACTTTAATATGCAAAACAAATTTCTTAAAGCATATCTATAGACTACAGATTATATACACATTTTAATAATAAATGTCTACTATTGATAACAAGTATCTCAGTTGAGTTCATTTTAATCAATTTAAATATTGGCCAACAAAGTAATAATGGTTACTAACAACATAAAAAAATACACTTTATTATAAATCATTAATTTTGATACTACTAAATTCAATCGATAAAAAATTAGCATTACATTTATGATGCGTTTACTTCATGGAATGGAAATTGGATGGAATGGGAATGAGTTGGGAATGAAAATGGGTCGAGAATAAGAATAGACTGGAATATGAATGAGAAATGAGAATGAGATTCTAATATTTACTTAGCTAAAATAAATGAGAATGTAAATGTGCTGGAATGTCACTGATCTGTTTATTTGGCAAAATAAATGGGAATAAGAAATGAGAATGAGAATCAATTTACCAAAATACCCATAATATTAAATAATGTAATTTTCATTAACTAAATACAGTATAACCTCTATAAATTAATAATGTCGGGACCATAGAAATTTATTAATTTAGAGAGATATTAATTAATCTATAAATTAATAAATTATTAATTTATAGAGTGTGTTCACAGTACAAAGAACTAACATTTAATTAATTGAAAATTCATTGTATTTTACAAATATAATCAATAGAATTTAAATAAATTCATCAAATAAATAATGTATACTTGATTAAATAAATTTATGAATTTTACTAAATGTATTCAATGAACTAAACTAAATGTTAGTTATTAAATTGTTTGAATTAAAACTAATCTAATGTACCTATCTACTTGATTAACTAAATTCATGTATTTACATAAATTTATCTAAATGTATTCAATGAACTAAACTAAATGTTAGTTATTAAATTGTATTAATTGAATTTGAACTAATTCATCTAATGTACCTATCTACTTGATTAACTAAATTCATGTATTTACATAAATTTATCTAAATGTATTCAATGAACTAAACTAAATGTTAGTTATTAAATTGCATTAATTGAATTTGAACTAATTCATCTAATGTACCTATCTACTTGATTAACTAAATTCATGTATTTACATAAATTTATCTAAGTGTATTCAATGAACTAAAATAAATGTAATTTCATTAAATTGTATCAATTGAATTTGACTACTTATCTACGTAATTAAAGAGTATTCATGTATTTACATAATTTAGCTAAGTCATAAATCCAATGAACTAAATTAGAAATTAAATGTATTTAATGAATTAAGTTAAAATTATTGTCTAGATAAACAAACACAAAGTATTCTTTTATTTCATAGTAACTTGTTAACTTGTTAAAAATTAAAGATGAGATTCAACTAGATTTAAACTTCAAGAAAAAACAAGTTACAATAGACTCATATTTTAATAAATTGACATAGTCAGTTACATTTGTAATTTCACAGTATTTATAATTTCTACAATTATTAATTTATGATATAAATGTGACCATAGAGTTATATAGGAGTTCTCAAAAAAATTATCTTATTAATTTATCGAAATTATTAATTTAGCTTCAGGGCCTAAGTCAGGACTGCAAAAAATTATTATATTAATAATTTATCGAGTATTAATTTATAGAGTATTAATTTATAGAGGTTATACTGTATTTGTATAAATATTATTATAAAAATGATATTAATTAAAAAAATAAAATTAATAATAATAAATGTTAATAATGATAATATTAATAAAAATAATAATAACAATAATTAATAATAAAGTTAATAAAATTTAATAATAATAATAATAATGACAAAATTTAATAATAATAATAATGACATTTAAAATAATAAAATTAATTGTGCTTTGAACGAGGATAATTTGGAAAATATGAAAAAATTATAGGGATACAAAATTGTGTGGGACCCACACATTTTATTTCTATTCTCAAATTACATTTTACTAAGTAAATATGAGTTTCATTCACATTCCTTCATTCTCATTTCCTAAATACTCAAGTAAACACACCATTAATGTATAGACATGTCTATTATAAGTATTTAAGAAAATATTATCATTTGAAAATAGTGAATCAATATAACCATCAAAATAATGCAGTATAAAAGAATAAATTAATTTCACATAGGTTTGTATGAATTAATTTGCATAAGAGATTGAGATACATTAAATCTGCCTATATATATCATATAATAATATTGGCCAATAGCAATAAATTAATAATAAAAAAACAATAATATTTGATTGATAATTATAATGTTTGGTATAATTAACAAGATAATTAATTAAAAAAAACAAGATACTTTTTTGATAATTATCCAAAAGTTAGACAAAAATTATTCTCATATTAGTGGGTAGAGGTTTGAATCACTTTATATGTATTATCAGATTGATTTCTTTCAATTATTTGAAAATAAATCTGATTAATTAGTGATCTAAATATTTAGATTGCATTGACCTATACAAAATTAATAAAATATTATGATAAATTTTTATGCAAAAAATTACTAAATTTATAAATGTATTAAAATATTTAATAATTTACAATTATATTTATTTATTTATTTATATTTCAATAATATTTGCAGTAGTAATGTCACATATTTTGAGGAAAAAAAATATAAGTTTCATTTTTTAAATATATTTTCATGTAAAGTTGAGGGAGTATTTGGTAGTTTTATAATTTAATTGATAACCTTGTTATATACTTAAAATAACGGTAGCTGTATGATATTTACCTTTAATTTTTTCACCCTAATCGATTACAATAAGAGATAACCGGTGGCCGATTATAAAATTAATTAAAAAAATAATAAAAATTGGCTGTACCAGATACAGCGATGTATTGCAGGCCGACCCCCATTATGATAAGTTCCATAATCCATACCATGTATATTGAAACCCCATTATAGTCATAAAATTATACTAAACTAATTTATTACTATCAGAAGATTATAATTTAATAGAGGCATAGATAAAAAAATTATTATTTTAACTTAGTTATTCGTAATTGAAGTAATATGGGATAAAATATGTGCTACATTGACAATTAATTAATGAAGTATGCCAAATCTAATGTAAGGACAATGATAAAAGAAATAAACATGATTTTAAAAAGTTCGTGCATAAATCTAATATGTAATGTTGGGATTATGCAAAGTTATCTTGAAAATCTAACAAATAAATTAATTTTTCAAATAATTTTAGAAAAATATTTTATTCTATTTTAAACTTTTAATATAACAAAGAATAATTTTTTTTACAATATACCAATAATCATTACTATGTGAAGACAAGTTTCTTAAGACATAATTTATAAAAATTATAATTTATTACAATGTAGAGTTTATTTTTATTTATAACTTAACTAAATTTTGACCAAAATTTTTATTGTTAAATAAAGATTATTTCTATATAGAGTATCACGAAGTTTACAGTAGTTGTGTTCTTATAAAACTTAAATTACAATTTTTTTTTACTCTATATACATTACAAATTGATTTAAAATGTTTCACATTATAATTTGCTCTCCATTTTCTTTTATTGTTGATTCGGTTTAATAAATAAAAAGCATTAGACTAAAAGATAGGCTGATTCTTTGAAGAACTTGGGTGAATTTGGCAATAAATTTATAGCAAGTCTCTAGTGCAATTGTCAAAACTAACAGATCATATCGTGCATCGACAATGCCGTATTTGTGTGTTTTATGTTATAAAATAGGATAAATTTATATTTTGTATAAAATGCCATAAATCTATGAATGTAAGCCTATTAATTCACTCCAAAAATGAAAAAAAGTGTTAAAATAAATTAAAATAAGAAACGCCAAAAATACTATTACAGAAGTCCCCGTAAACAGTTAACTGGAAGCATGTAGATGGCGTGTCATTTTTTTGAATCATGTTACTATTACAGCCAATATATTTATCTTGCTTCCATCGTTGTCATTGTTACATCGTTTGTTGAAAATTTTGCAACCTCATTATCCGGAACTTCCGGCACTTGATCATCAGCATTAGCGTTGATGAAAAAGGCAGGTTGTTTTGGTGGAGGCAGAGGCACTGTTTCATTTTGAAGCATGCAGACAACTTCAGGCATTGTGGGTCTATCCATTGCCTGGTCCTGTACGCACAAGAGACCCACATGAATGCATCTCATCACTTCATTAGCAGAGCATGGTTGTTCCAGTGATGGGTCTATTAGCTCCAAACCTTTGCCGTCGCTCAGCAGCTGCCATGCCTGAAAAATGGTAAGTTTTAAAACCGCATAAGGGTAATTAAGCACTGGATTTGGCAACGCAAAGCCGCGTGGCAACCTCTCTCACAGTCCTAAGAACGAATACTTACGTATCCTATAAGGTTGAGTGGGCGATCTGGATGATGGCGTGTATGGTTCTTCTGGCCACTCACAATTTCCAGTACCAAGACTCCGAAACTAAATACATCTGTTTTTATTGAGACAATTCCGCTCATGGCATACTCTGGAGACATATAGCCACTGTAAAGAAATTGAGAGGGAAAATGTTTATGCATGCTCTATGCGAAAAGCCACAAAGTGTTATATCTTAAATGGTACTTACTATGTTCCAACAATTCTCTTTGTGTTTGCTTCTGATTCATTCACCTCAAAGATTCTAGCCATTCCAAAATCAGAAATTTTAGGATTCATTTTGTCATCAAGTAAAATGTTGCTAGCTTTCAAATCTCTATGAATCACTCTTAATCTTGAATACTTGTGAAGATATAGAAGCCCTTGTGAGATCCCTTCAATTATAATGAAACGTTTCTCCCAATTCAATACGTTCTTTCTACCAGAGTCTGCATCAAACAGATAATAGTATGAATAATGATAGGTTTCGCATTAGAAATTAGAATACTAATCTTGTGAAAAGAGACCTACTGAAAAGAAAGAAATCCAAGCTTTTGTTTGGCATGAATTCATAAACTAAGAGCCTTTCTTCTCCATGGAGAGAGCACCCCAAGAGCCTAACAAGGTTCGTGTGCTGCAGTTTTGCAATGAGTCTAACTTCATTCTTAAACTCCACTATTCCTTGGCCCGAACTTCTAGAAAGTCTCTTTATTGCTACTTCTTGCTCATCTGCTAATTTCCCCTGAAATGTTGCTCAATCAGCTGACAATCATTTTATTATACATCTTAATATATATATATGTGTGTGATTGTGTATGTATGTATGTATATACCTACCTTATAAACTGGACCAAAGCCACCCTCGCCAAGCTTATTTGTAGTAGAAAAATTGTTTGCAGCAGCTGCAATGGTTTGAAAATCAAATATCTTCAGCTCGTGGCTAATGCTTTGATCTTTCTCTGGTGATTTTCTTTTCCCATATGTCGGCAGAAGTGACACGTTATCTCCAAGTTCACGTAATAGCTTCATTTGGTTCATTTTGTTTTCCACTAATTTTAGATACATGGAAAATATAGTTCAATTATATTGTTATTGATTGAATGATAATAATTATTTGTTCCAGGAGTTACCTTTTGCCTTGAGTTTTCTCCATGTCACATAGCACAAGTAGCACAACATGGGTATCCCCAAAACTACTCCTATAGCAATGGTTAATGAACGCCACCACTTCTCTTCTGGAATTGGAACAAATCCTAGCCGTATTCATATGCGATAGATTTCAAAGTAAATGCGAAAGTGAGAAATATGGTAGTTTGATAGATTGCATACCTTGTGCTTTGTATTTTCTCCGTATAAGATAGCACATCGAACCCAACAGGGGTACCATTAGGGCTCCTATTATTGCACCAATTAATTTTGGTTTCCTCTTTTCTTCTGTTAAATGATCTTCACTTATTCATTTGTCTTACAACAACAATGTGACAATAAATGATTAATGACAGTTACCTTTGATTGCGAGGATGAATATTTCTCTTGAATTGTTCGAGGCAATCTCTGTAAACTCTGTCCCTTCACTCCAAATCTCACAATAAGCCTGCTTATTTTTAAATCCTCTGGTACCGGTAGCAAAGGCAATGCAAGAACAATTATAAAAGCATTTGGCTCGACAGTCAGTAGAGGACATGTTGTCACTTTCTTTGAACTTGAATCCATGTTCAGATATGAGCCCAAATTTGCTCTGGAAATTTTCTGGACCAGTGCCTTTCCTGCAGATTGGACGTGGAAGCTGATTCCAACATCCTCCGTAAGTGCAAGGAGCAAACGATCCTCTGCTGTCCGAGAGTGCACCCTCCGGATCAATTCTTAGGAATACAGATGAAGTGACCCCTTCATTTAAAGAATACTCGAAGTACTTTTCTTGTTCATTTGAAGTGTAACTAAAACTAAGATTCCACGAACGAGAGAAGTTGAAGTTCCCATTAAGCAAAAGCCCACTAGTCCAGTAGATCGTTTCTCGTCGCCATCTGATGATCAACTGGTTTGTGGCATTGGGTTCAATTCCTAAGGTGAATGAGCCTTGAGCAGGAGAGGAATAATCAAGCCATGATTGGAGAAACCATTGATGTCCCGTTTGCAAGTTAATTCCCAGTTTCATTCCTGGAAGAAGTGTATCAGTCGGATAGTCAAAGCTTTGCCACAGCACTCGCTTTATAGTTCCATCTGTGTTCATTTCCCGTAGGACTAGATTGCCAGATTGCAGCAATGTAGCACTTGTATTGTTACTAGCTCCTTCAACCGAACTTACAGCAATAGGATTTCCCCCATTGTGTAAAATTTTCAAATTGCCATCGATGCTGTCTATTGTAAGAACTCCGGACTGATCTAAGATTGGGGTGTTCCGATTTTCAATCCATATAGGCTCATCAGTTTGATAACGAGGCAAAATAGGTCGGAAATACCAGCCCAAAGTGTCTGGAGCTGTATCGTGCCATATTCCTAAGTAGCGCTCTGTCGTAGTAGAGCTCGCAGGGCTAAAGAATCCCAACTTGAAGTTCCCAAACGCTGAAACCAGTAGCATCCCATCTTTGAGCAATTGGCCTTGTACTAATTTGTCAGTCAGGGTGGAATCTGAAGATCCCAGCAAGAGCATGAGCCATAAAAAGCTCAGTTGAGCATACTTGCTTCCTTTGCTATTCATTGTTTTGTTGGCTTTTGTGAGTAGCAGTGGTTATATATAATCAATGAGAAGCAGTCCGCCATCGACATTGACTATTGACTTTAGGCTAGGCCCTCTTAATTGCTTACTTTGAACTGAAAATCTTTTGAATAGCATTCAATTGTGGTATGTCACAAAAGTCTCCCAGTGCATGCCAGACTGGAGTGGACTAGATTTGTTAATGACATTGGTTATGACTTTGTTTCCAATTCAATATTGGATGAGGACAGTAACGCATAGCAAAAATTTAAATAGCAATGGCCTAAATTTGAACAAATACTCTTGCCCCTCTACGTTTATAACTGTCACTTTCAAACATTTTCTTGCCACTCAATCTACATATATAGAATATATGGAACATTCTGCCGTTTGCAAAGTAATCCATTTATGAATTTGGATTAGTATAAAGTGATTCATAACATCAGTAGTATGATGAAAAACAAAATCAACATAAATCATCGCCTCTATGCATCTCTGTGCCGTTTTGCTTCATCAATACAGAAAATTATTTCACTGCCAGTATTACTTTTATCTTGCTTCAATCTCTGTAATCGATTCTTTATATACGGAACAAACTTCTGACTTGTTTTCGGTAGCTTCTGGTTCTTCGGTGGTAACATCAATAAAAAATGCAGGTTTATTAACTCGTGTGTTGAATTGACACATTACCATTCACAAAATGCAAGCATCGAACATTGATTTCTCTGTTCGTGCTAGAATTTCAACATAGCTACCTGACTGAATTATGTAACTGTGTATCATCTTGCTTCCAATACTGAAATTGATACATTATTTATTGAACAACATTCTGCGTTACTTTCAGAAACTGGTGGTTCTTCAGCAGTAATATTGATGAAAAATGCTGGTTGCTTTGGCGCAGGGAGGGAAAGAGACTCATTTGTAACCATGGAAACAACATCGGGCATTGCAGGCCTATCCGTTGCTTGGTCTTGCACACACAATAGTCCCACATGAATGCATCTCAGTACTTCATTGGGAGAGAATGATCCTTCCAATGCAATGTCTACTAGCTCTAAAACTTTGCCTTCATTCCACAGTTGCCATGCCTTCAACATGCAACAAGAACAGTCAAGGTAAGACTGCAAGTATCACTCAAACGAAATTCAGTCTAACTCAGCATACTTACATATCCTATAAGGTTGAGTGGATGATCTGTACGATAGCAACCGTTGTTCTTTTTGCCACTCACAATTTCCAGTACTAAGACTCCAAAGCTAAACACATCAGTTTTGATTGAGACAACGCCACTCATCGCATATTCGGAGACATATAGCCACTGATAAATAATTGAATACTATTTTAGTAACTGGAAGCAAGAAATTGATATCTGCACATGAATAAAGCAAACTAATATGTTGGATTGTAAATATAGTATATACTTACTATGTTCCAACAACTCTGTTTGTGTTTGTTTCTGACTGATTCAATCCAAAAATTCTAGCCATACCAAAATCGGAGATTTTTGGATTCATTTGGTCATCTAGTAAAATGTTGCTTGCTTTCAAGTCTCTGTGAATCACTCTTAACCTTGAATACTTATGGAGGTAAAGAAGTCCTTGTGCAATCCCTTCAATTATACTGAAGCGTGTTTCCCAATTCAGTCGGTTGTTTCTTCTAGAGTCTGTCTCATCATAGAACAGAAACAAAAATACTAATATTAGTTGACAAAGCAGAGAAATGTTGTAGCCAAATACTACTTACATATTGAAGAGGGAACCTACTGAAAATAAAGAAATCCAAACTTTTGTTTGGCATGAACTCGTAGACTAAAAGCCTTTCTTCTCCATGGAGAGAGCATCCTAAAAGCCTCACCAGATTTGTATGCTGGAGTTTCGCAATAAGTTTAGCTTCATTCTTGAACTCCACTATTCCTTGTCCAGATCTTCTTGAAAGTCTCTTTATTGCTACCTCTTGTCCATTTAGCAGTTGCCCCTGAAATCATGTCTCTATAAGAATAACCAGTTATGCACTTAATATCAATAGAAGTTGCAAAATTTCACCTTATAAACTGGACCAAAACCACCCTCTCCAAGCTTATTTACTGCTGAGAAATTATTTGTAGCAGCAGAAATTGTTTGAAAATCAAAGATCTCTAATCCGTATTTCATGCTGTTATGGTCATTTCCCTTTCTTTTTCCATCGCCATTTGTTGAGGGAAGCGACAGGTTTTCTCCGAGTTCACGTAACAGCTTCTTTTGGTTCATAATTCGTTCCACTAATTAAGATCACGAAAGGCATAGTTCAGATTCTTGTTATTCACTGGTATTAATAATATATCTTTTCCAAGTTATTACCTTTAGTCTTGATTTTTCCATAAATCAGATAACATAAGTAGCTCAGCAAAGGTATGAATGTTAAAGCTGCTGATATAGCAATGGTTAATGAAATCCACCACTTCTCTGCAATAAACGATAGAGCGAAAGGCTTAAGTAAAACCTTGCTTTTATTGATCATCAATAATGATAGATATTTTTGACCAATTGCATACCATTTGCCTTGTATTTTCTCCTTGCCAGAAAGCATAATGAACATGACAGGATCCCCACAGGTAGAGCTACTGCCAGTGGAATGATTAGACACAGCCAGCACTTCTTTTCTTCAATGCCTAATTCAAATGAAAAGCATAAAAATAGCTTGTTACCTAATTATGCTTGTTAGACTTTTAAGAAAAGCTACTAAAAGTAAAACATTTGTGACTTGGTGACATACATCCTCTTGTATACAAATTTCAAACATATTAAAAACAAGGTAGTAAATTTTCAGGATTTACTCTGCTTTTGAGTAAATTAAACATCTTGAACTGAAGTATTATGGTTTTGTCTTGAGTTAAATGATAGGTCTATTAGATCTGCTTTACTGGTCTCGAATAAAGAACAAAGGGATGCAGGTCCTAAAATTTAAGTCTTGCTTTTACTTACAAGTAATTAATACCTTACAATTTCTTCTCCAGCTTGGACGTGATACATCAAATTATAGTATTTGCGTTATTATAATTACTGAAGCAGACTTACCTTTGGGTTCCCACACGCTTATGTAGCGAGCATCTGTATTATTATTATCCTCTATGAACTTTGACCCTCTGCTCCAGATCTCACAGGCGGTATTGTTATTTTCATTTGTGATTGCAAAGGCAATACAGGAACAATTACTCAAGCATTTGGTTGCACAATCGTCTCTGCTCGTGTTGTTACTACCTTTGAACTTGAACCCATCCACGGACATGAAACCCCGCTTCCGTGCCCAGTTCAATTCAAAATCATCCGGAAAATATCCTATGCAGCTGGAAAGCCTCACACATCCCTCAGAGCCAGGACACGAAATAGGAAGAGCACCTGTAACTGTAAGTGAACCTCTGGAGTCAATTTGAAGTGTTGGAAATGAAGTAAAATTTCCGTTTAGAGAATAATTGAAATATCTTTCTTTTTCATTTAAAGTGTAGCTGAAGTGGAAGTCGGAATCAAGGTCAAGAGCTCGCCAGTGTGGGAAAAGGCCACTGGTCCAAAGGACTTCCCCTCTCCGCTGGATTATCAACTGGTTTGAGACATTTGGATCAATGTTGAGCGTAAATTCCCCTTCAGCAGGAGAGTCCTCTGATGTCCACGACCGGAGAAACCACCCGTGCCCAGTTTGCAAATTAAGTCCCAGTTTCATTCCTGGCAGAAGAATATCAGTTGGATAGTCAAAACTCTGCCACAGCTCCCGCTCCATAGATCCACTTGGATTCGTCTCATATAATACAAAATTTCCGGTTTCATATAAAGCAGCACTTGTATTACCCATTGCTTGAACCGAACTTACTACAATAGAATTTCCACCTTTGCGTAAAATTTTTAAATTGCCATCTCTGCTGTCTATTGTAAGGCTTCCGGATTTATCAGCGATTGGGGTGTTTCTGTTGGCAACCCACACTGGTTGATTTATTTTTGGGGACCCGTAGGACCAGTGCGAATCAGATGGATCTGTTGGCCTATGGTACCATATTCCTAAGTACCGATCTTCTGAGGACATATAGCTAAAGAATCCCATCCTGAAGTTGCCAAAAGCTGAAACCAACTCATCTCCATCTTTGAGAAGTTGGCCTGGAAGTAATGTGTCAGTCTGGGAATAGCAAGGCCCCGTCAAGAGAACAAAGAATGAAAAGCTGATAAGGAGGTCAATTCTTTGTTTGATACCCATTAGTGGAACTGAGTGTGTACTTTGCAGAAAGAAACGAATCAAAATGTGCGTTCTTTGATAACCTCTCTGTTCACTGGTCTTGCACATACAAGTGTAAATGCAAAAATGAGTCATCGAATAATAGTGGTCCTTGAAATATAATATGCATCAATCAGCCAACGACCGTGACTATTGGCTATGGACTTTGAAAGTGTTGGTTTTTTCATGGAAGCTTCGTATAGCCAAATTATCATCCCAATTTTAACCCTAAAGACAAATCTCCCAATGGAAACAACTTTTCGTTGCCATTAATTTATGCTTTTGTATCCGTTAGTAGATAATAATTCAACATTCTTGAATAATGACAATATTGACAATAAGACTTGCCAATAATTTCAAGCAAATAAGTATATATGACAAGTTACCATCATTTTGTCTTTAGAATGAAAATAAAGTCGACGATAATTAATTATTTAATGTATACATGAGGAGACATGTTATGGAAATGTTGGACAAGTATCTTTTTTTTTTTTTAAATCTCATAGTCTCTCCTTATTAAATGAGTGGTCAAAATTGAGTTTTAAATGTTGATATTGACAATCAAGTCATTTTTTTTTAACTTTATTTACAATTAAATTAATTTTTTTAACTAATTTTTAAAACGATGAAAGGATTCTAAGCCGGAAATCGTTTGTTAGGCCGTTTGCGCAAGTTTCCACCAGGAGAAGTTGATGCCTCCGAATTAACGTGAACAGTCAATGGCTCAATCGTTGATTACTAGTATTTGATAATCACATGGCGTAGGTGATCATATTAATTAGTAGTATATCTAATTAATTAACTGAACAATGTTTTGAATCATTGTTGAGAACATCTAGTACTTCTTCATCAGGATTGACATCGACAAAGAACGCCGGTTGTTTTGGCGCAGGTAGAATCATAGTTTCATTTGTAAGCATGGAAACAACATCGGACATTGTGGGTCTATCCGTTGGCTGATCCTGTACGCACAGTAGACCCACATGAATGCATCTGAGTACTTCATTAGGAGAACATGATTCATCCAGTGCTGTGTCCACGAGCTCTATACATTTCCCTTCATTCCAGAGTTGCCATGCCTGAAAGAGTTAGGTTTTTGTTATTGAAACAGCTTGACCCAAAAAGTTAAGCTAATAGGTAACGGTCTAACAACGATATACAGACAAGTTTTAATAGATCCTGATAGCATGTTAGCAAAATTATTTGACCCAAAAACTTAAATTGATATCTAAAGGCTTATAATAGTATTAGAGAAAAATATCAATAGTTTTGGAGTACTCTCTGAAGATCAGATTGTACAGGCCATCCAAAAAGATTTGACTGGATAGTGATACTTACATATCCTATAAGTTTGAGTGGACGCTCTGAATGATAGCAGCTATTGTTCTTTTTACCACTCACAATTTCCAATACTAAAACTCCAAAGCTAAACACATCTATCTTCATTGAAACAATGACACTCATGGCGTACTCCGGGGACATGTAACCGCTAAAAGGAAAATAAAGCACAATAAGTATCGATGATTTAAAGAGGAAATGACTTCGCATGAAGAAAGCTAACATTTATAAGTAAACTTACTATGTTCCAACAACTCTGTTTGTGTTCACTTCTAATTCATTCACCCCAAAAATTCTAGCCAAGCCAAAATCAGATATTTTTGGATTCAGTTAAACTTTACTGGAAATTGCTTATATATGGCAAGCAAGCACAAATCGCAAACCTTTCATTAATGATCTAAAACTTGATAAAAACAATACAAGCTCACGTTTGTTTATATACAGAGAAGAAAGACAAAAAAAAGCTAATACAGAGGGTAGCAGGGTAATTGAGCAAAATAACTAATCCAAGAACACAGCCAATCATATTGAGCTTCTAGAAACGCCTCAGCTGCATGCATATGTACTGAGAATCTTCTGTATATCCATTTTGCCAGCGTAGCAAATCCATCTTATCTTCAACATTCTCAGATTGTAATTGACTGCAGCTGAGGTGGCATGCCAGCTTAGCATTGGAGTCAGCTGTTGGCTCTTCATAATCACTAATTTCAACAATTTGGTCATCGAATAAAATATTGCTCGCTTTCAAGTCTCGGTGAATCACCCATAATCTTGAATATTTATGTAGATAAATAAGTCCTTGAGCGATCCCTTCAATTATATTGTATCATTTTTGCCAGTTTAGTTGGTTCTTTTTACCAGAATCTGTCTCAAAATATAATGAAGATGTAAAAAGAAGTTAAGAATAGTTAATAAGTGATTCATGCATAGAATTGTTACCAACACGTTCTCAATCGTTGAACTTGAATAGACACGTACCGAAAATGAAAAAATCCAAGCTCTTGTTAGGCATGTACTCGTAGACTAAAATCTTTTCTTCTCCCAGAAGAGAACACCCTAAAAGCCTCACAAGATTATTGTGCTGGAGTTTCGCAATGAGTTTAGCTTCATTCTTGAACTCCATCATTCCTTGTCCTGAATTTCTTGAGAGTCTTTTCATGGCTACTTCTCGCCCATCTGGTAACTTTCCCTGAAATTAATTAACACCACGAAGTAAAGTGTAAGTGTTGTGCAAATTTTAATATACTCGCAAGCGCACGAATCTATTGTAGTATAGATCTATGGTGACGAGTGTCGATCCCACGAGGAGGTGGATTTTAATTGTGTATAGAATTAATTTTGTAAATGGGTTGTTGGATTTATGGTGGAAATGATTTGGTATATGCTAAAACTTAAATTAAAATGGCGAGAATAAATTCTAAAATTGGAATTGCAATGGCGAGAATAAATTGAAGATAATTCTATTGAAATGACGTACTTGGGTATCTGGATCCGTATCAACATGCATCATGGGCTAAATAATCCGTATTAATGCCAATTAAATCATGAGGGGGGAATCCACACCTCATGAACCACGCTCTAATCAATATGGTGCTAAGGGCTTATCGTGCCAAATAATAATAACCTTATACTAGAGAGCCGGTGTAACCAAGGCGGTATCTAGACAAGACTATTATTATTTGTCGACGAGAAGTCAAAACATCCACACAAATTAGAGGGGAAGAGAAAATAAATTTACCAAATTAAGCCCATGACACATGTTGAGACTTCACCTTCAACCCAAGCTTGAAAGAAAATTAGCCACTCATAATTGAACTAGGGGCAAAATGGGAATTTATTAAAATACGAAGAAAATACAAGATGGAGAGGGAATTACAGAAAATGGATCCCAAAAATGGATTCAGAGATATCAAATTAGGGGGGGGAGGCCCCCTTTTTATAGATACATGGAGTAAATCATGGCCATCGGATTAAAAACAGTTTGGACGCTCAGGATTGCGCCACATCATCAGTCAACAGTCCACGATTTGACCACGCGAATGAACAGTAACACGGTTTGACCCGGATGAACAGTAACGCGGTTTGGTTGAAAATAATCCTGTGTGATGCATGCACCGTACGCGAGATTTTTCGTCCACTGATATGCTGCCATGTCACCATCAACAGTACATAAGAATTTTAGTCCAACAGGATCGTGACACCTCATCAGTCAATGCCACATCATCGGTTAATGCCACGTCATCATCCGTCTATGTGAACAGTGTCGTGAACAGTAACGTATACAGTACCGTACATGTGAATAGTGCCATTTTTCCTTTTATGCTCCTCCTAAGGTTTTCGACCGTCCTGAGTTCAAAAGTGATGTCCGTTTTGCCGTCTGATCTCTCCTTTATTGTGAAATGACTATAATGCCCCTAAAATACATAAAATACTTAATTAAAATAAAACACATGTAATTAAATCACAAGAAGGTTAAATATATAAAAGTAAGGGTTGTTAGTAAGACTTAAAATGTAAAATGACGGTTTTTTCCTTTATAAATATGCATTTTCTAACACTCAACAGTAAGCACTATCTATGTAACTGAATATCAATGATACTCGCAAAAATTTTGATTACCCTATAAACTGGACCAAAACCACCCTCTCCGAGCTTGTTTATGAGTGAGAAATTGTTTGTGGCCGCAACAATGGTTTGAAAGTCAAATATCTTCAAGTCATGGCTCATGCTATGACCTTTTTCTTGTGTTTTTCTTTTCTGTTGTGCGGTTGGAAGTGACAAGTTATCCCCCAGCTCGCATAATATCCTCTCTTGATTCCATTTTTCCACTAAACCAACATGTATATTTATTAAAAGCATTGTTCAATTCCTAGTGTGATTATTGGCTGATTTTTTTTTCCTCCCAAGTCATGATAAACTAAATAGAATAGCGTAAGATAAGAAACAAGTTGCCAAAATGTTGTATCATGAAAAATATTTCTATCATCTCACTTTATCCTGGTTGTCTGATAAGTTAAATCGAAATTTTGATCATATATATTACCAAAAAAAAAAAAAATGCTCACCTTTTGCCTTGTATACCTTTTCTCCATGTTAAATAGCACATACAGAGAATTAGGATTGCTACTAGTGGAGTTGCTTTTACTGCCTTCAACGTCTTACTACTCCACCGTTTCTTCCCCTTTTCGAAGGACCCTTTCTTTCCTGCCACAATGACGAGCGATCCACAAAGAGAAAGAATTTAATGGAACCCGCACATCACATAACTTGTGAGTTTGTAAAATAAAATTTTGAGTACCAATGCACATATGAAGTGACGATGCGAAAGTTTATGATCGACTAATGTGGTACTAATATAAACTTAGATGAGAAATGATGAGGCTTGATAACTAATAATGATATCCCATACCCAATGACATAGCACCAAATTATGTCCTATTAGCTGTGATATAAATATCTGAACTTTATAAGCCTATCGTTCTAAAATTTTAACATGTGTATACTTTTATTAACAAATGAATTGGATACTAGATGACAGTCTAGTGCAAACGTGGAGTCAACAATATGACATCGACATTTTTATAAATGCTCTCATAGGGAAAATAAGGATAGTTTTTTTATTCAAATGTTATGAAAAACTATGGAGATGACAACCAAGTCCAGCATGATTTCGAATCAATCAAAGTCAACCCAGATTTTAGACAGATAATTAAATAAAGGCTAGCTAAGTCAACAATCTAACTTTGAAAATTATTGATTTTTTTGCGGTATGCTTAAAACATGAAATTAATTTTTGTTTTCTATGTAATTTCTTTATCATGCACATGCACGCATACAATCATTTTGATTCCCCAAAAATTAACATCCAGTCATTCAAATTAATTAAACTCTTCATCTCTCACCTGAGTCACCGGCGGCTGTGGTTTCTCGGATGTCTATCAACCGGTAAGTGAATACAGGATTTGTAAACACCGCATCAGTAAAATTCGTCCCTTCGCTCCAAATCTGACAGCCGGTTTTATTATTTTCATTCGCGGAGGCAAATGCAATACAAGAACAATTTTTCTGGCACGCAAGCTGACAGTCGTTAATGGTCATGTTGTCACTTTCTTTAAAAGTGAATCCATCGTTAGATATATCAGCCCTTAGGGCTGTTATGGTCTTGAAATCAGAAGAAGCGTTTCTGCAAACTGGATAACCCTCAATTAATTTCTCCGTCCCATTGTGGGTGGCCAGTGTTCCGTCCGCCATTATTCTTAATCTTGGAAACAACGCAACGTTTCCTTTGACAGAGTATGTAAAGTACTTTTCTTCTTTATTTGAAGTGTAGCTAAAGATGAAGTCGGAAATTGTAGAATCCCCTGAGGAATCGAATTAGGGTCAACGCCGAGAGTGAATGATCCTTGGTAGGGGTGTTCAGAATTCAATCAAATCCGCTCAATCTATCTGATCTGTAAAAATCCGATTCGTGGATTGGTGGATTGGATTGGATTGAAAATTTGATAATCCGCAATTGGTGGATTGGCTATGGATCTACTTCTGTAAATTCGCAAAAATCCACGAATCTGTAAAAAAAAAAATTATTTAATTAAAAAATAAAACTTGTAAATATGGCATTAGTACTTACTAGTAAATAAATAAATTAAAATATAATTACATTAACACTATATTATATTTTATTCGATAATAATATAAAATAAAAAATAATTAAATAAACAAATATAGTTTGTAAATAGTTAATTTCCATGTACTGATATAAGCGAATGAGATTTTTTTTCGATTTGCTGTGTTATATTTTTGAAATTTTAAATGTATTTTCTACCTTTATTTAAACAATTAATTTATTTAAATCTTATTCAATTTTAAATTTGATTGGTAGTAAAATTATTTTTATATTATTTTTTTTATTTAGTTAGTTCATGGACTGGACATAATTAAAAAATTTTAGTTCGCAAACCAATCCGCAAAATGGTGGATTGGATATGGATTGAGTCAAATCCACATCCGATCCACAGATGTATGGATTAGATTTGGATTGAATTTCATTAATCCGTGGATTGGATTGGATTGAAAATTTATAATCCACAAAATCGTGGATTGGATATGGATTGAGGTCTAATCCGTAAAATTCGATCCGTGAACACCCATAATCCTTGGGCAGTGGATTCTTTCAGTAATCCAGGATTGAAGAAGAAACCATTTTTTATCAGTCTCGAAATGTATCAGTCGGATAGTCAAAACTCTGCCACAACACTACTACTACTACTACTCCTCATCCTCCTACTCCTACTACTCCTACTACTACAATATATTACCAGTTAGTTTCACTCAAATTTAACAAAAATGTATGTACAATTTCAAAGCTGTTTATTCTGGTTCTCATATATAGCAACAACACTTCAATAACAAAAGAATTTAATTACAAATCGTAATTCTAAGTTTAATATCTGTTTGACTATGAATGATTAGATTATAATTTCATTTTATTCTGTAGCAATACAGAACCATAGCTCCCTTGGTCTTCGATCTTATTTTATTATCTGTCATAGAAAGCTAACCCGCCCATAACGAAACTCTTCAAAATATGTTTTTAGAATGATAAACGAAAAATTTTCGTACTCAATTACTCTTTGATACATCTGAAAGTCTTACAATAGACGGCAGAGTGATGCCACTTATTCCAAAAGTTATCCCAAAATGTCACCCGAAATAGTAAGTCACACATTCATTACATGAAATCATAAAAATGGGAGAACAAATTATCTTACTAAATCACTCAAATTATTCTTAAATAATGATATTACTGTGGTATAGACTCATCTACCTTCCATCCTTGATATTGTCACATCATTCACAGAACAAACTTCTAACTTGATTTCAGTAACTTCTGGCTCTTCATAATCAGAAGAAATATTAATGTAAAATGCCGGTTGCTTTGGTTTAGGCAGAGCCATGGTATCGTTGCTAAGCATGGAAACCACATCGGACATTGTTGGTCTATCAGCTGCTCGGTCTTGAACACACAAAGGACCCACATGAATACATCTCATAACTTCGTCGGGAGAGCATGATTCATCCAATGTTGGGTCCATTAACTCCAAAGCTTTGCCTTCATTCCATAGTTGCCAGGCCTGAAACAGGTAAAAGTTTTGCTTAAATAAACTAATCTTGCTCTATTTTTTATTAAATAAACAGGGGATTTTTTATTACTCACATATCCGACTAGGTTGAGTGGGCGTTCTGTGTCATAAGAACCATTGTTCTTCTTGCTACTTATAATTTCCAGTACCAAAACTCCGAAGCTATATACATCAAATATCGAAGGGTGTTATTCATGTTCAAGCAAGTTTCAACAACACCATTATGACTATTGCAAATGTCTGGGGTCGGGTAATTCCTTGGTCCTTGACCGGTTTATTGGAAAAATAAAATATGTAGTCTCTCATGTAGTTGAGATGATGATATGATGATATATGTGATGAAATGGATGGAGAATATTCATAATCATGATATAAATATTAGGATGATGATGATAATGCAAAAATCAGGATGACATAACACCAAATTATGTCCTATTAGCTGTGATTTAAATATCTGAACTTTATAAGCCTATCGTTCTAAAATTTTAACACGTGTATACGTTTATTAACAAATGAATTCGTCTAGTACAAACGTGGAGTCAACAATATGACATCGACATTTTTATAAATGCTCTCATAGGGAAAGTAAGGATAGTTTTTTTATTCAAATGTTATGAAAAACTATGGAGATGACAACCAAGTCCAGCATGATTTCGAATCAATCAAGGTCAACCCAGATTTTAGACAGATAATTAAATAAACGCTAGCTAAGTCAACAATCTAACTTATGAAAATTATTGATTTTTTTGCGGTATGCTTAAAACATGAAATTAATTTTTGTTTTCTATGTAATTTCTTTATCATGCACATGCACGCATACAATCATTTTGATTCCCCAAAAATTAACATCCAGTCATTCAAATTAATTAAACTCTTCATCTCTCACCTGAGTCACCGGCGGCTGTGGTTTCTCGGATGTATATCAACCGGTAAGTGAATACAGGATTTGTAAACACCGCATCAGTAAAATTCGTCCCTTCGCTCCAAATCTGACAGCCGATTTTATTATTTTCATTCGCGGAGGCAAATGCAATACAAGAACAATTTTTCTGGCACGCAAGCTGACAGTCGTTAATGGTCATGTTGTCACTTTCTTTAAAAGTGAATCGATCGTTAGATATATCAGCCCTTAGGGCTGTTATTGTCTTGAAATCAGAAGACGCGTTTCTGCAAACTGGATAACCCTCAATTAATTTCTCCGTCCCATTGTGGGTGGCCAGTGTTCCGTCCGCCATTATTCTTAATCTTGGAAACAACGCAACGTTTCCTTTGACAGAGTATGTAAAGTACTTTTCTTGTTTATTTGAAGTGTAGCTAAAGATGAAGTCGGAAATTGTAGAATCCCCTGAGGAATCGAATTAGGGTCAACGCCGAGAGTGAATGATCCTTGGTAGGGGTGTTCAGAATTCAATCAAATCCGCTCAATCCGTCTGATCCGTAGAAATCCGATCCGTGGATTGGTGGATTGGATTGGATTAAAATTTTGATAATCCGCAATTGGTGGATTGGCTATGGATCTACTTCTGCAAATTCGCAAAAATCCACGAATCTGCAAAAAAAAAAAATATTTAATTAAAAAATAAAACTTGTAAATATGGCATTAGTACTTACTAGTAAATAAATTAATTAAAATATAATTACATTAACACTATATTATATTTTATTCAATAATAATATAAAATAAAAAAATAATTAAATAAACAAATATAGTTTGTAAATAGTTAATTTCCATGTACTGATATAAGCGAATGCGATTTTTTTTCGTTTTGCTGTGTTATATTTTTGAAATTTTAAATGTATTTTCTACCTTTATTTAAACAATTAATTTATTTAAATTTTAAATTTGATTGGTAGTAAAATTATTTTTATATTATTATTTTTATTTAGTTAGTTCATGCACTGGAAAAAATTAAAAATTTTTAGTTCGCAAACCAATCCGCAAAATGGTGGATTGGATATGGATTGAGTCAAATCCACATCCGATCCGCAGATGTATGGATTAGATTTGGATTGAATTTCATCAATCCATGGATTGGATTGGATTGAAAATTTATAATCCGCAAAATCGTGGATTGGAGATGGATTGAGGTCTAATCCGTAAAATTCGATCCGCGAACACCCATAATCCTTGGGCAGTGGATTCTTTCAGTAATCCAAGATTGAAGAAGAAACCATTTTTTATCAGTCTCGAAATGTATCAGTCGGATAGTCAAAACTCTGCCACAACACTACTACTACTACTACTCCTCATCCTCCTACTCCTACTACTCCTACTACTACAATATATTACCAGTTAGTTTCACTCAAATTTAACAAAAATGTATGTACAATTTCAAAGCTGTTTATTCTGGTTCTCATATATAGCAACAACACTTCAATAACAAAAGAATTTAATTACAAATCGTAATTCTAAGTTTAATATCTGTTTGACTATGAATGATTAGATTATAATTTCATTTTATTCTGTAGCAATACAGAACCATAGCTCCCTTGGTCTTCGATCTTATTTTATTATCTGTCATAGAAAGCTAACCCGCCCATAACGAAACTCTTCAAAATATGTTTTTAGAATGATAAACGAAAAATTTTCGTACTCAATTACTCTTTGATACATCTGAAAGTCTTACAATAGACGGCAGAGTGATGCCACTTATTCCAAAAGTTATCCCAAAATGTCACCCGAAATAGTAAGTCACACATTCATTACATGAAATCATAAAAATGGGAGAACAAATTATCTTACTAAATCACTCAAATTATTCTTAAATAATGATATTACTGTGTTATAGACTCATCTACCTTCCATCCTTGATATCGTCACATCATTCACAGAACAAACTTCTAACTTGATTTCAGTAACTTCTGGCTCTTCATAATCAGAAGAAATATTAATGTAAAATGCCGGTTGCTTTGGTTTAGACAGAGCCATGGTATCGTTGGTAAGCATGGAACCCACATCGGACATTGTTGGTCTATCAGCTGCTCGGTCTTGAACACACAAAAGACCCACATGAATACATCTGATAACTTCGTCGGGAGAGCATGATTCATCCAATGTTGGGTCCATTAACTCCAAAGCTTTGCCTTCATTCCATAGTTGCCAGGCCTGAAACAGGGGAAAGTTTTTCTTAAATAAACTAATCTTGCCCTATTTTTTATTAAATAAACAGGGGATTTTTTATTACTCACATATCCGACTAGGTTGAGTGGGCGTTCTGTGTCATAAGAACCATTGTTCTTCTTGCTACTTATAATTTCCAGTACCAAAACTCCGAAGCTATATACATCAGATTTCATTGAGACAATGCCATTCATCACATACTCGGGAGACATATAGCCACTGCAGAGCAAATGAGCAAGAATCAGTTGTTGAAATTAGGGAAATAAATTTATTTATGCACTAGTTAATGATCACGCTCTATGAGTGCTAGGAAATACAACATGCATATACTTACTGCGTTCCAACAATTCTGTTTGTGTTTGCTTCCAATTCATTCATCGTGAAAGTTCTAGCCATGCCAAAATCAGATATTTTTGGATTCATTTGTTCATCAAGTAAGATATTGCTGACTTTCAAATCCCTATGGATAACTCTTAATCTTGAATATTTATGGAGATATAGAAGCCCTTGAGTGATCCCTTCAATTATGCTGAAGCGTTTCTTCCAATCTAATAAACTTTTTCTACTAGAATCTGTCTCATAATATATAATATTTATAAAAAAAAAGATGTACTGCTTCAAATTAGTGGTCAACAAAAGGGGGAAGTTCATGTAGATGCTAAATCTTCATGTCAACATAGGCATACCGAAAATAAAGAAATCCAAGCTTTTGTTAGGCAAGTATTCATATACTAAAAGCCTTTCACCTCCCTGAAGTGAACATCCTAAAAGCCTCACAAGATTAGTGTGCTGAAGTTTTGCAATGAGTTTAGCTTCATTCTTGAACTCCACTATTCCTTGTCCTGAACTTTTTGAGAGTCTCTTTATTGCTATTTCTTGCTCATCCTGTAGCTTTCCCTGAGATCATATTCGCTCTGTCTCGAATTACTAATTATACTCTGAATACATCAACCAAAAACAAACGAGACAAGAATATTTTACCTTATAAACAGGACCAAAGCCGCCCTGTCCAAGCCTATTGGCAGGTGAGAAGTTGTCCGTAGCAACAGCAATGGTTTGGAAATCAAATATCTTCAAGTCACGCTTCACGGTTTGATCACTACGAGCTTGTGTTTTTCTGTTCCCAAATATGGTGGGAAGTGATACGTTATGTCCAAGTTCTCGCAATAGCTTTTGCCGATTCACCATGCTTTCAACTAGTTGAGAGGTATGGAAAGTAAAGTTCAAGTAATGCTTATGTTTCTCTGATCCATCATTAAGGATATAAAAATAAATAACAAATAAACTTTTACTAGAGATTACCTTTAGCCTTGAGTTTTTTCAGTAGCAGAAAAGATACGTAGCTCAACAGAGGCACCACTGAAACCACTCCAATCACAATGACTAAAGACATCCATCGTTTCTCCTCTGCAATAAACCAAAAGGTAAAATACTTGATTTTCAATGAAACGTTAATTACAACATTATGAATGAACTAGTGCATGTAATTAACAGTTGTGATGATAATTAATTACTGTCAAATAATGAAAGCAGACATATTTTTCAAAGAAGATCGTATACCTTTGGCGTTGAGGTGTTTTCTACGTATTATATAGCCTAAGGAAAGCAATAGGCACATCCCTAGAACTACGGCAGCTGCAATGATTAACCAAAACCACCACTTCTTTTTTCCACCTGCCAATGATAGAAACATTCAATAGTGGGACTAGATCTTTAAAAGATCAGCACAAAAGTCATATCCAAATTCTCTATTTACCTATTGTGTGTGTTTGATTAAGAAAAATAATAACAATAATCACTTCAAATTAAAAAAATAATAATAACAATAATTACTTCAACATTGAAGCAGATTTACCTTCTGGTTCTGTATAGTAAGATGGAGGGTAGTAAGATGGAGGGCCATGGCCATAATAATTGGTCTGATCTTCACATCCTCCTAAAAGAGTGCATGAAATATCTATTCCAATGTCATCCTTGAGACGGCCGTCAGAATCAAAAGTTAACGCCGGAAATGATGTAACATCTTCATTTACAGAATAAGTCAAGTATCTCTCTTGTTCATTTGAAGTGTAACTGAAGTTGTAGAATTGATGGTAGAAGTTGTAAACATCATCTACACTCCCTGGAATACCGGACTTTAAGGACCCGTTTAGCCAAATCGTACTCGTCCAAACGACTTTATCATCTTTCCAAATGACTAACTTGTTTGTGATATTGGGGTCCGTCCCAAGTCCAAGACGGTATGAAACTTCGGCAGATCTGCTACTTCGGAGAAACCACTGATGCCCTGTTTGCAAGTTAATCCCCAGTTTCATCCCTGGCAAAAGTGTATCAGTCGGATAATCAAAGCTTTGCCAAAGCTCCCTCCTTATAGATAATCCGTCCGAATTCATCTCATACAGCACCAAATTGCCATTTTTCAGTAGAGTAGCCCTCGTAGTATTACCTGCTCTTCGAACTGAGCTTATCTCAATCGGACTTTTTCCATTGCGTAAAATTTTCAAATTTCCATCGGTACTATCTATAATAAGAGTGGCTGATTCATTACGTAAGACTGGGGTGTCGCGGTTAGCAATCCAAACTGGCCGCGGCTTTATTGCTTGGTTGTATGATTGCATTGACACGTCCCCAGTTGGATACCCCATAAGGCAGTTGAATGCGACATCGAGAATTCTATCTCTAGGCTTCTTGTAATATATTGCCAAGTAACGGTTTCTCCTACCGGAAGGGCTAAAGAATCCCAATCTGAAGTTGCCATAAGCTGAAACAAGCTCCTCCCCATCTTTCAGGACTTGCCCTTGTTGTAATTTGTCTGTCTGGCAATAGCAAAGCCCTGGCAACAGTACTAATAAGAATGAAGTGAAGCTCAAAAGGGCGTGATTATTGTTTGTTGTTGCTTTGATAGCCATTACTTGAACTGCTTAGTTATTAGGACCTGTGAGAGATGTAGGTGGGAATAGCAATCAGCCCCACGCGGCCCCACGGCTGATTTCAGGACGTTCAAGGCAGCTTCAAATGAATTTAAACTAAGAGGACTTTTACTACTTGTTGAAGGCAGCCTCTAAGTTACAATAATTGTAACATACATCCCTCATGTGAACCACACAAAATTATAGGACCCACAATTTGTGTGGTTCACATGAAGAATGTATGTTACAATTATTGTAACTTAGCATTTGCCCTTGTTGAATATTAATAATTCAAAGGTTGGGGTTGACTAATGGTAATTTAGACTTCCAACCATCCTTTGTAAATCTTATCGTAATGTATCCTGTCACCATATTAAAACTTGTATAATTGACTAACTATTGGTATATATCCTAATCTATACTGTTTAGGTACTATTTTTGTTGAGCAACAAAAATTCATAAGGTTTTCTTTTAAGCTTTTATGCGAACTCCTTCGGTCCTTCCGTTGAAAAAAGTATGGTTATGAATTTAACTTTGACATCTCAACCCAATACATGTTGCTTATTAATGCATATATTTGAGAGATTATGTGTCCATTTAATCCTTATATTGATACATTTATCATTAATTTTTTTATTATTTTTGCCTTATTTTTACAATGTTACTATCTTACAATAATTTTTTAAATATTAATGAAAACTACATTAATAATTTAACCTCAAAAAATTAAAAAAAGAAAGAAAGAATGTATATTAAATTTTATGGAAACTCACGTATATCTAAAAAATTTAATATTATAAAAAAATTAAATTACTAATTTTTTCGGACATTAATAAAAAAAATTAATACATTAACTCGTCAGCAGAATATTCCACAAAAATTAACATATTTTTTTAATTTTTTAGGGTAAAAATAATAATTTAATTTTTCTTTTTACTAATGTCCCAAAAAAATTTTTTTAGGGTAAAAATGTCCCAACGATTTTTTATTTCAATCTATGTATTTCAACAGAAATGTAATTAAAAAACTGTAATTAAAAACGACTTTTTTCATGAACAACGACTTTTTTTAATTAAAAAAAAAATAAATTTTGGAAATGTTGACACATAAATTTTGAACAGGAAGTTTTTCAAACTTTAATTAACTTAATACATTATTATTTTTTTAGTTTCTCCTTGTTCCCATCGAAGTTTAACTTATCAAGCATTTTCCTTTTTGTTTTATTATCTGTTTCGCATTAACAATTAGGAGTCACGTGGTCTCATAAATATACAACGACATCTATATATCTACGATGTGATATTTTTGAAAAAAAACCACTCATTAAACAACACGTGTTGACAATGATGTGACCATACGGCATACGCGGTGTTTTGAGTGAATGACTCCCCGAACTCGCATGTGAGCATTAAATGCGTTACTCGAGTCAAATAAGTCAACGTCTGCTATAGTCAGTCGCAAAAGGCGCGTGTTTATTCCATCTTGTTGCTGTTGATCTGTTTAAGTGAGTAATTTAATTAGATCAAATTAGGAATTCTTCATCGCAAATCAGATCAATTGACCTGTCTCAATTGTTAGTTTAATTCATTGCAACTCAACAGTAACAATTTACTTTGGAAATTGTCCGATAACCTTTACAAACTTTCTTTGTTTCAGTAAATGAATGATTTATAAAATCCTATATATTACACATAAGAATATAATTAATTCTCAAAATTTACCAAATATCTGCATACATATGAAGAAGCTTTTATTTTCTTCATGGAAGCTTAGATATTCACTATAAAACAATTATTTGACTTACATCTTAGATAAAAGTACTTGTTATATATATATATATTAGTGAAATAGACCTACATCTTAGTCTCAAATGCCGAAAAAGACCTACCAAAAATAAAGAAATCCAAGCTTTTGTTTGGCATGAATTCATAAACTAAAATCCTTTCTGCTCCGTGAAGAGAACATCCCATAAGCCTTACTAGATTTGTGTGCTGGAGTTTCGCAATGACTTTAGCTTCATTCTTGAACTCTACAATTCCTTGACTTGTCCGTCCTGAGAGTCTCTTCACTGCAATTACTTGCCCATCTAGTAACTTTCCCTGCAATGATGATGATCCCTGATTTTAACCATTTATACAACTAATAATAAAAATGCCATTAATAAAAATTTAAAAAATTAATTTACCTTGTATACCGGACCAAAACCACCCTCCCCCAGCTTGTTTGTCGTTGAGAAATTGTTTGTAGCAGCAGCAATTGTTTGAAAATTGAACCCCTTCAGCTCGTGCTTCATATCTTTTGTTCTTCTTTTGCCAATGAAAGTTGACAGACTATCTCCAAGCTCATTTACTAGGTTCTGTTGGTCCATTCTGCCTTCAGCTAATTAAGATACATAAGAAGGATTTTTACAGACTAGTGATTAGCAGCAGAAAAAATATCAAGATTAAGATAAGAAAAATGTTTTGAGAATATGTGGTTCACAAGCCCAATGTTGTGAGTATTCTTTCAAAGCCCAGACAAAACACTTGGGTTTCTCAGCCCTATGCAACCAGCAGCAAGAAGAAGAGTAGGTCTGAAGAAATAGTAGCTTCGTGATCACGTAAAATAAGTTCCAACTCTTTTCAAGTAGTCTCAACGTATCAACAGTGCCGACCAGCCAGCAATTAATTAAGCACCGAGGCTCTCTCACTGTCTCTCTTTCTCTTTGATGTCAATTAAGCCTGGCTAGTTTTCGGTATACTTGATTTATAAAGGAAAATGGAATGTAATAATAAATGTAAGATTAAAATTTTCAGTGATGCACGAAGTGCACTAACTATAATATTATTTTAAGTGGTTTTTCTAGTGGTGTTTAGAAGATTTTCAAGGTTTAAATAGCTAAGCTAGCCTTAGCATAAGGATCAAATCATATATTTGATATAATATCATTTATTTTTTTCTGTTTCATTAATCTTTTTTTAGGTTATAGTGTATGCAAAATTTAAACGTAATTTCCTGGAGGATGCTCAGACGGCAGTTTTGTCAGCTATTTAATAAACTAAAGAAGCACATCTTTTTCCCGAGACAATGACTGCCGTGCGAGGATGAAATTTTATAATTTTTATTAAATCCTTTGAAATTTGTCTATTTTGTCTTGTTTTTTTTCTCCCAAGGAACCTTCTATTTAAAGTTTTGATTGCGAAAAAGATGTGATCCCATCACCTACTATATAACAAGAAGAGGAGACAAAGAAAATATGGAAGCGTTGGTTTGTTCCATGTATCTTCTTTGTCATAATATTTTTTTTGTTTAATTAAAGAGTCTAAATATTTTTACTTTTTGGCAAGATACTGTTGATCAGACCTGCCGTTTGCATATAAAAGAAGAAAAATAATTAATGTGATTTCTCCAAATTTTTAGGGACTTAAATCATGAGTATTGAAAGAGGCTCTTTGACTGTCACAACTTCTTTCTCTTGTTGGCCGCATGATGTGCTCTTCAACTTTAGAGGCGAAGATGTCCGCAAGAACTTCATAGATCATCTCCATGCTGCTTTGAATCATAATGGAATTAATGTTTTCAAGGATGACAAAGAACTTGAAAGAAGAAAAGATTAGTGTAGTTAAATTAAAATTAGTGTGAACGTAGTAGCAAATCAGTTTCATAATATGTATAAAAATTGAAATCATATAATTAAGTAACATGTGATAGAAACAATTGGAATGAGAAAATTCAAACCCAACCCAATAAAATTGGTCTGGATTGGGTTGCATTGTGACTCGAGGGTTCAAAATTTTTTTAATTTCTTCTCCTGTTTTTTTCCCAATCATTAATAACTAAATTAACGCATCTCAGCCGCTGACCAGTTTAGCCATTAGATCTATTGGCTGAATAAAAAAAGGACAAAGTTTGGGATACCTTGCAACTGTTGCAAGGTAGTTGGACTCTAATTTATATATATATATATATATATATTATATTACTACTGTACTTAATTACATTTCTGCGTCGTGTATAATTTCCTGGAAGATGGTCCAACAGTAGCAATATTACTTAGTATCATCATGTCATGTGTTTGATCTTATCTCATTTATATTTATATCTTTATTATTTCATTTGTCTTGTTTTAGTTTCTTGGTATTTATTGTAATATAAATAATTCATAAATATTTGCATTTCTGTTTCATATATACTTTCCTGGAAGATATTCCAAAAGCAGATTAAACAAACAAAATGAATTGTTGTGTCACCTACTAAAGAACAAGAACAAGAGACAGAGAAAAAATAAATAAATAAATACAATAAAGAAAATGATCAGTGGAGAGTTAGTTTATTCCATGTATCTTCTCAGTCAAGACTACTTTTTGTTTCATTAAATAGTCTAAATTATTGAAAAGTTTCGGTGTTAAATTATTGAAGCTTTTGTTATCTTTGACTAGTCTTTGATTCCATTCTCCACCGTAGACCATTGTCACTCTTTATATTGAGTAGACTTGCTGTCGGCAAGCGAAAATGGAGGAATTAATTAGAAAGCATGAAATCTTCTCCTTGATTTCTTTGAAACAAACTTAATTGGGATCCAAAGTCAAATAAGTTAGCAAAGTTACAAAATTGCTATGGTACTTTACAAAGTTCATAATTTCCAAGCATTGACAGATAATGTATTAACAAATACAGAAATGGTCAAATTACAAGCCTCACAAGTTGCAACACTAACAAGTTTTATCTGAGTTGATTCTCCTTGACCACTGCTTGTATAAAAAATCTGAATAATAACTTACAACTTCTGAGGCTTGTAACCAAAGATGCCTAAAACCAATTATTTCTAAGAGAAGTGGACAGCTTTAAACCTTTCTTCCCAAGCTTTAAGCAACTTCAAAGAAAAATGTCAAGCCTTCAAGCTTTACTTTCCAATCTTTACTTATTGCAAGGAGAAAATACTACAATTTAAAAAAGAAAAAAAACTGGAAGATTGTAGTGGAATTATTCCAAAAGAATATTTTATTCATTTTTCCCTAAAAAAATACAATAACATTTGAAGATGCCCTTAATAAAATACACAAGGAAATCCTTGCTTTTGTTGTGTAGATTATTGAAGCTAGCTTTTCTCAACATATTTCTCTTGCTTCCTGCAATACACTCAAAAGCTGTATGTTTTTTTTCTTATACATATTTCTCTTTCACTTTTAGAATTAATTCGCATATCTTGATGTACGTTTAATTAATTATTAATATCAACCATTGGATTTCATTCCATTTTAATGGAATCCAATGGTTTCAACATGGGTAATGGGCAGAGTGGAAAAACTGCTTAATCACTCATTTACAATTTTAATTACAATAATTTAACTGTAAAATTTATTAAATACATGCAGTTATTTTTAAAATTCATAGAACTTTTGAAAATAAATTTATCAAACATTTAATTAATTATCTTTACAGATAGTTATTTATATAATACAGTTAATGACAATTATTTTAGAACTACAACATTATTGAATTGATCCAACATCTCCTGAGGACTCGGTTAAAATTTTACTAATAAAAGGTTTCCATTCCCATAGATTGCCGGCAATTTAACTTATGTTAATCAATTATTGATATCAACCGTTGGATTTCATTCCATTCTAATGAAAATCCAACGGTTTCAACATGGCTAGTGAGTGGAGTGGTGAAGACGCGTAATCAATTAAAAAGCCAGATAACTTTCGTTTAGATTCCTTGAAGCTTCCAGGAAGTTTGATGGTAACTTCATCATGAGAGTTGCTTTTGTCAATATTTATCAATTATTAAGAAAGTCAATCTTTGACGAAGACTTGCTTTTGGAAATACATACATTAGCTTAATTTTTTTTTCCAGCAAAATAGTATATTTGCATGATTAAGTTCTTTGAATCAATATACTGCATTGGAGTTCATTTAACTAGCTTCCTGCAATACACTCAAAAGTCGTAAGTTCAATCTTCTACATCTCTCTCTTTTATTTTCAGAATTAATTTGTATATCTTGATGCTTAAAAAGTGCAAAAAAAAAAATTAATAAAATAGAAAGAAATCTTTGAATGTTAATTTTGTGCAAACTTTTTGCCTTTTCTTGGTTATTAGATGCTCTAATCGAGATTTGCTTAAGTAGAAATTGGCTTGCACACGCTCCAAGCAGCATGTGCAAAAAAATTTCTATTACGTTTTGAAATTTATCATGTTTAAATGAGAGTAAATGAGAGGCTGATGGATTGCCGTCTGTTTGTTTATAGAATAAGATCATTAGTTTTGAAATCAGAACCATTCTCAAGTTTAAAAACTTCTTAAGTTAGTAAACTCTGACTTTAATTATATTTAATCAAATTCGCTCACACCATCAAGGTTATTCTTAATATTTTTAATTATTTCTAGTGATATTTATTTAACTCTAATAATTTCTTTTAACATGAAGCTATTGTAAATTAGTCTGTTCTAAAACAAAACACAAGACCTAGGTCAAAGGACATCAGAAATTTGAAATTCCTTGGGCATGGATTAAGCAATATCTTGTAATTAAATGTTTACTTTTATTATATATAAGAACTATTTCAATATTTTTATTTTTTTCATTTTTATTAAAATAATAGGTTTTTTCATAAATTTAAATTATATATTTAAGTACAATATTAATATGAAATATTAATAAGTCTAAATAATATGAATTTTATAATAAATAAGTATATATTGTGTTATTTTTATTATGTAAAAGAATTATAATTAATTGCATTTTATTTTTTAAGTAACCTTACTGTTAACTTAAATAAAAAGTACTAGTTTATTAATAAACTTCTAGTTTTTATGAATAAAGTGAAATAATAAATTTAATATAAAGAATTTAAATAAACAATACCTTGCGTAATACACTAAACATTAATGTCATTCAATACAGCTTAAGTAATATAATGTGGTGCACTAAACTCACCCTATGTTTTTACAAATTTGATGCTTGAGACATTACATCTTTATTTTTGTGGCGCACATTATTTTGGATGAATCTTGTAGTTGCATAGTATTGTTTCTAGGATTTCACTTGATTTATTCTAAATTTTCAGGAAAAAAACTAATAGAAAATGACTTCTACGAGCATCCAAAATGTCTCTCATGGGAAATATGATGTCTTCTTAAGCTTTAGAGGAGAAGACACTCGTAAAAGCTTCACGGGTCATCTCTCTACGGCTTTGAAAAATAAACGCATTTATTTATTCAGGGATGACAAAGAACTTCAGAAAGGAGGATCCATTTCACCTGGACTCCTTAAAGCAATTGAAGAATCAAGAATTTCAGTTATTGTTCTTTCAAAAAACTATGCTTCTTCCACTTGGTGCTTGGATGAACTTGTTAAGATTGTTGAATGCAAAAACAGAGAAGATCAAATTTTTCCAATTTTCTATGATGTGGAACCAACTGTGGTGAGAAAACAGACAGCAAGTTTTGGAGAAGCTTTTGCTAAACATGAAGAAGTTTTTAGGAATAATGTAGAAAAGGTGCAAAAGTGGAGAGACGCTTTAAAAGTGGTGGCTAATAAATCTGGCTGGGAATTGAAGGACAGGTAATCATTCTTATTCTCTATTATTAATTCTGTTTTCTTTTTTCTTTTTTTTTTGGTTTTGCATGATTAGTAACTTTGAAACAGATTTTAGTATTCATGATTCAACACTTTTTTCAATTACAATAGTAGTATTATTAATGAATTAATATTTGCAAACGAAGATTTAAATTATTGTATTTTGAACTATTGAAGACTATATAATATGTTGTGATGCTTTGTCCTCTATTAATCAGATTTAAAAAAAAAAGAAACTTTATTCTTTGATTGACTCTTTGCTAAATACTAATAAGAGCAACGAACACCAATGATATATCAATATCATTGCATATTTAGCTAATCTAATTAATTTCATGTGTGTAATAATGATCTTATCAAAAACTTATCTAAAATCTCTTTCAATCTAATTTATCATGTTATAGAAAGAAATAATATATCAATAATGAATGAAAAAAACTGCAGAAGAAATTAAATAATTTTTGAACCCTCAAATCCCAATGCAACACAATCCATACCAATTTTATTGTGTCGAGTTTGAATTTTCTCATTCCAATTGCTTTTGACTTAACTATAGCAGGTTACTTAATTATATGACTTCAATTTAATGAAATGATATTGCAAAGTTTGGATTTTATACATAATATGAAATTGATTTGCTACTACTTCACACTAGCTTTACCACACCAATATTTTCTTGTTGCTTTCAATATACAGAAATGAGTCAGAATTTATAGAGGAAATTGTCAATGTGATATCAAGTAAAATTCATACAGAGCCAAAGACTGTTAAGGAGCTGGTAGGAATAGAATCGCGCTTGGAGAAACTCAGGTTTCTTATGGGTACAGGGTCTACTGACGTTCGTATGATAGGGATATGGGGTATGGGAGGTCTAGGAAAGACAACTCTTGCAAGAGTTGTTTATGACTTGATCTCTCACGAATTTTATGCGAGTAGTTTCCTTGCTGATGTTAGAGAAAGATCTGAAAAAGAAGGCAGTGTAATCTCTTTACAAAAGCAACTCCTTTCCAATTTACTGAATCTTGGAGATATTAACTTATGGCATGTAGATGATGGTATTAACATAATTGGAAGTAGGCTGCGACAGCAAAAGGTTCTTCTTGTAATCGATGATGTAGCTGATGTTGAACAACTACAAAGTTTAGCTGGAAAGCGTGATTGGTTTGGTCTAGGCAGCAGGATTCTAATAACAACGAGAGATAAACAGTTGTTGGTGGCACATGAAGTGGATGAAGAGCATATTCTTAACCTTGATGTACTAAATGACGATGAAGCTCTTCAACTATTTAGTATGAAAGCTTTTAAAACCCATCAGCCAGTGGGAGAATATGTGGAGCTGTCTAAACGTGTTCTGAGGTATGCCAGTGGTCTTCCATTAGCTCTAAAAGTTTTGGGATCCTTTCTTATTGGTAGATCTGTGGATCGGTGGAGAAGTGCCCTAGAGAGACTAAAAAGTGATCCTTTAAATAAGATTATGAGTATACTTCAAATAAGTTTTGATGGACTACAAGATTCAGAGAAGAAAATATTTCTCGATGTTGCATGCTTCTTTAAACAGAAGAATAGAGATTACGTAACAAAAATTCTAGAGGGATGTGGTTTTTTCCCAGTCATTGGAATAGAAGTTCTTATTGAAAGATCTCTATTAACAGTTGACGACTACAACACACTGGGGATGCATGATTTGTTACAGGAATTGGGACAGCTGATTGTTACAAGACAATCCCCCGAAGAACCTGGGAAACGCAGCAGATTATGGAGGCAAGAAGAAGTGCGCCATGTGTTGACAAAAAATGCGGTAAGTGAATTATTAAATGGAGAAAATGTTGTGCTCATTAATTTCCTTTACCCGGATGAATTTTAAAATTATTGTTTTATTTGCTTATCCTTTGCTTATATTTTCAGGGAAGTGAAGAAGTTGAAGGAATGATAATTGATGATTGTTTCTTTCCTGAAAATGAGGTGCATTTAAGTGCTAAAGCATTTTCGCTGATGACCAACCTAAGATTGCTCAAAATCGGTAATGTGCAACTTCCTGAAGGCCTTGAATACCTATCTAACAAGTTGCGGTTACTTGATTGGCATCAATATCCTTTGAAATCATTGCCATCAAATTTGCAATTGGATAAAATTGTTGAATTTGAAATGTGTTACAGCCGCATTGAAGAATTATGGAAAGGAATCAAAGTAAGATCAGTGTTTTTGTCACTAATTTATTTTTTTAGTGAATAATTGTTGATAACAATTTTATTATTATAGCTGTATATGAATTCAGAAATATCATTTTAACTCCCTTTTGTTTTCAACAGCCTTTAAAAACGTTGAAAGTTATGAAACTCAGCCATTCAAAGAATTTGATTAAGACACCAAACTCAATAGAGGTCCCAAACTTAGAGGTGTTGGATCTTGAAGGATGTACAAGGTTGCATGAAATTCACTCGTCTTTGTTACGTCACAATAAGCTGATATTGTTGAATTTGAAAGGTTGTACAAGTCTTACAACTCTTCCGGGTGAGATTTTTATGAAATCGCTTAAAACACTTGTCCTTTCTGGTTGCTTGAAATTGAGGAAATTTCCACACGTTGGGGGAAGTATGGAGTGTCTGCAGGAACTTTTTTTGGATGAAACTGATATCAAAGAAATGCCACTATCAATTGAACATCTATCAGGACTTGTTCAATTGACTTTGAAAGATTGCAAAAATCTCTCGAGTCTGCCGGTTACTATTAGCAGTTTAAAATGTCTAAAAAATCTAAAGCTCTCTGGCTGCTCGAAACTGAAGAAGTTTCCACAGATTGTGGGTATGGAAGGTCTGTCAGAGCTCTATCTAGATGGAACTTCCATTACAGAAGTGCCATCATCTATTGAGCTTTTACCTGGACTTGAATTGTTGAATCTGAATGACTGCAAAAATCTTGCGAGACTTCCCAGAAGTATAAACGGTTTAAAAGCCCTCAAAACTTTGAATCTCTCAGGCTGCTGCAAACTTGAAAATGTGCCTGACACGCTTAGGCAAGTAGAAAGTTTGGAAGAACTTGATATAAGCGGAACAGCTACAAGACGACCTCCATCCTCCATTTTTCTTATGAAGAATCTTAAAACACTCTCTTTTTCTGGGTGCAATGGACCACCATCAACTGCATCATGTCATTTGAACCTTCCTTTTAATTTGATGGGAACGAGTTCATGTCCTGTAGCTTTGATGTTGCCTTCTCTGTCAGGTTTGTGCTCTCTAACAAAATTAGATCTCAGTGACTGTGGTCTTGGGGAGGGAGCAATCTTGAGTGATATTGGCAACTTACACTCATTAAAAGCGTTATATCTGAGTGAAAACAATTTTGTTACGCTGCCAGCAAGCATTAGCGGTCTTTTTAATCTTGAATATCTAAAGTTGGAAGATTGTAAAAGGCTTCAATCTCTGCCACAACTTCCACCCAACGTACATAATGTTAGACTGAATGGTTGTGCATCGTTGGTGACATTATTAGGTGTATTAAGACTACGCAAGTCCAGCTGGACGACAATTTATTGTATAGACAGCTTGAAATTGCTCGGAAAGAACGATTTGGCAACTTCAATGCTACGAGAGCACCTTGAGGTCAGTCTATTACTCCGTATCTTACAGCTATGCCAAGATTATGCTTGACAATTAAGCAATGGTATGGACTTGTTCATATTTTATTTTTCAGTTGCAGGCAGTATCAGCTCCAGACAGTAAATTGAGCATTGTTGTCCCAGGAAGTGAAATTCCAAAGTGGTTCATGTATCAGAACGAGGGTTCTTCAATAACAGTCACAAGGCCTTCATATTTGCATAATGTGAATAAGGTTGTGGGATATGCTGTTTGCTGTGTTTTTCATGTCCCCAAGCATTCAACTGGTATCCGACGGACAATATGGAAGGGGCATTCATTTCTCACACATCTGTTGTTCTGCTCTATGGATTGTTCTAGTTTCTTTTATGGTATAGATTTTAGAGACAAATTCGGTCATCGTGGGTCTGACCATCTTTGGCTACTCTTTTTGTCTCGAGCAGAATGCGATAAGTACAAGTGGCATTTTGAATCTAATCATTTTAAGTTGAAATTTGCTAATCATTCGGCTGTGTCAAATACTGGATTGAAGGTGAAGAGGTGTGGCTTCCATCCAGTTTATAAGCAAGAAGTCGAGGAGTTTGACGAAACAACAAAGCAATGGACTCACTTTACTTCTTATAATCTGAATGAATTCCATCACGATTTTGTTGGATCAAATATGGAAGTAGCCACAACATCAAAGCGAAGCCTTGCAGAAAATGCTGGGGCAGCCGAAGCCAGTGGCAGTGGCTCCTGTGATGATGATGAGGAATCACCCCCTAAAAGATTTAGACAGCTTAAATGAAGGGCAAAGCCTAGAGTAACAGTGTAAGTACGCATCCCAATTTCAATTTATGTTCTTTAAATTTGCACATGGTATTTCATTTACTTTTTATTTATTCTAATCTTGCAATTTATTTTCACGTTAAATTACTAGAAATGCTCGACTTGGATTCAAAAGTTGGTCAGAATCAGAATGTTGAAGCTTGAATTTTGTGATTTCCCATCAGTTGAAAATTAAAGAAAGTGGGAAAATTAATCCTCCGTTTTCGTTTTCTTAACTGCATCTCTGTTTCATTGCAGTGTTCTCTCATTTTGTATCCATTATTACAAGTGCGAGTTTTTGGGTCCACTTGAAGGGGCTGAGGACTGGGATCAAAAAATGACGAATTGCATACCAATTTCTATAAGTGAACAAAATTTAAGAGTTATAAATCAATTCGTACAAGAAATACAAACGCTGCTTAATTATAATTTAATGTTTTTTCGCTTTAATTTAATGTTCTTCCCATGACGTGGCATAACCTAATAGGCCATATGTAGCCAAACCCGATACCTAATCGAAGTCGGTGATACTAACCCCTCTCTACTCCCTATAGAAATGGCAGCCACAATCTCCGCGTCAGCTTGTTCGGTCCCTTCAACACTCATTTGTCCCCAACGACGTCGTTTCAAGAAAAAAACGACAAATCATGTCGGGAAACTTAACTCCGGCTGCAACGTCTGCATAGGTAAAAATAACCTCTCAAATCTCAGTTCTGTTATCAGTTTTTCCAAAATCGATTCCTAATTTTTCTTTCTTGTTATTAATTTAATTGAATTTAATTAATATTATAGGTAATTTGGATGAGAAAGTGAGCGAGAGTGCTATTAAGCTTTTTTCTAATTCAAGCAGGGCGAGTAGTTGATGTATATATATACCATTAAGCTTTACGATATGAATCCGAAGAGATCGCCGATTATGCCATTAAGCTTTTTTCCGGCATTGTCACTCTCTACAATCGAACCATCAGATTTGCTGTACGTAACCTTTTTTTTTTCTTTTTTTTTTATATTTGTATAGTTTCATTAAGTTTTGGCTGAAATGCAAATAGGCCCAATTTCTATAGCTTTGAGATAATAACACTCTGTCCCTTAGTTTTCTTAAAATCACGAGTAAATGTCACACTTTGCAATTTGTTTTCGTTCGGGTCCTCAGTGAAAACAATGATTTCACAGTTATTATTCTCAGCTTATCCAGAGACATTTCACATTTGCTTCAATGTTTTGAGGAGTAAAACATTATACTTGCAAGTAGGTTGATATACAGTTGATACGGCAGTTATCCGCTGGGATATCCAAATTTTGCATATGTAGTGTTACTCCCGTTAAAATTTGGTCGATGGTTCCAACAATTGTTGAAGAGGATTTTTGTGTTAATTATTAAGGTTTTAGAGACTTTCTGGAGAATTTTAAGGTTAATTAAATGTTTTAAACAAACAGTGAAATCATGTTTATAATGTCCCACTTGAAGCTTTTTGCATTGACATAGACTTTGCTGAACAGCTTTCCGGGCAAGACAAAAACGCGCAAAACTCATCCATGACAACTACCCCTTTATCATCTCGTAAATCTAGGAGCGATACCCATGCCAGTTAACTGTATGGAACTTTCTCACCATTCGATGAGGATTTTAGGTCCCCATCATTATTCTTCCGAAGGTGATGTCTTTCTTCCTTTTTCTTCTGTACAGTGTTTTGATAGTATTTGTTTTCTTGCTTTGCTGAGAAACCTTCTTTTTTATTCAGAGCCGCCTCCTCCTGGTGTAACACTTGAAATTAATGGGTATGAGACACGTCTCAATGTTACCAATTATGATTACAGTCGAAGGGTTTTTGGGGCAACATTGGATAGTATTAGTCGCTCTAGATCTGGCCGCTATAATAGTAGTAATCGACATTACTGATGCTTATCATGTCACTTAGTCAAAAAGAACTCTTTTTCATGTGAAGTAAAAGTGTGGTACATTGTTACGGTTAAGGTAAGATAAGCTTGTTTCAGTTTCTAACTAGTTCCCGTAGGTGTGTCAACCCATGGCTGGACTTGAGAATGCTGTACTTAATTTTTTATCGTAAAAAATTGTTTGTTGTTTTAATTGTAAAAGTAGCATCTGTCATTATTCTGGACTGTGAAACCTGATAGGAGGCAGTTATTTATTTTTAACACTTGTCCTGCAATTAATTGAAATGTCTTTTTGATTGTTGATATAGTTAAATTAATTTTATCATGTTGCTGCGGTATTGGTTTGTAGACTTATTATTATTATTATTATTTGGGAATGAACAGGAAAACTGATGATTTATGTATTTGTGTTTATCATATATATGTTTATTTGTGTGCTTTCATACATGAATAACCCCAATCTTAATTTGTAAACTTCTCCTAACTTCTTCTTTATAAATAGTAATATATCTATAGAAGTTTCTTCGTTGCTAAAGTAGTTGATATCTGGTTGAGATTGAGATCTGACTTGCTTGATAATGTGGATGATTATAAACATATAGTAAACATGCAAATATTCAAGTAAACTGAAAAGGGTAAGTCAGGTATCTTGATTGGTTTAGTTCATAATTTCCTAATTTACTCCCAGGGACTGTTGGAGAGGGACTTCCTTTGATTTGTAGATGTCAAATTTGGGGTCCCCATCAAATCAGAGTCGGCAAGATATATTTTGTATGTCCAATACATTTTGCTTGATGCTATGATCGAACCTTTAATTAATTAATTAATTAATTAATTCTGAGCTCAGTGCTGCTTTTACTTGCTTGCTCAAGTAAATATTTATCACTTTGCTACTGGTCACTTATTTTTACTTTTAATTTGGGCTGTTTTTGTGAATTTCATTTGATTCTGAGTTTTTTCAATGAGAAGTTGTTTTTCGTAAAGTTATTGGCTGATTTTTGGGCCAAAACATTGTTTTTGCTTTAGACAGTTGTTGCTATCCCTCTACCTGATCTGGGATGCAGTGGGAAGAATTATATTGGTTTGAACCCATCCAGCTCCTTTCTGGCATTTTTTATATTTATGACACTGACCAAATTTTGGGTGGATTCAAAGGAAATTCTGTGAATTTAGAAGTTCTTTAGAGTGCCTTGTTATCACATTAGGTCCCATGTTTCTTCCTGCTCGACTTGTAGAATAGCCTGATGTACAAATGAACTGTTTGGCATCTGAATGGAAGCCTGATAGCTAGAATCGAAACAGGCCTGGAGTGCTGGAACACTTGTGCACTACCCTAGTGATTTGACACATGAACAATGGTCGAACAACAAACACATCATGCCAGAATTAAAGAAAAGTCCCCTTGTGGCGGTATAACCTTATCAGAACAGAGTCCAGATTTTTTTAGAGCAACAACACAGGATGTTCATATGGACTTCTACACACTTCTATTCGGTTATATAGCTATTCATACGCTATCTACATTGGATGGGGACAAACCTTGGGATGACTGGTGGTCTCCTTCTGTAGCTGATGATGGAACCTACCCGGATCTGGCTTAGCGGCTGTCTAGGCGTCCTTGCCATCAAGTAGCAGTCTTAGACATGCAAAGAATTAAATGAAATATGAGATGCTGCCAATTCTCTTGCAGCTTCCTTCCTCAATGAGTGCAGTACTCCCCCACATTATTCTGTCAGCATCCTTCCTCCATCGGCAGAACACAGCAGCATTTGATGGCATTCTGTTTGCAAGCTTCAGCATGGTGGATGGATGGTGATTGACAAAATGCTGAGACAGAGTATTGAGTGTGAAATGAGAGTGGATGTGGAGTTTTGTTGCTTTAGCTTGCGCTGGGGGGAGATTAAATAATTGCTGATTTAGGATTGTTTGAATGAACTTTGACGTTGTTTCTTCAGCCAAAGCATTGACGTCGGTTTTCATTGAGTGAAATTTTCTTTTGCTGGGCTGCATACGTGAATATGTTGACTTCATTCAACTTTAGAAAATAGTCCTACAGTGTTTAATACTTTATTTGCGATGAAGATTGCATTCGTAATACTTAGATTTTATGATCATGATTCTTTATCTTCTCTAGTAATAGAAAGGATCGTGCAATGATCATTGCACGATACAAAGTCACCATACACTAAACTAAAATACAAGAAAACATTCAAATGCTTCACCAATCTTTCTGGTGGCACATTGTTAAGGAAGTCCAGTATGCTGAGCTCACAGTATTGCATGATACAAAGTCACCATACACTAAACTAAAATACAAGAAAACATTCAAATGCTTCACCAATCTTTCTGGTGGCACATTGTTAAGGAAGTCCAGTATGCTTAGCTCACAGAGTGTAGGAGTAAGAAGGAGAAGAAGCTTTAGTCTCAGTCAGTCAGACATTTCAGCAATGCCAGCTCATCAGAGTTAGTTAAGCAAGTTGTCAGATCAGCACAAGTTTGTTAAGATTGTTATTAGTCATTTCGTATGTGTGTATAACGAAATGTAATTAGCTTAAGTTGCAGTCTTGTGCATGTATATAAGTTGAGTTGATTCTGTTGTTAATGTTTAAGAAAAATCAATAAGAAATAAAGTGATCTTGTCTCTGAAAAATATTTTCCTCAGAAACAAACAACTTCATTTTCTCTTTTATGGTGTCAGAGCCATCCATGGCTAGTTCCAGTACAATAAATCAAAATCGTTTAAATTTCAATCAAATGCATTCCACACAAACTTCATTTACTTTTGCTACAACAGTAAAACTCGATCGATCAAATTTCCTTCTCTGGCACAAATAAGTGATTACTTCAATCAGAGGGAACCGACTTGAAGGATTAATCTCAGAGAAGCAGAATATTCCAGAACAATATATTTCTCAGTCACAAGCTGATGGATCTGTGGAAAGGATTGAAAATCCAGCTTATGTCGACTGGAGAGCTCAAGATCAAACTCTGCTTAGCTGGCTTCTTTCAACAATTAGTAAAGATATCTTAAGCTCAGTTCTTAACTATGATACTTCTTTTGATATTTAGAGATCTATTGAAAAGCAATTTGGAGTACAATCTGAAGCAAAAATAATGCAACTTCGATATGAATTAGATACTCTGAGAAAAGAGTCAATGTCTATTGAAGATTATTGTTTGAAAATGAAAATGCTAGCTAATAAACTTGCATGTGTTGGAGATAACATAACTGATAAAGATTTGCTGATAAGGACACTAAATGGACTTGGATCTAGCTATCTAGATCTGGCTTCAATAATTACAGCCAATAAGATGAGTTATGATGATGCATATGCACTTTTACTGACACATGAAGCTAGGCTGGAACAAAATCAGAACCCTCAGGCCATGTTTAATGCAAATTATAGTATGATGAATACAAATTATTCACATATGAGGGGTGCTCCTAGGAGAAATGCCTATGGTAATGGTAATGCTACCTATGGACAATCTGGAGGCAGAGGTCAGTTTTTTGGTGGAGGCATGTTTTCTTTTTCTTATCCTAGAGGTTTTCCAGCTGGTAGTAGTATTGCTAGTGGTTTTGGTATAAGAAATGTTGCAGGTTTTGGAAGAAATTAGTTCATGCAGTCTCATAGGCCACCACAAATGAGGCACATGTTCTCTCCTGCTAATACTTCAAATGTTTCTGAATCAAGTGAGCCAATACCTTTATGTCAAATATGTCACAAGTAAGGACATACTGCTGATGCATGTTGGTATAGGTATGGTGATGCTTATGTTTCTTCACCTAAACAATTTGGGAGAGGAAAAATGATGGGATCAAAGACTGCATATATGGCTAATTTTGAGTCATTTCCTTATCAACTATCATCATTTGAAGATCCTTATGAAGCTTCAGATTCTGGCTCTCAATTCATGAACTATTCTCCTGCTTCTTCTTCTTATCCATCAGAGGCATTTACTCTGCCTGAAGCCTATGTTGCAAATGTAGAAGGTTCAACTGATGAAGGGTGGTATCTTGACAGTGGAGCTACACACCATATTACTAACAACATGGCAAATATGCATGTGAGAGAAGAATTCAAAGACTCAGACCAGCTGACCATTGGCAATGGACAAGGTTTGATCATTACTCACATTGGTGATGCATGCTTTAATCATAAAAGTTTCAAATCTGTCTACAAACACACACCTATAACACTCAAGGATATCTTGTTAGTTCCTTCAATTACTAAGAATTTAATAAGCATATCCAAATTAACAACTGGTAATAATCTTTCTATTGAATTTGTTGGCAATATGTGTTATGTAAAGGATTCACTGAAGGGACAAGTACTTCTGCAAGGTCTTGCTGAGAAAGGGTTGTATAAGTTGTTGTTAAAATCATCACAGTCTCCCACTTCCTTCGTGTGTCAAGTTTCTTCAAATCAGCCTCTGTCTATTTTATCAACATGTCATGTTTCTTTTTCTGTTGCAAATAATGTTCAGAATAAACACTCAAGTTCTAAAGCTTGTTTTCAAACTGATGTTTTCTCTTGTAATTCATTGGTCAGAAAAGTTGATATTCTTCATAGAAGATTTGGTCATCCTCATCATAATGTCTTCATACATTTGCTTAAGAATGATCAAACTATTAATCTTTCAACTTATCTTATTAACCAAGCTGCACAATAAATATGTGAGGCCTGTCAAATGGGAAAAAGTCACATATTGCACTTCCCTGTCACAGAAACCAAAACTTCTCAAGTGCTTGAACTAATTCACATTGATTTATGGGGCCCTTCACCTATCCTTTCTAAAGCTGGTTATGTCTATTATATCAGCTTTGTTGATGACTTTAGTAGATACACCTGGATTTATCCATTAAAATTGAAATCAGAAGCCCTACAAGTTTTCAAATTGTTCAGATTGCAAGCTGAAAAAAAATTTCAATGTCCTATTAAAATGTTGTAATCTGACTGGGGGGGAGAGTATAGAGCATTTACTGATTTTTTGAACCAAAATGGAATCATATTCAGACACTCATGTCTCTATACACATCACCAAAATGGGGTAGTTGAGAGAAAACATAGGCATGTTGTTGAGTTAGGACTCACACTTCTAGCTCAAGCTAAATTACCCTTAACCTTTTGGTGGGAAGCTTTCCAAACAGCAGTTTACCATATTAACAGGTTGCCTTCTGCAACTCTGAAGTTCCTTACTCCATATGAAAAGTTGTTTAAACATAAACCAGACTACAAAATGCTTAGATGTTTTGGTTGTGCATGCTATCCATATTTGAGAGATTATAACAAGCATAAGTTTGATTATCATTCTAGCAAGTGTGTCTTCATTGGTTACAGCCCTTCTCATAAAGGATACAAGTGTTTACATCCATCTGGTCAGGTTTATATAGCAAGACATGTTGTCTTTGATGAGTCCTCTTTTCCTTATTCCTCATATTCTGCTTTTGCTTCTAATAAATCAAACTCATGTCAAAACTTGTCTTTCACTCCTCAGCAAGTGTATCAGCTATCCACTTTGCCATTATTCTCAACTTCAGATGATACAGCACTCATGATCCTATCTCTGTAAGTTCCACCAGCAGCAGTTCTCATCATTCAGTTCCTCCTGATCATAACAACCATTCTCATCCATTGTCACAAACAAACACATCACCAATCACTAATACAGAGCCTAATACTGAGCTTCATACTTCTTTACCAATTCAGCCAATCACCACCAACATACCTCTCATTTCTCAAACATCACTAAAAACTGATCAAAACTCATCAGCTCCAGAAAACACAACAATTCAACACTTCTTTAAACACACATCCTATGACAACTAGGAGTAAGATTGGCATTTTCAAACCTAAGCTCTACAATGTAGCTCTTGTTCATAAAGAGCCAGAATCTGTAGAAAAAGCTATGCAAAATCCTAAATGGTTTGCAGCTATGGAGGAAGAATATAGTGCTCTACTCAAGAACAATACATGGTCTTTAGTTCCAAGATCAGATGGTTAGAAGACTGTTGGAAACAAGTGGGTATATCGAGTTAAGCATAACTCAGATGGAAGTCTAGCCAAGTACAAGGCTAGATTAGTTGCTAAGGGATTTCAACAAATTGCAGGGGTAAATTACTTTGAAACTTTCAGTCCAGTGGTAAAATCAGCTACTATTAGAGTAGTGATTAGTTTGACTATTATAAATCAGTAGCAAATCAAGCAAGTAGATGTTAATAATGCTTTTCTTAATGGGGAGTTAACAGAAGAAGTTTTTATAGATCAACCAGCAGGGTTTGTTGACAGTCAAAAGCCAAACTTTGTGTGTAAACTCCATAAGTCACTTTATGGTCTCAAGCAAGCTCCACGAGCTTGGTATGAAAAGTTAAAAGGGTGTTTGTTACAGTGGGACTTTGAAAACTCAAGAGCTGACACATCTCTGTTCATTAAGAAAACTACATGATATTGGTACTGATTTATATTGATGATATCTTAATCACAGGACCAAATAGTGCAGAACTAGAATATTTCATTGCCAAGTTTAATGCAGTTTTTGCACTCAAGGATTTGGGTACTCTCTCTTATTTTCTGGGCATAGAAGTCTTATATGGTGCAGATTGCATTCATCTGTCTCAAAGGAAATACATAAGAGATCTACTGACTAAGGTTCAGTTGCTTGAATGTAAATATATTGACACACCTATGAGTACTGGAATTAAGCTGCAAAAAGAAGATCAAGGACATCTAGGCCAATACATTGCTGATGCTATACACTACAGGAGTATTGTAGGAGGTATGCAGTATCTGGTTTTAACAAGGCCAGAGATTGCCTTTGCTGTAAACAAATTAAGCCAGTATGTTTCAAGTCCTACAATGCAACATCTTATAGCTTGTAAGAGAGTGCTTAGATACTTAAAGTCTACTCAAGATTATGGACTTAAGTTTGCTCATAATTTGATTTCATGGTCATCCAAGAAGCAGTCAGTCATTGCTAGATCTAGTGCTGAGAGTGAGTATAGGGCCTTAGCTTCAGCTAGTGCAGAGATAAGCTGGTTACAATCTTTGTTTTCTGAAATTGGTTTGTGTTGTTAAGAGATACCCACTATCTGGTGTGACAACACCAGTGCCACTAAGCTAGCTCATAATCCTATTTGCCATTCTAGAACTAAACACATCGAGCTTGACTTACACTTTATCAGAAACAAAGTGATTGTAGGGGAGTTAAAAATTCAGTATATTCCCAGTGAAGAACAGATTGCTGATATCATGACAAAACCCCTCTCTTTTGTTCATTTTAACTATCTGAGGTCAAAGCTCAATGTGCAGCCTTGCCCCTTGAGTTTGAGGGGGGCTGTTAAGGAAGTCCAGTATGCTGAGCTCATAGAGTGTAGGAGTAAGAAGGAGAAGAAGCTTCAGTCTCGGTCAGTCAGACGTTTCAGCAATGCCAGCTCATCAAAGTTAGTTAAGCAAGTTGCTAGATCAGCACAAGTTTGTTAAGATTGTTATTAGTCATTTCGTATGTGTGTATAACGAAATGTAATTAGCTTAAGTTGCAGTCTTGTGCATGTATATAAGTTGAGTTGATTCTGTTGTTAATGTTTAAGAAAAATCAATAAGAAATAAAGTGATCTTTTCTCTGAAAAATATTTTCCTCAAAAACAAACAACTTCGTTTTCTCTTTCACATATGCCTCTTTAGCGGGACAATATATCTACAACAAGCAGCTACAACAAAAGAGAATGTCATCAACCGGATTTGCCCCCAGCAAAATATGCCAAGGGTCCAACCATAGCAGCGTTGATATACGTTGCCGGTTCTGAGTGACTATAGTCGCTCCGATCATCTGGGAACCCATCATTCTGGTTCGGGCCTCCGACAATGGCTCCAACTAGGATGTTAGGGTTTGATGAGTGGAAGAATGGCTCGAATCCACCATCACAACGGATGCTTTGAGGATGGTTTGCCAATGAGAGTAAAGAAGATCCTCTATGATGAATCCTCCTCGAGAAATTTGGTCCAAAACCAACCATGTAGGACATTTTTAATGGGTTTACACCTAATATATAGTCTACCTGAAATTTTCCAAATATAATTACATTAGTTTAAGAATCAAAGCTCAGTGGAAATCAAATTAATAATCAACGGGACACATATTACGAGTAAATCTTAGAGCAACTTGCCTGTCTTTTTGCAAGGTTTGTGAGTAAGCCTTCCTTCAACATGACTCCTGCCCACACCCGCCCCCATCTTCTTCTTCATTCTTGACGATCGTGGTAATTAATTATTTCTCCAGTTCTATAACAAAGAATGGCATACTATTTTTACTTGTCCTAATGGCCTTTTTTGTTTTCCCCCCCGAGTATGTTTAAGTTTTTTTTTTTTTTCTGCAGTCAATTGTGACAATGATACTTAGGTCACTAGTGAGGTTAGTGACGGCACTAGTGTCTCAGCCATCAGCCACCGTCACAACTCTATTTTACTACAGCAATCTTCTCCCTCAAAACTTAAACTTAGAGCGGCTTGTTCATCGAGAATTTCTCGACCGGGAAAACTAATTGTTCCATTTTCTCATCAATGTCTTGACATGTTTCTGGTAGCTATATATTATTATTAGCTACTTGTTGAGCAAGATCTTTTATGTACTTGCTCTCCTTGCTTATTTATTATTTAGGGTTGGGCTAATTAAAAGCTCTCGTCTTTTACACAATACCTCTTCTCTCACTATTTTTAGACCATTGATTAATACGGTTTATATTGTATATTAATTATGCATTAATTACATATTCAACCAAAATAAACAAGAGAGAGTATGCCCGCATGCGTGTGTGTGTGTTATTTCCAAATATCAAAAGTGTATTAATAGAGGATAAATCTAGAAATTGGGTAAAAATTAAAAGAGTGTAATAGAGAGTTTAGCTTACCTTATACATTTTATTTCGGATTTTGCCTCGGGGAATCATATTCCACATGTAAATGCGCCCAATATATTATTGATGAATCAGAGAGCTTTTGCTAGTCGAAGAGATTTGGAAATTTAAGTAGTCATACATCTCTTGTAACACACTAAGCTGTTGGTTTTGGAGTAATATGTCTGTCTCTGAAAAACTAGTCTGCAATGTCAACAGCATGAGGCATTAATACATGATCAAAAGGTGGCTATTTCTCTCTTTGCTGTCCATTTTTTTGAGATCAATTGTGTGAATGGACCAGTAATGGGTGATTTCAGGTTCAAACCAACTATTACTAATGATTTTTATGAGTGTTTGATGCATAAATTCAACAAATTTAGCCAGAACTCATTAATTTAACGCTAGTGATAAGTCTGTTTTACTTATTTATATATTTTTCCATTCCAAATTCCAATCGGAGCCCGAGCTACGACTCGTTCTCCGATATTATTTTCTGCGTTCAATATTTGACTAGAGGGCAGTGCAAGAAATAAATTCTTTATAATATCAACACAAGGGTGCTTATAGTGTGTACGTTTACATTTAAACAATTTTTCTGCAGCTTTGTATACAAAGTCAGCGCATTCAAGATAGTGAATTTGTCTTTTAAATTCAAAAAAGAAAAACAATGAGAGTTAGTTATCTTGATTTAGTCGGTACATTATCATGGCTAAAATGTTTGTTAATTAAACGAATGTGTAATTGCCACAAGAAACTTCATTAATTTAAAAGAAAAAACTACCGTATCGATGTTGATTTGAAATTTTGGGCAATTGACGTTGTCCGTGTCAAGTGGGACTGAGTCTGAAATATAACTAGTTTGCGGAAATAATCTTGGCTATGTGCCCGGCCGTCAGTGAACATGTTTTCAAACTCCTCAATTTATTTCACTAACCCCCATTTTCCACGGAATCGCATTTACTTTCAAAGTTACCCTTGTTGACCATTTTCTTCTTCCAAATTTACATTCAAATTCTAGGGAATAAAACAATGGAAATTCAAGAATTAATTCTTCATCCAAAATCCATGTCTCCCACTTGATCTCTTGAGCATTACTTTTTCCTTTATGGATGATTTATACAAATTCTTGTCTTCAAGAACAACTTCCTAGTTATCGTCCATGGATGGCTGATGATTGAGTCAGAAGCTCAGACTTTTATTGTGTGATTCTCTAGAGTCACAAAGTCATGGGTTCAATTGATTTGCTAATAACATCTCCATTTACGGCGGTAACTATTTATTAGCTTAGGGGTGCTATGGCCATAGCTTTAATGGCGTTGCTTTATATACAGATCCCATAAATTTTGTCCAAACAAGTTGATTTGGAAATCAGCTCATGATTTGTGAACATAAAGACATGATGCAGTTGACTAAAAGGATGGTTTGAAAATGGAGTTACTTTTGATGAGCATAAACGTATCTCGCTCATAAAAACATGATGCTTCATAAGTGAAAAAAAAATAATGATTGAAAAAATTTAAAAAAAAATTATAAGGGTGAAGCTGGGAATAAACAGGGTTAATTAAAAAGTGGGGTTTGGGAGAAAAAAATATGAGGGTTATAAATAGCACTACTCAAGCAAAAGGATAAAAGCAAACACTGTAAGGACCGAAAAAACCTTAATGGCCCAATGTAGCGACATGAATTTTCAATATCCGGTGTAGATTACGAGAAGAGGAGTTGTCGGTGCGCCCAATGTTACAAGTACTTTTAAGCCCAGAAAAAACACTCGGTTTTCTCAGCCCAGCCCTATGCAACCCGCACAAAAAAGAAGAGTAGGTCTCAAGAAATATTAGCTTCGTGATCACGTAAATTAATTTCACTCTTTTTCAGTAGTCTCAACGTATCAACAGTACCAACCAACCGGCGGCGAACAGGAAATCAATTAAGCTCTGATGCTCTCTCACTGTCTCTCTTCTCTTTGATGTCAAGATTCAGTTTACCTTCAACATGACTCCTCTCCGCACCCACCCCCATCTTCTTCTTCAATCTTGGTGATTGTGGTAATTAATTATTTCCCCAGTTTTATATAAAAGAATGGCGTACAATTTTTACATGTCCTAACTCCTAATGGTCAATTTTTTTATCAAATATGTGTTAGATTTTTCATTTATATATATATATATTTTTAACTGCAGTCAATTGTGACGATGATGCTGATCAAGTCACTCGTGAGGCTAGTGACGGCACTAATGTCTCAGCCAGCAGCCACCTTCGCAACTCTATTATACTATAGCAATCTTCTACCTCAAAACCTAAACTTAGAGCGGCTTGTTCATCAAGAATTTCTCGACCGGGAAAACTATTTGTTCCATTTTCTCATCAATGTCTTGACGTGTTTCTGGTAGCTATGTATTATTAGTTACTTGCTCAGCAAGATCATTTCTCTACTTGCTCTCCTTGTTTATTATTTAGGGTTGGGCTAACTAAAAGCTCTCGTGTTTCGCACAATACCTCTTCTCTTACTATTTTTAGACCGTTGATTAATACGATTTATACCGTATATTAATTATGCATTAGTTATATGTATACATATGCACGTATATGTTATAACATACATATATCAAAAGTGTATGAGTGGAAGATAATTCTAGAAATTGGGTAAAAATTAAAAGAAAAATAATATTAAAGATCTCAATAGTTGACTTCCAAAGAGAGTAATAGAGTACATTTAATTTCACATTCAGCCTCAGAGAATCATAATCCACATGTAAATGCACCCAATATGTTATTGATGGATCGGAGAGCTTTTGCTAGTTGAAGAGATTTGAGGAGAATTAAGTAGACATATATCTCTTATAACACAGAAGATGAATGGTTTTAAATTATGTGTAATTAATAATCTTGGTAGTCCATTATGAGGTTGAATTGCTGATAAGAACAAGGTGAGAAATCGAACGTTGAATCATGAAAAGCAATTTTGTAGTTATGAGAATGATAATTGTTTTTATAATATTATTTTGAAAAATTATTAGAAATTGTGTGGTTATTATTCTCAAAATTATCTAGAATGCATGAATAGAGCTATGAATTGATACAATTTGATGCAGGGGCAATATTAAATAGGGGTTTGTTACAATTTAGTTTTAACCTCAAATTATAACTAACAACATTGATGAGTTTCCAGTCTTGTTGAATGGAGGATGATTATTTAGAAGTAACATGTTTTGGGATGAGAAATCTAAGTTGCTCCATCAAGACTTTGATCTAAGAAATTTTGGTATGATTTTTATTATAAACGTCAATAGACTACTATGATATAATTTGAAAAAATTATATTATGCATTGTCAGATGGTTATATTTTATTGACTTTTATTGATTTTCTGACCATTTGACAATGTCCAGAATGTGAGATACAATACCTTAAAGTACTCTGAATTTGAGCTGCTTAATTTAATACAGTGCATCTCTTATTTTATATGGCATAACATGTGCTGCTGAAAGCATGTATAATATATTTACCATCTAGTTAATGGGCACTTTCCTATTATTCGTGAAGAGTTCATTTCGTTAATTTGGGTGCAACAACAAATGTTAGGGGTTTGATTCCGTTGTGATGGGCTCCGAAGAGGAGGACATGTACATTGGTATCCGCTTTCATTTGTTTGGTTTGGTTGTTCATAAAGTCCCTACTTTATGCAATCTTTTGCTTGAACGCTTCGCATTAATTTGCTTTCAGTTATGAGCACGACAGATAATATGATCCCCTCGATAACAATAAAGAAAGGAATGAGAGTAATGGGCTTCCCCGGATTGTTTCATTAATTGTTCATGCACAATTTCAAGGGTTGAGTGCAGCAAGAAATTGAGAGCGACAAGCCACTTTTTTTTTGACAAGCCACTTGAAGCCTTGGTTAGCTGTCTCAATTTTGACATTAAAATTAGCATTTGATAATTTGTTTTCATTCTTTTTACATCATTATCATTCACAACTATCAAAAGTATCAAAGCTGCCACACAGCCATGCAAATTATTCATAATTATATTAGTCGTCGATTTAATAAATTAGTTGTTATAACTAGTTAAAATTCAAACAGTACATCTATTCACTTCTCTTTCAATTTTATATTGTTTCAATCTAAACTTTGAAAAGTGCAAAACATTAATCCGTATACATGTTTCAACATAATATCCTAGGCCACCTACAAAGCTTCTAATATGATATTTTGAGACAAAAAGAAAAAAGAAAAAAAGTCTTTTGGCTGCCCTAAATAAAATATTTGTTCTCCGAGAAAATGGTTTTGGATATTGAATAATTGATGAATCTGTCAGCTACATCAAAAGCAATTATTGTTGTGGAATACTTGAGGTTGACTTGCCATATGGCAGGGTCACTAGCGATAGTTATTATTCATGCATCCCCCGTTTATACGAGATATTCAACAACTTCATTTTCAAGCAAACTCCAAAACTTTATAATTAACAGAAATGGCAAACGCCCAACCCCACAAGGCTGACCATATCCAACTAATCTTTTGCCAATTTTTAGCCTTTTAATTTGTTCCTTCTTTGCCAACTCATTGCCAGCTGCTCTTGAATTTAATTCCTTTTTATATTCCACTTGTGTTTTGATCGATCATGTGATCGTACCAGAAATGAAGGTGTCCAAATACTGTTGCTTTTAACCTTCTGTCTCCACAAAATCTATTGAATTCAACGAGTTAAGGGTAATAATAACTTGCAATTTGTTAGGATTCGCTCCCAGTTTGAGCCTAAAATTTTTATTAAAAAAAAGACATAAACAAAGGAAAAATGAGCTAATATAAATTATTGATCTAGATTAAACGTCGGAATTTCGTCTTAATAATTATCAATATTTGATGAGAAGGTTTCAATTTTTTTTTTAAAAACTTTTTTTTTCATCACAAGCCTCATTGTGTTTATCTCAATGCTCAAACTCAAAACACATTGAAGATTCTGTCTCTTGGGGACAAGATCACAAGATTGCACACTTGACTTTCTTCTCATCAGAACTTGAGAGAGTGCAAAGTCTTCTTTAATTTCTTAATCTATTCTAATTTTTTAATGAACAACACTTGACTTTCTTCTCATTAGAACATAAGAGAGTACAAAATTTTCGTTAATTTCTTAATCTATTCTAATTTTTTTTTAATGAAGAATGATAATTTTAGCGAACATGTCACATTGCAAGTCATGCTTGATGGTGCAACAATGGTCCCATGAGCCACCAACTATCAAAGGGCTGCTAATTAACTATTTATTTAGTAAGAAACCGGCTAAGATACATGTTAACAAGTCAAGACTGTGGCCATATGGGAGACTTCTTGCGACCAATAGGAACCGTATCTCAACCACTTCTACAGTTGCAAGAAGTTATATATTGATCAAATTCCATGTTCGAATGTGCCTAGTTAAATTGATTCTTTATGATTAATTTTTTTCTTTCTTTTTAAGTTTATAACCCGTATTTTATATGTAGAATCTTGGGAAATTAAAATGAAATTCCTCTGATGACCATCTAACAAAATAAGAGGGTAGTTGTGCAAGGATTTTGCTTAATTAATAATTAGCCTAAGTTATAATGGAGAAAAGAGTGAAGCCCCTCTTATTTGATAAAATTAATCAAAATCTTTTCTGATGTAATTTTAGAGCACATCCAAATCTTCAGATTGTCAATTTTTTTTTTTCTGATTTTATCATTTTGTGCCTGGTGGTTTTTTTATTTTGGAATATGAATACCTTTAATTATTTATTTAATTTTAAAAATTAAAGAAAATTATGGGGAAAAGTAAGAGATTGCCATTTTTTTCAATTAATTCTGAAAACTTGTTCATAATTAATTGAAATATTAAATGCAAAATTAATTGATATATATGTGTGAATGTATGTATGACAATTCAATTACTTATTAATTAAAAATATCCGTACTTCTTATATCAAACAACCACCAAAGTAAAATGGAAAGATTAGCAAAAAACCTGATACTGAAGAGTTTGGGTGTATTTTAAAATATTTGAGAAATTTCGATTAGTTTTATCATACAGCAGGGGCTTGCTCTTTTTCGCATATCATAGTATTGGTTCTAACATCAATTATGACTTAAACATAAGGCTAATCAATAAAGTTTTTTGAAAAGAAAAAAAAAAAAACCTTCTTTACGGTTTTTAATTAAGAAAAGTCCTGGAAGATTTGTTGGAAGACACTGTACAACCAAATGCATAAAATGATTAGAAAGCATGTAAATGAATCAAACTTTTTCAAAGCCTAATATATATGCAAAAATTAAGGGATCTATTTTGCAAATGATTGGCTGCTTTCTTTATAAAGTTGAACAAATTAACCTTATTGGAGGCTGAAATTAATCAATTATAGTTATACTGGAAAGGTTCAACACTTTTTCAAGACTTGAACCAACAACTGGCATCACATTTTCTTTGTTTTAAAAAAGAAAGAAGTAGAATCAAATGCTTGGCAAGAACGTAACACATGGAGCCTTACCATATGTTCCTCACAGCTGTGTCCTATTCAGCCAGCTTTTGCGACAAGTCATGGGGCTGCTGCTTCTTGCGCTTCACTTGCTTTCTCAAATTACAAGCAACGTATGGATATGCATGTAACTAGAAAGTGGTGTCCCCTTTATTTTATATTCCTGCCTGAAACGAACCCAAATCCTGAGAAATTTTTTATCACGATCTTTATTCTTTTATTGTGGGATATGCTTTATATTGGTAAAAGGCTAAAAGCAAGCAAGCTTTGCCAAGCAATTTCTCGAAACGGGGATCTTTCATATATATAAAAATACTTTGATTTAAAATATGGGATTGAGATTTGAGTGATTGAAGTCTTTTGGGTTTAATGTGTTAAGAAAGGGGGAAAAAAGAAAAAAAAAACACACACACACACACAGAATTGGAACAATACCCTTAACTGTATATTCAAAAAATTAAGAAAGAATGAAAAGGGTAGTTAGCTGTACAGTCTATAATCTTTGTCTTTTGACCTGTCGTCGGGAAATTATTGTCATTTTTGGCGAAAGTTTCATGCAGGCTCTGCCTTTAAACTTGGCCAGCTACGAACGGGTTGCCTATCATTTTTGGCTGTCCTTATCACTAAAATTTAGGGAGTTTTACCCTCGTAAACATGAATAAATCTGATTTTTTTTTTAAACTCATTTTTTAAATTTTCACTAAAAAAAAAAAGTCAAAGAGTTTTCCTAATTAAATTAGCCTAAAATCTAGAATCCGTCAAATATTTGTTCTGTTTTTTTTTTTTTTCCAAAATAGTGCACTTGATCCTCCTCTTTTCTGTATATGCTAATTGTCACCTGGCATTTTGCTTATTTTCCTTTTGTACTTAATAATGGGTTTACAAAAAACCTATAGATTATTAGGAAGACTTCTGGTCAATAGCTTCAATTACTATGCAAAAATTGAACCAATAAATGTTAGATTAACCATATTGTATGTTTGAAATAAGGACCTTCTTAATTCATAACTTGGAAATCGAAGGAGAATGTTATTTTGACAAAAAATTGGGTTACAAAATTTTGACTAAAAGCATTATAAAAATAAAAGTTGCTTTATAACTGCCCTAGTATTTTAGTTTTTCTATGCATTTGTCAAGATTTTGCAACCTTTTTTTTTTTTTCCTTTTATGGTCGAAGTAACGTTGTTAAATTATCCTAAGTTCCCAACTCTACAAATCAAAAGTTATTTGTGTTTCACTTCTTCACGAATACTTCACTAATAAAAAGCCTTTCACTTACGTAATAAAATTTGTTCCTACAAAAATACAATTCAAAACCCCCTCAAAATCGGTACATAATCCAAACTCCACCGTCACGCCGCATGATTCATGTTTCATCTCCATCTCATTATAATCTGTAAATGGGAATATATATATATAAAGTTGATGAACTCAACAAAATCTTAAAAGAAAAAAAATATACACAAAGACCCAAAAAAATTTTGTAAATACTAAATTGGAGATTTGAAGGGTCTTAGAAGATATAAAAAATTCTTAGTGAGTTTTTTATTAATTGACAACTTATTTAATAACTATTTAACAAAAATGTGAGTGAGCGCAAAAACACATGCAGATCTATTCAATCCCCAAAATTAGGAAGCAAAATCTACCGGCTTAACCCTCGATTTCCCGCGGTTTATACACTGTCTAATATTTTTCGGTATGTTTTCTAAGTCAAAGACGTTTTGATCCCTAAAATACCCTGATTGATGGTGTATGTGCAAATATTTTTAACATAATTTTATAACTAATAGTCTTTGACTGAGAAAAATAAAAATATGTGTACCTTAGCTTTGTACTTCCGCCATTAAAACATTGTAGTTTAGTGTGAATAATTATAAGAAATAGATAAAATCATTATTTAAAGGATCTTCTATTATTCGAATTCGAATAAATAATTAAAGATAATTATTTAAAACCCACTCAAATACTTGGGTGTAAAAATTATTCATAATCTTCATCTAATGCTTTCTCATAACAAACATACCATAAACTACGAATGTAATTATTACAAATTTTTTATCAAAAATTTCAAAAACCCTAGAAAAAATTTCATTAAAATGCACCTTGTACATTAATAATCACTACAATAAACACCGGGGTATTATCGTAATATCATTCTTACAGTTACGACCTAAATGGTCCAAATAAAAGAAGAAAAAACGCGCGCAGTTAAATGAGTTTATGTGAGCGGCAGAAGAGAGAGAAAAGACCGTCCTACGTGGCAATCTCTCTCTCTTCCCCCCTCAGCTTTCGCTCCTTTCTTTTTGAGCTCTTCCTTAACTCTCTCTCTCTCTCTCTCTCTCTCTCTCTCTACATATAAAAATGCAAAGCCTCTCTCTCTCTTCCTCTGTAACCTCTCAAGTTCCTCTCCCTCTTCATCTTCCTCGAATCTATTTTTAGCGTACCCTTTAAGCCTCTCATTCTATTTTTCATTCGAAAAGCAAAAAACTCAACACCCATTTTTATTTTTTTAACCCATTTGTTGTTACTTCTCCTTTGTTGCTTTTTCATTGCTTTGATTCCTGGCGTTTATCTCTTCAACAAAACCTTCGTTTCTTGTCATTTTTGGTTTCTTTTAATGCACATTCTTCATGTTACTTGATCCCTTTTACCAAAAAGTCACCTTTTTTAACCCCAAAACTTAATCTTTTTGCTCTGTTTTTGAACCAGATTTTTCTGTTCTTTTTTTTTTTTTTCATTTTTATCAAGAGACTGCCAACATGTTTGACGTAGGGAGATCAAAATTCTATAAGAAAATGTATGTTCAAAAGATAAACTCTAAATTGGCCTTCTATTTCTTTTTGTTCATCTTTTGTATTCTCTCTCTTTTTTTTTTTTTTCCTTTCCTCACATTTTTAATTTTTATTGCAGTAAACATTTGTTGAAGCTTTCGAAGACAAGAGTGGAAACAATTATAAAGAAGAGGAATGCGGTTCAGAAGTACTTGAAGAATGACATTGCTGAGCTTCTCAGGAATGGCCTTGATGTTAATGCTTATGGCAGGGTAATTTTTTGTTTATTTATTTATTTTGGTGTCATTTGTGTTTTATTTGTATGATTGTTGCTTCTGTATGTCTAATATTTTATTAAATTTTAAGAAATACTGGCCCACGGTTGAATTCTCATGATCTTTGTTAATTCCATGCTCTGCTTCATGATTTTTTTCTCTTTATTTCAGATGTTTAATAATATCTATGAATGGCATAATATGATTAATATATCAAACTTTTTTTGTTTTAATTTTCTCATTATTTTCTTTTTTTTTTAATTTTTTTTCATTTTCTTCTTCCGTTTAATAATCAGAAAGTGATGAAATTTTCTCTTTGTTTTCTTTATATTTAATATGCAACTTGAAGTTTCTATTATAATAATATATGGAATTTAGATGTTGTTTGCTTCTGCTGAGATAACACGACTTTTCAATAAATTTTGTACTTCTCTAATTAATTCACATGGCACGTTACAATTTGCTTGTTCTTACACCAGCAAAATAACTTTTCTAGGGCCTTTATGTCATATCTAATCATGCATGTATGTATTCTATTGCCTTCAAATCCACCTTCTTTCATAATCCAGAAATTTATTTCTATTTATGGCACTGCTATGAACTGTATTTTGTGATTTTGTCCATGTGATTTAGTCATGACAATCATGAGAAATTGTTTCCGGATAGTTGTTTGTTATGGAAGATTACATCTCTTCTGGAGTTTGTGGTTTCTTTATATGTCGTTCCCAAAAATAAGCCCCTAAAGGAGGTGCTTGATTGTCTGTTACAGGGCTGCCACAATAGGTTTCATGTGTTCTGGAGACATGTCCTTTTGTTTTAATCCACATTTTGTTTCTATTACACCTGATTGTTACTGTGCTTGGCATTGGCATTTTTGGCCCAAGAATTATCATTCCTCTGTTTGCATATACATCATTGCAATTTATTTTGATGTATTTTTCTTCACACACTCGTATGAGATACAAAAATGGACCACTTTGAGATGTAAATAATATTAACTCTGTTTTAAGGTGTATAGATGGACATTTTCCTAATTTAATTTGTTTGACAAGCTAGTTACGAGATGAGATAATCAAATGATTTAAAATGCTTGTATTGTGTTGTGTATCTATATAACGGTACCCTGTTTTTAACTTTTTCCTAATTTAATCTGTTTGACAAGCTAGTTACAAGTTGGGATAAGCAAATGATTTAAAATGCTTGTACTGTGTTGTGTATCTATGTAATTGTACCCTGTTATTTACTTTTCGTAATTTAATTTATTTGACAAGCTAGTTACAAGATGAGATAAGCAAATGATTTAAAATGCTTGTACTGTGTTGTGTAGCTATATAATTGTACCCTGTTATTTAGCTATGTTAGGAACTATAACACAGCTGAAAGTTTATATTCGGCATAAAGAAATCTCATTTTGCCTCTGTATTATACAGTTCACATGCCAAAAACTTATTTATTTCTCATGGATGGTGAAACAGGCTGAAGGGCTTCTGGTAGAGCTAAACTGGTCGACTTGTTACAATTTCATTGAGCAGTGTGTTGGGTGTATCTTAGGCAAGCTTGCAGCCATGGAAAGTCAAAGGTTTAGTGACCATCTAACCTACTATGGAATGGCTTCTGTCCATTTTTCAGAACTATCATACTTCATTCTGGTGTCTCATAAAATTAACAGAAGCCATGGGTTCAAATGAACAAAGATGCATGCATGCATGCATATGTTTGGGAAGAAAATTTTTCTGCCTTGGTTGATTTTTGTTGAAATGTGTATTATAGTAAAATGAAGGAAACCATAAGAAATCCAAAAAGACCATTCAATTGCAACTGATTATGATTTTTCATATTGTTGAACATCTATATTAGGCTGCAGACAAATTCTGCTTTTTTATGTTCGACCGAATTCTTTGCTTCTTGCTTTGAATACCTTTTGCCTCAACTACGTAGCTGGGTTTCTCATATCATCTACTTTGAAATCAATTATATTTCAGGGAATGTCCTAATGAATGCAAAGAAGCTGTACAATCTTTGATGCACAGTGCAGCAAGATTTGCTGACATGCCAGAACTACGTGAACTCAGAACTGTATTTACTGAGAGATATGGGAATTCCCTCGAACCTTTCCTCAATAAAGAGGTGAGAATCCATGACTTTTCTCCAACAGTTAGATCTCTTTTCTGCCTAGGATCTTGTTTTTAGCACTGACTAGTGAATTATTTTTATGTAGTTTGCTGAGAAATTAAGGTCGGGCCCTCCCTCAAAGGAGAAGAAGCTTCAGTTACTGCTCGATATCGCACAAGAATACTCCCTAGCATTTGATCCTGTGTCTTTGGAACAGAAAATGTTTAAACCGCCACCACCTGCACAAGTTAGTTTCCTTGTCATTGACCTAAATGATTCTATCTTCATACAGGATGGAAATCTGCTTTCTTTAGTCCCCAACCTTCTCCAAGATGAAAATTTTTGAATCCTTTGCTGGATTAAGTAAAGGCATAGAGACATCCTGAGAAGTAGCTTTTAGACAAAGTAACTTGTAGCAAAAGTCCCAGCTTAAGTGTAACAGCTTAAGCTTGTTGAATACAATTTTAATTTTGAAGTGTCTTACGTCTGCAGTTGTTCTGCCTGGATACTAAAATTTACCTCACATTCAGCTTCTGTAATGCTGTAACTGATCATGCTTTTAAAGATTATCTTCCTTATGCTAATACACTTGCAACATGGATGAATATTCTGCAGGAAAAGCATAAGCGGAGATCTTCCAATGATGCAGAGGATGATGGATACAACCGGCACAGACGAAAGGATGAAGCTTTGCCAGAAAGAGCTGGCCACGATAGGGGGAATAGAGTGAGTAACTTGACGGAAAAGCCTAAGCGTGGATCTTCCTATGATGCAGAGGATGATGGATCCAACCAGCACAGAAGAAAAGATGGTGCTTTGCCAGAAAGAGATGGCCGCACTAGGGGGATGAGTAACCTGAGGGACTGTGATGAGCCAAAAAGAAATGAAAAGGACTTAAGATATTGTGGAAGGAAAGTTGTCCCCAATGATAGATATAATATACCTAGTAGTAGTGAGGATGAAGAGCATGGCAACAACAGAAGAAACAGCACCAGCCATGATAGTCAACAAACTAGTTCAAGTTCAGTTGGAAGTTTTTCTGAGGAGGAAGTGGATAGCAGGAAGCCCTTTTCCTATGGATCTATCCCTCCGCCTTATGTCAGACGGAATGCCGAGCAAAATAATCTTCATGATCCTGTAGTTATTGAGCCAACAACAGTAAGGAAAAGCACCTTGAAACCACCACCTGGTCGTGAAATTGTTAACAATGGAAGTGAGGAAAATTCAAAGAAAGCGGAGAAGGCAAGACAACATATGCAATCCATTCTCAATAATTATGATGAGGATCAAAGTGATGAAGAGGAGAAGAAATTGGATCAGCTTTTGATGCATTACAGTAAGAACAAGCAACCCCATGAATCAAGCAAACTGAAAGAGAATTTAAACCATCATCCAGGGAAAGAAAGTGATGACACCAGCAGAGCCACAAGGCACAGACATGAAAGAGAAAATGTATATCCTTCTCCAGGACATGGAAGTGATGACACAGTTGGAGCAAGAAGGCACAGAAATGCAAGATCAGAGTTGCCTCATCAAACAGCAAGAACAACATCTATCCGATCAGAACCAGCTGCTGGAAATGCAGGAACAAGAGGGCATAACCGAGCTATGTCGTTGCAGCCAGAGATGGTTCATGGTGTTGGCCATGTTCATCCTAAGCTTCCGGATTATGATGACTTGGCCGCTCGGCTTGCTGCACTTAGAGGAAAGTAAAAGAAGATAGCATTAGGAGCTTAGGAAGTACTACATTCTACTCATTTCTACCCTTTCATATCTTATTCACACATCCTTATATGTTCTGTTGCACTGTTGCATACCATCTACTGCTCTAGATGAGAATATTATTTGTAAAAAGAAACATTGAATACAACATTACGTCAACCCCATTACTAATTTGTTTAACCAAACAATTAATATAGGCTGTTAATGAATTCCCGAGTGTTTTATCACTTATTAGAATCATAAGTATATGAAATTTGTATGTATTTCTCATAGACGTATCATGTATTTATTTATTCTTTCAAGTATAATCTTAACATAATTTTCATGAAATTTTTTATGTTATTTGGTACATCAAATCTTCATTTGATCTCTGAAGGTAGTTTCAATTTTTTTTTTTTAGAAGGATTCATTAAATTTGTTAAAAAATTTCCACTTCTATTTTGTAGAAACTATTTTAGTATTTTAATTTTATTTAATAAATTCTTTTGTTTCATTCAAGATACATAGTGAAGAAAAAAGATTATTCGATGGTTATTCTGAAGCGTATGAAATGGTACTCCCATTCCTTGCAACTCTATCAATTCTACTTTGGTGTTGCCGACATATCGTTTTTTCTTTTTTTTAATGACGACTTGCCGTCTTAAAATTTTATAAATACACGATTTGCCCCAAAAAGTATGCTTCTAAGCATACTATTTACGATTAATCGTCTGATGGATTTTCCAAGAGACGATTTGTCGTCACTAAATCGTTTACACAGAAGATGTGTCGTTTACTGATCTTCAATTTCACCCGTCGACGTCGACGGCAGAAAGAAAGAACGCGCCCGCAATAAAGTCATCATAAGTTCGTCATAATAGAACCCCACGAAAATGGACGGCGAAGATTCGTCGGAGGTGATGAGTGAGGTCCACGTAGGATGCCCACCCCATTCCTCTGGACCCCACATTTCCTGCTTCACCATCTCCCTTCCTCCTGGTACCATCAAAAGTTGCTGGCTTTTGTTAGTTGCTCAATTAACCTCTAGTTTCTTTTTAGTAATTTTGATTTTAATTTATTTAGAAGTTGAACCCAGCAGATACAACGAGCTATTTGAAGCTGAAGCAGCTGCTTCTGTGCGCGAAGTGCTAACCTTGGATGATGATGGTGATCTTGTTCTGCCCAGACGCAGCAGTAAGTTCTTCTCTTAAATTCGTTGGTTATCAGCGAAAATTTATAATATATGCTTGATTAACAGAGATGGATTGTTGCGTTAGTGTAATTTGGAAGGGCTTTTGGTGCTGTTAAAAAGCGCTTTCAAATTGGGAAAAGTGCATTTGTCCCTTCTGTAGCCCTTTTTTTTCTTTTTTCCTAAGATACAGAAGTAGTTGAAACTGAGAAGCTCTTAATTGGTACTCTTCTAAAAGTGTGTGGTTTTAGAAAAACAACCTTAGTACATTTCGTCTGAGGAAATTTGAGCTTGATTTGTATAATTACCATAATCATAAATTTGCCTTCTTGAACATGGGTAAATGAGTTGCAGAACTTGCTTGTAAGTAAGAGTATTAATCGTATCCAGGAAAAGCTCTATGCTTTGAGCAGTTGTGTTTTAGGAAGATGAAGTAGTGGCGTAAGTAGTGAGTCTATTCTTAATTGATTATATATGTCTATGTAGATGTACATGTATAATAGGGTTGGTCTGCTGGTCGGTGGGTTTCGATTTCCTCTTACTAGCTCCATGAAACAATGACAGAAGAGGAAAGTAGAGAAGTTTGATTTTGTTTTACATTCTTTTCTTAAGTGCTGTGTAGAATGACTAAAAGTTGCATTACTATTTTTTTAAATTTTGCAGAACAGTCTACTCGGTGTTTTAATGTGACCATCCAGCACAATATTACGTCATTGATTCCAAGTGTTGGGTTGCAGGTAATAAAATTCATTTACAGCATTTTCTTGAGCCACATGATCAATCATTTTGGTTTCAGGTATGGAAAGCAGAATTGGTATTAGCTGATTTTGTGATGCATAAGATGTGTACCTCGTCTGATTTCAATGGAATCATTTCGTTGGAACTTGGTGCTGGAACAGGTATCTTGGTTTCTGGTGCCTGTTGTGATGCATCTCAGTCATGCGTTATGGCATAATGGTTAATGATGATTTTTAATTGAGCTACTTTCAGTTTTAAAGCCTTAGCTAAAGGCTATTATTGCCCTGGTGGCCAGCACCTGGTTTGTAGAGTGTGGTGTTAGTTTTTCTAATTGATTGTAGAGTAGAAGAATATTAGCTCCCTTGTAATTTGAGCATTAGTTTACTTTTCGGTGCTAGAACATTTTATAAATTCATGCCCACTGAGATGACAGAAATAACTGGTGGGTAAGAATCATTCTGGCAACACAAATATATCAAAGATCCTTATAAATTATTTCATTTCCTTGCTTCAATTAGCCTAAGATCTAGAAACTATTAGATCTCATGTAAACAAGATTTTATTTTGCTTTCTTTGCCAGGTTTGGCGGGTATATTGCTTTCGCGTGTTGCTTGGACAGTATTTCTAACTGGTATAGTGTGACTGTGATTCTATCATTAATTTTTCCATAATTAAACGGTGGATTTTTTTGGCTCCCCTTTAATTTTCATGCCATTGAGTTAGCTAAATATTCTAGCAAAAGTTGTCCACAGTGCTTTACGGTGGAAAAATTTTCATGATTGTTTCAAGACAACGTTTTTTATCTTCTCTTTCACATTCTCAAGTCTTCATCATAAGTGCTTTTCAAATATTTGCTTGTCATGATCTTATTTTAAATTGGTGTAGAAAACCTCATGAAGAATATTTATATTCACGCATGCCAATTTGATGGCTTCAAACTAGGCCACCATTTTTATCAATTTGATTCTTGAAAACCTAGGTTCATGTTGTAGCTTAATATTTTTCATTGTATAAAACTTTGTGCAACTGTCCTTGCCTTTAAATTCTTGGCAGACCATGGCAATTACATCCTTGACAACTGTGCCAAGAATGTTCAGCTTAATTCTGGAGTTTTCAGTCATCAGGGGTCAGTTCATGTACGGGACCTAAATTGGATGAATCCCTGGCCTCCTATATTCAGCTTGGGCAACAGTTCTGCATCTCAAGAAAGGTGGTATATGATTCCTCATTAGATTGGCTTACGATCATGAAAGTTCAATTATTGTTGTGTTACTTTCTCTTCTTTTGCTTATTATTTCTCTTGGAATTCTAAATATTTGAACATCTAACCGTTTAGAAACATAAGACATGTTATTTGATGGTGATACCCAGGTACTCTTGGAACTCATCAGAACTCAAAGAAGTCCAAAGAGCTTCTGTGCTTTTAGCTGCTGATGTAATTTACAGTGATGATCTAACCGATGCACTTTTCCATACTTTAAAGAGATTAATGCCACTGGGCTCCAAGAAGGTACTGGTCAACATGGTATGATGGCCTTCATTCATTAATCAAGCATGAAAATATTGTCTGTGAATACATCAGCAATATCATATGTCCACTTAATCAACCAAACAGCTAGTTAATAAGTCATGATCCTTATTCCTTGCTTCAGAAGCAAGAACATGCAGTTGCCTCCATCCAACTGATGCAGAGCAAGAAATTGAAGAAATCCTATTTAGATTGAAATTTCTAATATTTAGTAATATTTTAATTAATTAGTATTCTAGTTTAATTTGGTTGCCTAATTAGAGTTTAATTTAGGTATTGCTTATTTGAGTTGTATTCCTAGTTTAGGTCTGAGTCTTCTTAAAGTAGGTTTTCTAGTCAAATTAGGATAAGTTATAGTTAATATGCCTTTTATAGCACTTGCTACTAGGTCTTGGTTATTTGTTATTGATGATTTCTTAGAATAAACTCTTGGTTTGAGTTTTATTCTTTTTATTTCTCGATCTAGGTTGACAGGTATTTTTAGAATCAACATGAATTTAGTTATTTTTTTATTCAGTTATTCTCAAGAATCAACGGAATATTGAAAATATTCCTATCTATCCATCACTCTATATCTTTTATCCTGCTGTTGCATTAGGTTCACTATAGAGCTTTTTTTTTGTAGAACCATGCCGCATCACCAACCACACAAGATAATCAATGCCAAACTCACAATTCATGTATTAATGATGGTCAGCTCATTCGAACAGACATTTTGTTCGAATGCCAAGTCATAGTCTACAATTTTTATTGTCTGTTTAAATATGAATTCCTCAAGTTTCTTGTACATCAGTAAAGTAACCAACTGTTGCTTACTCCTTTCTTTCAGGTACTATACTTGGCACTGGAAAAGCGTTACAACTTCAGTCTCAATGACCTTGATGTTGTGGCTAATGGTTATTCGCATTTCAGAAGCTATATCATGGGGGAGGGAGGCAAGTGTTTTACTGTGTAAAATGCAGTATTACCATGATAATGAATTTTCACTTGCCAACCTTAGCTTACAATATTGCTACGTGATTGATGATGCAGAACATCGGAGGTTTGAACGTGAATCCTTTCCTGCTTTTGTGGGTAAATGCATTGATTTAAACGAATTTCCCCAATATGTGAGGGAATATGATAGAGGAAATGATGTTGAGCTTTGGCAGATTAAGCGCAGTGAAAATGAATCTTAATCTGAAGGCTTCTGTGGCCTAGGGATTGAAGTATGCAGAACACTAGAATAAAAATGATTCTAGTGGTTATAAGTTCTCCCTTTTCAAGCTTTTAGCTTGCACCACCAGGATTTACACAGATAATACAGAACATGAGAGCATCAGATCTGAATCCTTCCCTTGATGCAGTGATCTTACATGCATGTTTCGATTTGCCATAGAGCATGAATCATCAAGCTCCTGCAGATTACATATTGAAGTACAATGAAGTAGAACCTAAAGTCAAAAATGTGAAGAGCTTCTCAAGAATCATCCATTTGTAAACAGCTGGTGGTTGATTTCTTCTTCTTCTTCTTCTTCCTTTCATCTTTGTACCACAGACTTTCAATGCGTTCTGATCTCGTTTACATTGATTTCAACATTTCTATGCCTAAGGTATTGATCTTTATTTCAAATACTCGCTGACAAGCTGACATAATATATGTGCCGAAAATGGGCAAATCAGGAGTAGGATTTTTTTTAATATTATCAGTCCTTTTTGGAACCAGGTTTAGGTTCATGAGCTAGATTTCAAGTTCTCATGTGCTGTTTATGAGCTTTGGAAATCATGTGCCATTGGTTCTTTGCTGGTCCATGGCCGATGGCCGCCACTTGCTTGGCCCTGGCTTTTACCGAAGAATAATAAATACGTGTTGATGAAGTCAATTTAGTTTCTGTACGTTTTGGGGCGGCAATTTTTTAGACTTTAGAACTGTTGCCTTGCTTTCGTAAAGATAGAGATTAGAGACCTAAATATATTTGTATGGTCTTTGAATATAACCCCAAAAGTCCAAAATCGCTCTGTCATCAGTCGGCAACTCTTCTCAACTCAGTTTCAACTTGATAGGTCAGGTAAGTGAGACTAGTGATAAAGGAGATAAGATAGCATCGGATTGCATCATTTTTAACATCGTGATCTAATGTCTATCGTTGGCGGGTTGGATTACTTTCAACACTATCAAAAGTCAAAAGTAGTTTTTGGATTATTAGGTCTACTTGCCTTATAGAATTCAATCAAAATGGATAAAGTACGCTGATGAACAATCTTGACGTCGGTTAGATAATTTATTTATTTATTTTTTTGCGAGAGGAAAAGTAGTACGATGGTAACTCAAATCCGTCTCTGTCTATGTGACTGTGAGTTGTGTTTGAAATTCTTTTCCGAAAGTCCTAGAAATTTTGCTTTTTCATTTTTTTTCCCCCCTGAGATGTGTTTTCTTTGCTAAAGTCCTTTGAAAACCAGGCTAAGCGTTCATGATCCGGCCAAGTTAATGAAACATTCCCTGTAAGGAAAAAAAATTGAAAAATTGGTACAGCCCATGACAACAAATAGTACGGCAGAAGCTTTCAAGCAGTTACTTATTTTATTACAAATGTGTAAGTGGTCGGGTCCCCAACTCTTACTTTAAGCAGCGAATAAAAAAGATGCCAAAAGTCGCCAAAAGTCGCCAAAAGCAATTCGTTGTTCGTTCCCTTCTCTCGAAAGTCGAAAGCAGCGGCAAGTAGTGCTGGTTAAAGCGTAAAAGCACTTCGAGTTCGAGGTAGATCCTCTGCTGCATGCACCACATGTGCTCCTCTAGACTCGTCTAAATAATAATCAGAATTCGTTGATCCACGGCACGGTTATCGGGGTAGGTGGATCCCACTTTTTTTGTCCAGTTGGATTCCGCCCCCCTTACTTAGAATTTTTACTGACTTGAATGGAACGTGATTCTCTCTTTATCTGATTTCGACTCAACTTTTAAGTATTCGTTACTACGCATTCTTTAATGATAATATATAAATAAGGTTTTAATTATTTATTAATCATTAATTAATACTTAAATTATTTGTTCAATACATTAGCAGATCAGCAGATCTGGAGGCAATTTCTAATCCAACGTCAAGGATCTTAAAACAACAGTCAATCAAATTGCCTCAACTTTTATGCTCATATAATTCTTACATCAAAACTCTTAAGTCTCTCCTTAAGTTATATTTATTATAACTTACAACCAGTTAAAATTTCCCCCCCTAACTTATCTGATTCTACTATTTTATTGTTCATTTTAGCATTGAAAGCCTTGGCTGTAAATTACTCATGTTAACTTAGAAAAACCCAAATTACAAAATTCCAGAACTGAAAAAATGGAGGAATACTAAAATAATTTATTTAATTAAAACTTAATGAACTTATCAATTCATAGAGCTCTTACTTCTTCTAATAAAGTATTTATATATTTTCTTTTGAAAGGTAAGAATTTATGCATTTTATTACTTCATTCAATCAATTATTACATAAATGCTATCTTGTAAAGGCGAAAGGATCGAAGTGCCTCGAAAAGATAAAAATGCATGTATTACGTTAAAAAATAATAATAATAACTCAGCTAGTGTGGACTTGGATGAATTAGATTGAATTGGGCAAAAAGAAAAAAAATCATCCAAATTCAATTAGAACATCAAATTTAAATAGTATGAATTTAGGTTTAGATGATTTCAGACTTCAATAATATTTTGGATTCAAATGGTATTTAGGATTCATATTGAGTTTAGATTTAGGTCTTTTTTGATAATTTTTACATAAAATTCATGAAATCTATAATTAATTTTATATTTAAAATATTCTTAATTTTTTTAGTAAGTAATGGAATGAGACTAGATTTTATGGATCAACCTGGATCTGACCGATTCGAAGCAAATTCAATTAGGTAGCACAAAACTGTATTCAATTGGGTATTGGGCAATATTTGATTTCGATACCATGCTTAGCCCTAATTGTCACCTTCTTCACTTAGTCTTGATCTTCTAGTTTCTTAAGTTTATTTTTTCTGATCTTGCTATTTTGGGCTTTTTGCATTAAGCCCTATGAGTATTGGGCTTTAATTATGCATTTTTTTTAAAATTTATATTAACTCTCTTCATAATTAGAAAGACTCGAATTCTTTACATTAAAATTAAAAGAAATAGATGTCTACCAACTCAAACAAAGAATTACCAAATTACTTCTAATTTTATTTAAATTCAATTGCTCTTTATTATAATTATATTTGGCTTTTGTACAAGGTTTCTAACTAATCCATAGGGGTATGTAAAATAACTGCTCGTAAATGCAGTCCTCCCCCATTAAAAATTCAGTCATTGGGGCATGGAAAAAAATTGCTCTTAAATGCAGTCCTCCCCATTAAAAATTCAATCATTGGGGTATGTAAAATAATTGCTCTTAAATTCAGTCCTCCCCGTTAAAAATCTAATTACTTTTAAAATGTTAATTTTATACATTACGGATTATACTAATCGAATTACTAACGTCATTGGTGGTCTCCAATCCCCATGCTCTTTGTCCGCATCTCATGCTACCCAACAAAACCAACCGTTTAACGACATCGTTTCATCATAAAAAACCCACACAGTACGACACCAGTTTTGTTGTTCACCTTCATTTTTCTTTTTTTTCTCCTTCGTCAATACCCACGCCTCTCTCTCCCTCTCTAGTCTACCTGTACAGTTAGCTTAGCTTAGCATTTCAATTTTTTTTCTTTTTTTTAAAAAAAATTAACGCTAAATTCTCGATCTAAATTCACCTTCAAAATTTAGATCACTGATTAAACGATAAAATGGGCTGCACGCAATCGAAAATTGAGAACGAAGAAGCAGTGACACGATGCAAAGACCGGAAGCAGTTCATGAAAGAAGCCGTGGGGGCCCGTAACGCTTTTGCTGCTGCCCACTCAGCGTATGCCATGGCACTCAAAAACACCGGTGCTGCCCTCAGTGACTACGCACACGGCGAGGTCCAGAACCCTCAGCTCGTAGCCGGCGCACCCCACCAGCCTTCTGCTTCTGCTGCGGTGGCGGCGGCGCTCCAGCCTCCGTTAGATCCTCTCCTCCCGCCTCCTCCGCCTCCGTCACTGACCACTTCGCCGGCGCCGATTCAGCGTGCGGCTAGCATGCCGGAGATGATAAAGATACAGAAGACTCGAGAGAATGGCGTGGGACCGACGATTGAAGAGGAGAACGATGGTGATGACGAGGAAGATGAGATTGAGAGTAATGAGAAGTTGATTATGAGGAAGAGAAGTAGTGGGAGAAATCGGAGCGGGGATCATCAGAAGAAAGAGGAAGCAGGTGTGCCTCAAGAGCGGGCGCGGCCAACGGAGGTTGAGAATAGTGAGTCTATGCAGTCGATGGGAAATTGGAATTATGATTATTTTTTCCAGACGGTGGATCACTATCCGGGACCGAGTTTGGAGGTGAAAGAGGAGGAGGTTATGGAGAATAATGAGAGCAAGGTGTTTGATGAAATTCCTAAGAGAAAAGAAAATGTGGAGGAAAAGCGGAAGGAGGTACCACCGCCACTAGTGGTGGAGGACGTGGCGGAGGACGTGGCGGAGGAGGAGAGAGTGGTGGCAGCGGCGGCTAGTGGTGGAGGGAGTGTGGGGAGGTATGTGAAGAGAGGGAAGTCGACCGGGGGAATGGGGGAGAAGAGAGCGGGGAAAGCGGGTATGAATTTGTTGCAGGTATTTGTGGAGTTGGATGATCATTTCTTGCAAGCATCAGAGAGTGCACATGATGTCTCTAAGATGTTGGAGGCAACCCGGTTGCATTATCATTCCAATTTTGCTGACAATCGCGGTATTTCTCTAGTTTAGATCTAATTCTAACATATGTTAGAGAGCTTCTAATCTAAATTTTTGGAGTTGGAGATAAGTGGCCATAGAGTGAAATCACTGGTTAGTTTGGCATAGCCACTGGCAATTCTAATTGTAGAGATAGTTTACAAGACTAATTACAACATTTTGAATTAGAAAAAAAATTGATTAAGAGTGATTGCATGACTTAAACATTTATTATGATATAAAAAAAATGAATTTTCTTGAGAATTCTGTAAGAGGCAAAAAATTGTTGTACTTATTTGTTGATGTAATTTCAACTGTGTGATGAACTTCTTTGTCCTTATCGTTTAGAACATGATTTTCATGACTTTGGTAAGACTGTCTTTCTTATTTCGTTATAGAGTTTACAGACAACTTCATGAATTTTATAGTGACTGGTTTTTGAATACCTTGCTATTTCTACTGCAGGGCACATTGATCACTCAGCAAGAGTGATGCGTGTTATTACATGGAATCGGTCATTTAGAGGATTACCCATGGTTGATGATGTGAAAGATGATTTCGATTCAGAAGAGCATGAAACCCATGCTACAGTGTTGGATAAATTACTAGCATGGGAAAAAAAACTTTATGATGAAGTGAAGGTATGTTGGAGTCTCTCCTGGATAAATTTGAATTAGATTTTCTGTTTTAAATCATCTTTTTGTGCAGGTGTCTCTGAATTTGAAGTATTAGAACTTAGATGTTAATAGAAATTGTTTTCAAGCAGGTGTGGTTTGATAACATGAGATGAACATGATTAGTAACATTTGTCACCCAACCAATAGGTTGCATCTCTTAAATGTCATGAATTGGTGGTAATACTAGTAGATATCCAGCTGCAAGCGGCCATTCTTGTTATGACTTCTTTTCCCTTAAACTGGGGAGACCCCAATCAACATCATGCAGAATATAATAATTGCTATCTTTAAAATGAACAACCTAAAGCTTTTGTTTATTGAAGAGACAGAATTTCAAGTTGTTATATTACATCTGCTTAATAGATATGCGGATAGGTGAGTCTATATGTTTGGACAAGTTGTGCTTTGGGTTGTTGTAGCCACAATTTTTTTTTTTTATTTTATAAATAAAAAAACTGAAGGTGATATCATTGAATTAAAACTAGTTGGGGTCCCTCTAGTGAAACTGCCCTGGTCCCTGTTGGAATTTGATCAAACTGCCAGACTCTATCATAGTGGACCATATATTTCTCCCGTTGGGTACTTTTTTCTGCAGCAGATGATCATGCATTTTCTTTTACGTGCTTGACTTTTAAGTCCATTGAGCTTTTGTTTAACTTCAAATGTCTACTTCTTGAGTCATTACTTCCATATATGTAAATCCTAGTTTAAAGTGCCTGCGGAGAGGTGATTGTTTCTATTTCCATGCTTAAGTTCATCATGAAGTTTCCTTTGATAAACTTGCAGTAGAAAACATGGAGGGGAATGAGTAGGGAAAGAGCATCACATTGTTGGTCAGATTTAGGAAATGCTTGATGGAGTGCCCTTCTTATACCTCTTCATTTTTTTGGACTTGGCTTGTAAATTGTATTATCACCTTGCCAAATAGAAGTCAATTTTTAGTCCTTGTTTTTCTTCCTTTAATCTAAGATTGAATAACTTTTTGCATGAATACCGCCATATTTAGAAAATTTGTAATTATTATTCATTGATTGGTAAGCTAAATCTCACCTCTCTGTTTGGTTGAAATTAAAAAAAAAAAAATTTATTCAAAATCAACTAACAAACTTTTAATTTTTTTTCGTTTCTGCAAAACGTGCAGCTTCCATGATATTTTTTTCTCTGTATTACATTTGTCATACACACTGTCTTCTGAATCTTATTCCGTACTGATGTTGCTGGTAGGCAGGTGAACTTATGAAACTTGACTACCAAAGAAAGGTTGCTATGCTTAACAAGCAAAAGAAACGAGGTACTAACTCTGAAGCACTGGAGAAAATAAAAGCAGCAGTCAGTCATCTGCACACAAGATATATTGTCGATATGCAATCCATGGATTCAACAGTTCTCGAAATAAATCGTTTACGAGATGAACAACTATATCCAAAACTTGTTCAGCTTGTTGATGGGTATGTTTCGTTCTGAGAAAAACTTCTGAAGTTAAATGTTCTGGTATCTTATTCCATTTGGTTATTTGGAATTGAATTATTATGTGTCAAAGATGAACTGAACAGTAGGACAGAACAAGAATTACTGGGACTTGTTTAGATGGTTTGACTGCTTAAGCTGATACATTAGAAGATGCTGGATGTAAATTTTAATTAAGTTTGGCAATTAACTCGGTACTTAAGTTTATCATGCGAAATTCATTAAAGTTTTCACGAAAATGAACAGAATCGGTTTTGCTTGGGACCTGCACTACTGGGATTTTTTTATTCATTTCTATAGACATACAATATCATCACCATGCCATGCCTAGGAAGAACCTGTGGTAAAATAATGATTTATTCCTCTTGGAATAGTTCCTGCGGTGGGTAAATTGAACGAAAATAAATTTCTAGTCTCATAGGACTATTTCTCTTTTGCACTTCCTTGACATTAACCGGTTGTTAGTAGTTTCAGACAAAACTTCTTTGCTCAGTTTGACTAGAAGAAAGATATGCGAAGAATATACAAATTGCTTATTTAGGTTGAATAGGTGTTTTTTTTTTTTTTTAGCTTGCGTTCACTGCATTTTGGAAACAATCTTTGGTGGGTTTATTTGGAGTTCTTGATGGCACATTTATTATTGAACTCATAAACTATCCAGCTCTTGCTGCACACTTTGCCTTCTTTATCATACACTCTTTATAATTCTAAGGGTGCTCTTATTGGTGTTAGAAGAATGCTTTATTGGCTCTCCATGAGTCCAATGATTTTGGAAGTAAAAAATGTTGAATGTGATCTAAATGCAAAACATAATGATACCACCCCTGCTGCATGTCTTAAGCAGGCAACAAATTTTATGCAATTGGCATTCTCACATTTTATTAAGTTCATCTTTTTTTTATCTTAGCTTCATGCTATTGGCATTCTCTCGAATGCTTCTCTCATCTTATGTTGATTTCCTTCATTCCTTGTATTACTTTTTGAGTCACTTTTCCTCTCCATCTCAATATTTTCATTTTGGTTACTCATCCTATAACTTCATGTGTCGATTTGCAAGCTGGTCTTGTTTTACCATTGAATTTCTGCATAACTGCGCTACCGCATTTGTACGACCACATTCTCCTTTATAAACCATTTATTTTTATCTCATTGTATGAAAACCACTGCTGGTATTGACAAAACTGTTTATCTTCAAAAAAAATTTCTCCTAAAGAGATTTTGCACAAAACCTGAAGTCCCGTTTATGGCATGCAGGATGGCATTAATGTGGGGGACCATGCAATTTCACCATAAGAGCCAGTCTAAGGTTGTGACAGCCCTAAAATCTCTGGACATATCACAGTCCCCCAAGGAAACAAGTGAGCACCACCATGAGCGCACCATCCAGCTATGGGCTGTTGTGCAAGAGTGGAACTCGCAGTTTTGTAAGCTTATAGACCATCAGAAAGCGTACATAAAGGCTCTCAATAGTTGGCTAAAGCTAAATCTCATTCCCATTGAGAGCAGTCTGAGGGAAAAGGTTTCTTCCCCACCTAGGATCCAGACACCCCCAATTCAGCGACTCCTCCTTGCCTGGCACGATCTTCTGCAGAAACTTCCAGATGAGATAGCTAGAAGTGCTATAGGTAACTTTGCTGCCCTCATAAATACCATTATGCATCATCAAGAAGAAGAAATGAAATTGAAGGAAAGATGTGAAGAAACCAAGAAAGAGCTTTCTCGCAAGACCAGGCAATTTGAAGACTGGTATAATAAGTATATAACACGAAGAACACAAGAAGAATTGGATGCTGATGATACCACTCTCAAGGATGCTGTTACAGAGAGAAAATTTGTGGTGGATGTGTTGAAGAAGCGTTTGGAAGAAGAGGAGGAAGCTTACCAGAGGCAATGCGGTGCAGTAAGAGAAAAGTCTTTGACTAGTCTGAGAAATCATCTGCCAGAGCTCTTTAAGGCAATGTCCGAAATTTCATTTGCTTGTTCAGGAATGTACAGGGATTTGAAAAATATAGCACAGCACAAAAATCCAAGTGAAAGTTCATCATGAAAATGTGTTTTGTAAGTTTGTATAATTTGTGTGTTAAGTATATGTAACTTCATATGCATTTTAATATAGTATAAGCTACTATAAATTTGTCGTCATTGAATTAAAGTGAGTTTCAACCGAAGAGATGTGATTCGTCTATAAGTATTACGAGCTTTGTTCATGATTTAAGGTTGTCTTCTCTGATTACGGAAGAGAAAATCAGAAAATGGCCGCCAGAAATGTGATACAAGCCATCTTGATTCTCTATTGTAGAGGGAAAATTTAACTATAGATGAATATATGCTTGTTCTTAGAACTGTTCTATTTTCTTCATGTTGATTGAATGATTACACAGCAGTCGGAAATTTCTGGTTATTTATTTTCTTTTGCTAACAAGAACTGCATCTTGATGACTTGTGAGATGTGAAAGTTTTCTTATTTGTGAGACAATATGTAACTACTGAAATATAGAAGTGAAATGTTAGACGAATACATTCGGCAAATTGACATTACAGGTTCTGAAATTTATATCACTTTTAAGAATTTTCCCAACCTGTGGGCATTTCGTTCACAAAGATTTATGGTACCGAATACACGTTAAATGAGAAACTTGGGAAGCATCGACGACGTGGTTCTGTTCACATCTTTACATGATTTCTTGAACTCCCAGCTGAGAGATTTGTTTCAGCCTAAGCAACAAAATCCTTTTCTTTCTGGTGTTTCAGGGTTTAGATTTATCCCAGAACGCTTTGGAGGGCTAACTCTTGCCAGTCTCTTCGCTGCAAAGGATGAACAGAGGGAAACAATATAAGCATCTGACGATTTGATTATTCTTTGGAGTAAATTGACAAACTTGTCTCAAAACATGAAGATCGAACTGTTTGCATATTGTGGTAAAATTAGACCGTAGAACTAAAATTACCTATTTCGTAGAAAAGCTCATTGATGTTCTGTGCAGTTTTTGCTGATGTTTCAATATAAAACATCCCGTTTTCTTGAGAAAATTGCTCACCTTCCTGTCTCAACATTTTCCACTTGGTGCGTTATTTATATTGCTTTAAAGCAATTCCAAGTAATTTGAAAGATGCGAATTTTGATATCCGAAGAAACAGAAACGAGGGAAAATATTCTGAAGGTACCTCTGTTGGCACCTCTCTTTGCGAATCCAAGTCAGACTTGTTAGCTGCCAATGCCATCACCACAATTTGATTTCCTAGAGATTAGTAACATAAGAAACATTACGATGAGCCATTGGTATATTACAACATAGGTAGGGCATGCATAAATGCGATAAATGTATACAGGTTCTTTGGCATTACATTACTACATCGGATAGAATACGGTATGAGAATTAGAAGACTACTTTTCAAATCTCTGTTCTTACCTTGCCTTTGCAATTCCTGAACCAATTTATTGGCTCTATTGAACGTATCCTGAAGCAATACAGCAGTTACTTTGGAAGAGGCAGAAAAATAAAACGAATTTGAAATGATGTGTCACATCCTTGAAAGCTTGAAAATAATGCATGCAACACTTCGTAAAGATCCTAATGCAGCTGATAAACCATGAATGACACAAAATTTGGATTGATGCAACATTAACAGGGCAGATATACCGGTTGTATTTTCTCATCCTTGTCTAGGATTTTGAGTAGACACGATTGTTATATTTTACTTTCACTGAACTTTCTGTTATGTTCAAAGCAAAAAACGGAGGAACATAGCCTGAACGATGTAACATAATCTTGCCATTCGAAGAACACAGTACACTCAAAAAACTTCAAAGGTAATCAGTGGCTACCATGTTTGAGATGTCATACACAACCACAGCGGCTGCTGCACCGCGATAATACATAGGAGCCAGGCTATGGTATCTTTCTTGTCCTGCAGTGTCCCATATATCAAATTTTACAGTGGCTTCAGATAAGGATAAAATTTGAGTGAAAAATGCTGCTCCAATGGTTGGTTCCTGCACGTACTCACGCACCATATATTGACATCTTCGGTAAGATGAAAATTACATTTAATTGTAAAACAAACAGGAAATGAGAAGTGACCTGTTGATCATAAAATTGGCCTTTGATGAATCTTAATGCCAAACTTGTTTTTCCGGTTCCCATATCTCCTAGAAGCACCTGCAATGACATGATAAAACATTAAAGATCATTCATCTAGCAGCACTTTTTGCCTTGCTAAAAATAAAAAATTCAAGAATTAGTACATTTATCACTCTATATTTTGTCCACAAAAGTTCACGAACCCAAATATTACGGAATTTCAAAAATCATCACCAAAACATTGTAAGAAATCAAATAAAAATATCAAGCAGACATACCCACCAGCTTGGCTTGAATGATCTTGTTTCCAGGCCTTGCCATTAAATTCCACCCAACTAGATGATCAATATGAGGAGAAATCTTCTGAAAAAATAAAAATGCAGATAAAATTTTTAAAGACAAACAATCATAATTTTGATGTTGAAAGAGGAAACTAGTGAAATATTATTTTCCAAGAAACTTAAAGAAGAGACTAGAATTAGACTGGTAGGTTTCAGTCTTTCATAGTTAAAATAGCTTTGACTGGTAGCCTTTTATTTCTATAATTTTTCATAATTTTTTTTCTACTCTTATTTTTGTACATTAGCAGGGTCATAATCCAGGATGCTCAAATTTATACTAGTTGTTTTCTTTCTTCTTCACTTTAGCACCACCTCGACATAAGTGAGGTTTAGGATTTGAGTCTCCTCATAGATTTTTCTAATTATTAGTTTGATTACATCAAGATAAATGCGTAAAAAATGAGCGTAAATTCAAGCAATTATGATATATCCTGTGTGTCTATCTTGCATGACCACTCCTACAAACTAATATTTATAAAGGAAGATTTCGAGAAGAGCCTTTGCAACCACAAATGAAATAAATTAAGAGTAATCTCCGCAAGCTAATGATTTGATAAGGATTGTGATCATGATAAATGTCTTAAATTGTTCATTAGTGTTAGACTTTAAATGAAATTCATTGCAATTGAGATTGCAATTTGCATTTACTGCAACAGAAAAAAAAATTACAAGAGAATTTGTTTTTACGATCTTGTTAATAGAGTGAAAAAAAAAAAAAAAAGCTTTTACTGGATAAAAAAGTGAAAAAACATCATCAGCGGTGGTGCTGCTATGTTCAACAGTCCTGCAAATATGAAACTTAACAATGGACAGCTATCGGGATACATGTGGGTAAAAGGTATGAAATTATGAAATAAATATTAACTTGCTGGTAACCCTCTTATACTCCCCTACAATCCCCCTAATAGTTCCTGTTTGAGGGAAGTACATCGAGGAGACCAGACGTGATGAGCAGGTGGTGGTGGCAGGGTTCTGCGAGCAGGTGTATCCTGCAAGAGCCAAGTAGCAGGGGAATAGGAGCAGGAGTATTCTGCTTGTCCACGAATATGCCATTCGGGAGGCCGAACTCCTGTCAGAGGCATAAGGTCACTCCTGCTAGGCATGGAGGCGAGGAGACGCAGTCAACGACAGTTGGCAGGACGTGCATTCCTATCCGAGAGTTAAGGCACGAGGGTCATCTCCATTCGCCGACAATGGCGGTAATGGGGCGTCCACACCCGAGAGTGGGGAGAATGACGGGCGTGGACTGCGGAAGATCTGGATTCAAAGGAAGCCTATAAAAAGGTAACCAACGAAGGTAAAAGGGTTAGAATTTTGGCTATTTGAACTAAGAAAAGAGAACTCTAAGAACGGAGATTATAGAAAAGCCATAAGATCTGTGGCAAGCGTTCCCAGAACCTTCACATCTGACTTGAGCGTCGGAGGGTTTACGCCGGAAAAACAACCGGCGTGCTCTGACTCGTTTCTGTGAACGCAGGGATACTTGGAGAAGAAAGCATACGAGGAGAGATCCTGATCGAGGTGAGGTTGATCGAGCAGATATCCTGGTCGTAGGACGAGCATAACCAGAATCTCGCATCAACATTTTGGCGCCGTCTGTGGGGACTTGAGCAAAAAGCTTCTGTTGATAGCAAGAAGAGGAGTGAAGCAAGTGAAAAGTAATGGAGGATGTGTGTGGATTTCACGGACCTTAATAAGGCGTGCCCAAAAGACAGTTTCCCTTTACCGAAGATCGATCAGCTAGTAGATTCAACGGCTGGACATGGTCTGCTTAGCTTCATGGACGCGTTCTCGGGATACAACCAGATTCCCATGTACGAGCAGGATGAGGAGAGCACGGCTTTCATCACTAACCAGGGTTTGTTCTGTTACAGGGTAATACCATTTGGTCTAAAAAATGCTGGGGCCACCTATCAGAGGCTGGTGAACAAAGTCTTTAAGCCGTTGATTGGGAAAACCATGGAGGTGTACGTGGATGACATGATCACCAAGTCCAAAATCCCGAAGGAACACGTCAGACACCTCGAGGAGACATTCGGGCTTTTGAGGAAGTATAAGATGAAGCTCAACCCGGAGAAGTGTGCCTTTGGGGTCGAGTCAGGGAAATTCCTTGGATTCATGGTGAGCCATAGGGGGATTGAAGCAAATCCCGAGAAAATCCAGGCAATTGTGCAGATGAGGTCTCCCCGTAACCTGAAGGAGATGCAGAGCCTCACGGGTAGGTTGGCGGCGTTGAGCAGATTCATATGCAGGGCTACAGATAAGTGTCAGCCATTCTTTCAAGTGATAAGGAGGGGAAAGAAAACAGAATGGACACCAGAATGCGAGGAAGCCTTTCAGAACTTGAAGCAATACTTGCAGCAAGCTCCACTGCTGTCCACACCGAGGGATAGGGACAAGTTATATCTGTATTTGGCGGTATCGGATCGGGCCGCCAGTTCTGTTCTGGTGAGGGAGGAAGAAGGAGTTCAGTATCCGATATATTACACCAGCAAGGCCCTGCTCGATGCTGAGATCAGATACCCACCGTTGGAGAAATGGGCACTTGCCCTTGTGGTTGCTGCTCGGAAGTTGAGGCCATATTTTCAAGCATTCTCAGTCTCGGTAATAACAAACCAGCCGTTGCGTCAAACTCTGCACAAGCCAGATGCTTCAGGTCGGCTCGTCAAGTGGCCTATAGAGCTGAGCGAGTTCGACATAGACTACAAACCCCGAGTAGCGATAAAGGCTCAGGCAATGGCCGATTTCGTAGCAGAATTTACAAAGCCTGAAGTATGTTTAGACCAACGAGATGTAGTTGCAGACAGTGGCGAAGCTCAAGTATGGCAAATGTCTGTAGATGGGTCATCAGGGGAGCAGGGATCAGGAGAAGGGATTGTATTGGAAGGCCTGGAGGGGGAGGAGATCTCTTATGCTGTAAAGTTAGAGTTCGCAGCAACGAATAACCAGGCAGAGTATGAAGCCTTGATAGCAGGGTTGGAACTGGCTAAGGCCGTGAGAGCAGATAGAGTGAAAATCAGAACTGATTCCCAGCTGGTTGCGAATCATGTCAGTGAAAGATTCCAACCGAGAGAGGAAAAGATGGAGCAGTACCTGAAGATAGTCAGGCAGATGATGGGGAAATTCGAAGCGGTGGAGGTGGTACAAATCCTTAGGGAGCAGAATAGTCGAGCAGATATTTTGGCCAGGATGGCAGCGGTAGCAGATCCAAAGATGCCAAAGTCGGTCCCTCTGGAGGTGAAGTCTATCCCAAGCATCGAGCAGAATTTGGAGGTTCTGCGAATAGAACAAAAATGCTCGTGGATGGAGCCGATAGTTTCATACCTTAGAGATGGGGTACTACCACCAGATAAGCTGCGAGCTCGGAAGATTAGAGCCCAGGCCTCGAGATACACGATGATTGATGGGATACTGTATCGGCGAGGATATACACTGCCGTTCCTTCAATGTTTGGACGAGGACGACGCGGATTATGTACTGAGAGAAGTACATGAAGGAATTTGCGGGAACCATTCTGGTGGGAGATCCCTGGCCCATAAGGTTTTAAGGCAGGGATATTTCTGGCCGACAATGCACCAGGATGCACAGGAGAAGACCAGGAGCTGTGTAAGCTGCCAGAGTTTTGCAAATTTCCCCAGCCAACCACCAGAGAAGCTCACTTCTATGGTCTCCCCTTGGCCATTTGCTCAATGGGGAATTGATCTGATTGGCCCACTACCAAAGGGACGAGGAGCAGCAACGCATGCCATAGTTGCTATAGATTACTTCACAAAGTGGATAGAGGTCGAAGCCCTTAGCAGAATCACAGAGAAGAAAACGACAGACTTTGTGTGGAGAAATCTGGTCTGTCGATACGGGATCCCATATGCCCTGATAACGGATAATGGCAGGCAGTTCGATAATCACAGCTTCAGGGATTTCTGCCAAAACCTCGGGATAGAGCTGAAGTATTGCTCGCCTGCTCACCCACAATCGAATGGACAAGTAGAAGCAGCCAACAAGACCATCAAGAGGCTTTTGAAAACCAGGCTTGGAGCAAAAAAGGGTGCATGAGTTGATGAGCTGTCAGGTGTGCTATGGGCATACAGAACAACCCACAAAACAGCAACTGGGGAGACACTGTTCGCCTTGGCTTTTGAACATGAAGCGGTCGTGCCAGCTGAGATAGGAACGACTACACATCGGACAGACCATTTTAATGAGCAGGAGAACGACGAGCAGATATGTTTGAATCTTGACCTGCTAACGGAAAAGAGGGAGCAAGCAGCCGAGCGATCAGTCATATACCAGCAGAGGGTTGCCCGGTATTATAACCAGAAGGTGAACATATGACAGTTCAAGGTCGGAGATTGGGTGTTAAGGAGAGTGAATCAGAACACCAAAGACTCGACTCAAGGAGTGCTCGGTCCGAATTGGGAAGGGCCATATAGAGTCAAGCAGCTAGTTGGTCCGGGAGCTTACAAGCTGGTTCGCATAGATGGCCACGAGGTGAAGCGCCCATGGAACGCAGCACATCTCAGGAAATATTTCCAGTAAGAGTCATTAATATTTTCAAGTTCTTTCTGTTCGTATTTGCCGTTATTTATTTTATGACCAAGCAATTTCATGTAAGTTGAATCTTCCAATTAATGAAACGTCGAGGAATTTCAGTCACTTGCAACCGACAAAATTTCTAAGGCATGCAAAGGCTCGTCAAGTCTCAAAGCCTGTTTATGGCGAGACAGAAGCCAAGCGTGCCAGGGTCTGCTCGACCACGCGAAGGCGAGCAGAATCCCCAAGCGTCGAAAAAAAAAAATTTTTTTTTTTAAGGCACGCAAAGGCTCGTAAAGTCTCAAAGCCTGTTTACGGCGAGACAGAAGCCAAGCGTGCCAGGGTCTGCTTGACCGCGCGAAGGCGAGCAGAATCTCAAGCATCGAAGAATTTTCCAAGGCATGTGGCAAAACCATATGCCAAGACGAGCAGATTCTCAAACGGAAAATAAGTCATGATTACAACACAAGAAAGTAATCAAAAACATCTTTGTTAATTGTTAGTAATTAATAGAAGAGATAATCGTCACAAAAATTGTTCATTACAGTACAAGAAATATATTAAGAAGATGGTGGATCAGTAAGCCGAGCAGCATCGGTTGGCTGGACCTCCTCAGGTGCAGGGGGGTATCACCAGTAGCATCCAGGGGGGTGCTCGCCTCGCCAACGGCAGCAGGGACTGCACGAGGAGGAGAGGTCTCCTCCTCAATCACGATCGGCTCTTCAGCATCTTCCTTGGCCGCTTCCTCATCCATATGTTGAGCAACACCAGCTGCAAGGTCATCCATCTTCAGATCAGGGTGTTGCTTCCCGAGGACAGCCATGATGCAACGATAAGAATGCCGAAGTCCCTGGTCGTACTGATTGTCGGCCTCCTTCTCTAAGTTCTCGACCTGAGCTCGGTGGGAGTCGCGGAGAGATTCGAGCTGGGCCTCATACATAGCCTTCTGCCTTTCCAGATCCTCCTTGACCTTCGTAAGCTCCTCCTCGAGGGTAATGGCCTTTGCTTGAGCAAGTGATTCTTGCTCTATCAGCTTCAGATTCTCGAGATTCAACTCCCCTGCTTTCTTCTCGGCCACGTCAGCTCTGGTCGTCGCCGATTGAATATCTTCCTTCATCTTCCGATCGTAGCGGCTAACCTTAGCCTTGTAATAGGTAGTCATGCAGCTGAGGTGGAAAGCGCTATACTGTATGACCCCCACCAGCTCACCCAAGGTGCAGCCGTCAAAGTCCTCCAGGTCCTTTTTGCTCACGAGTTTAGATAACTCATTGAGGTAGGGGACCAAGTGTTCTGCTCGGCTGTCAGGTAAACGAGATCGAGGCCCGACAGGAGGAGAAGAGGAAGCAGGATCCGTGGCTGCTCCACTAGTCTCCCCAATTTTGGCAGGAGCAGGAGGTAAAGTCTTCAAGGGAGAGACTTGCTGCACGATGTTGGCCCGCTTTGCAGAAGGGGCGTCCTTGTTCTGGTCCTTCTTCGTGGTTTGAGGTCGAGAACGTTTCCTGTTCAGAGCCCCAATCACAGCGTCCTCCATCTTATGGCCAGGTAGTATCAAGCGAGACTCGAGCAAGTTGTAAGTAGTTAACAGCTCTCGGCTCGGGCAGGAATTGACTAGCACAGCCTCAACCTGTTTGAGCTGACCAGGTTGGAGCGGGAAATGAACACCCCAGGAAACTACAACACAAACGAGCAGATTGGAAATGGACACTTGGTTAGAGACAAGCCAATAAAGCAAGAACAATTATGGATACAAGACATCTAAAGCGAGCAGGCAACCTGGGACCGTGAAACGGGGGGGGACCCGATAATCCTTCCCGTCCATTTGTGCAATCTGACCCCAAGGACCCCCAGCAAAAAAGAACTTTCTCTTCCAATTCCCTCCACCACCAGTAGGGAGGTCGGTTATAGGTTTTCTGGTCTTGGTACTAGATTGGAAATAGTACCAGCCGGCATCTTTGGGGCTGCTCTTTAGCTGGTACAGATGCTTCACCTCATCAATTGTGGGCTCGCTTTGGCAACATCTGTCCCACAATATGAACAGACCAGAGAGTACTCTCCATCCGTTTGGGTTCAACTGACCAGGAGATAGATTCAGCCCGTTAAGTATTCGGGCAAAGTAAGGTTGCAAGGGACACCTCAGCCCATACTTAAAGCTATCCAGATACAGGGTAACGTATCCCCTAGGAGGCCGGCTAGGAGCATCCTTCTTTCCTGGGATCTTAAGAGGTATTTCACCAGGAATACTATACCTAAGCCGGAGGTCATCGAGCTCATCAAACGTGGTCGTGCACGTCATATAATCAATAGCGTAATCCCGCGATAGGGCTCTACCTCCTATTGTACTCCTCTCTTCTGGTCGCGACGCTCCTGATGGGGACACCTCACCAGAATCATCTCCTCGACCCTCACTCAAGGTGTTCTCCGAACCAGAAGATCCCTCTTCATCGCTATTTCCGCTCGAGGAGGTTGTTTGGGGAGACATCCTCCTAGCGCTAGGACCAACACTGGATCTAATGGGCTTTAAGGGGATCCCGGGGTCAAAAGCAGGGTCGGTGAGCAGACTAGGCAGGAAGTCCAACTCATCGTCGTCAACCTCAATGACCTTCTCTTTACCTTTCGACATTCCCTAAGCGCTAACCACAACACCACCACCAACTACTACCCGAACAAAAGAGAAGAGAAATTATCTACAACTATCCGAAACCAAGGAGATAGAAGAAGTACCTGAAGTAATGTTTCAGTCGGTGAAAGACAGAGATGGAGGCCTTTATGCCGGAACTTCTTTGCCGGAGAGACAGAGACGGAGACGGAGTGGATGATGAGTTTTCTGTACGAAAGGATTTGGGTTTCATAAAGGGGACGGACTCTTAGGTTGCCAGCATTTAACGGTACCAAATCCCAAGGGCCTCGTAACCGTTGGTTTAAAATTCAAATAAAGGGGCAGATTTCTGCCACATCACCTCGTCCGCAATTAAATGTGACACGACTCCTGGCAGCCTTTTCCAGCCCCACGCGAATGAGAACCGTTGAGTTTCTACTGCTGGTCCATTACATTACCCAACACCAGAAACTGGGGGACCTGTGTTTGAGGGAAGTACATCGAGGAGACCAGACGTGATGAGCAGGTGGTTGGTGGCAGGGTTCTGCGAGCAGGTGTATCCTGCAAGAGCCAAGTAGCAGGGGAATAGGAGCAGGAGTATTCTGCTTGTCCACGAATATGCCATTTGGGAGGCCGAACTCCTGTCAGAGGCATAAGGTCACTCCTGCTAGGCATGGAGGGGAGGAGACGCAGTCAACGACAGTTGGCAGGACGTGCATTCCTATCCGAGAGTTAAGGCACGAGGGTCATCTCCATTCGCCGACAATGGCGGTAATGGGGCGTCCACACCCGAGAGTGGGGAGAATGACGGGCGTGGACTGCGGAAGATCTGGATTCAGAGGAATCCTATAAAAAGGTAACCAACGAAGGTAAAAGGGTTAGAATTTTGGCTATTTGAACTAAGAAAAGAGAACTCTAAGAACGGAGATTACAGAAAAGCCATAAGATCTGTGGCAAGCGTTCCCAGAACCTTCACATCTGACTTAAGCGTCGGAGGGTTTACGCCGGAAAAACAACCGGCGTGCTCTGACTCGTTTCTGTGAACGCAGGGATACTTGGAGAAGAAAGCATACGATGAGAGATCCTGATTGAGGTGAGGTTGATCGAGCAGATATCCTGGTCGTAGGACGAGCATAACCAGAATCTCGCATCAACAGTTCCAACATGGGAAATTTGTCACCATTCCCCAAAGCTATCATTCAAACGTGCATGTAATGATAGCATGCATTCAATTAAACAAACAGAGTTAGTGTGAGGAGGAAAGGAAGTCAACAAAGTGCCAAACTATAAAAAGATAAATGATGCAAGTGTTGTAACAAAAATAGTAGTACAAATGGCACATATTTCCCACTTTAATTTTTTCTAACATCTCAATTCAAAGGAATAAAAATAAAAGTACAAATGGCCAATTTAATGAAGATAGAGAAAATAAAAATGATAGAGAACTAATAGAGAGCATGGCCAAACTATTTAAATTGATTAAGCTAGTCTAGACCGAACAAGGGTTTCCAAATATTTTTTTTTAAGAGCGATGATAAAGTACAACCATTTTATACAAATAAGAGTATACTGATTGATGTAGCATGAGAAGATTAGTAGTATAAAACCATTATGAGCCCACATAATTGAAAAAATAATTGTTATGACTTTTAAATTAATCTTTTCACGTCACATTAATTTGTATATACTAATTTGTACAAAATTATTTGTGGCTCTATTATATGGTTTTTATTGTAATTTTTTAATAAAATTAAAAATACATAAAATAAAATTAAAGAGGATTGTCTAATACATAATAGCCAGAGACACAAGATACTAACAATATAATTGTCCAAAATACAAAATACTAACAAGTCACATAATAGTTCAAGGAATACACAAAATATTAACAACACAACTTGTACGGATATTATATTAATGTATAAACAGAATCATTTTACAAAATGTAGCACTCAAGTATCGACATTTAATTTTGGGAAACAAGAAAAATAGAAATACTTTATTAAAGAGCCAAGCTAAACGATAAATTCATATCCAATTCAGTGTGCTCACAGTTATAACACCTTCTGCTGCTGCCGGCACATTTATAAAATAATCAATAAAGAAAATGAAAGCTTGTTTGAGGTGGAGTCTTTGCTGTTGGTTCGAGATGGGGGTGATGGCCTGCTGGGTTCACATGGAGTGAGTGTTGGGGTTTGCGACTTTGCGTCTCATGGCTGGAGTCAGTGATTGGTTCTATCAATAGCGGGTCAAGGCCCAAGGGTATGTGTGAGACTGTGAGTGGGTGTGATAGTGTGAGTGGTGTGACATGTTAATTTTAGGTTTTGTGAATTCCTTTCATTCCGTTGTCTTTTTTATTTTTTGTTTCGTTTGATTTTAATTTGTATTAGTGTGAGTAGTGTTACATGTTAATTTTAGGTTCTGTGAATTCCTTTCATTCCCTTTTTTTTCTATTTTTATTTCATTTGATTTTAATTAATAAAATATAAGTTGGATAGAGATTAGAGGGTCAAACCCTTAAGTATAAACAATCAAAATGTAAACTGATGCAAGTGTTTTGACCGCCAAAAACTTTTACCAAAAACAGATAAAGCCAAGGGTCAAGAATATGCCACGCAGTTTCTTCAAATTGAAGAAAGTATAAAAATAAATACAAAGTTACTTACCGAGCGAATAGAGAATTCATCTATAAATTCCAGCACGTTAATACATGCATACGTTTCAAAACCAGAACATTCAATTCAACCTATTTAGTTCGGGAGTTCATAGGAAAAATAACAATGACTATAATAGTAATTACCATTATTAACATCAAAATCACTATTATTGTTGTTGCCATTATTATTATGATTATTATTATTATTATTATTATTATTAATGATAATAATTAATTAAGATCAGTTTAATAACTTGTAACAATCCATTCCGATTTTAAGATAAAGAAAATATATCAATGACAATGCAATTCATTCCGATTTCGATTCCATATCTAAAGTAAACAATTCATTCTAATTCTAATTCTTATTCTTCATTCCGATTCCAACCCATCTTGATTTCACTTCATTCTGATTCTAGTCCATTCCGATTACTAATTAGTAAACACACCATAAAATATTTTTGTATAGTTTTGATCAAGGATAATTTAGTAATAATATTTTTTATGATTTAAAAGGTGTTGGAGTACATTTATTATTCAAATGGTCTCACCTAGCCGTCATTTTATGTGAGGATCATTTTATCCTTAAGAAAAAGTAGTCAATCAATTCTCAAATACTAGTTTTATAAAAGAGTTCTGCTATTTGAACTCCACGACGACAAAGGGACGACAGAAAAATCGGCATGTCAATGTCTGTTGTTTCAACTGCACTCACCATCTTTTGTCTATTACTTTTTTCATTTAAAAAATAAATAATCAAAAGAAAGAAAGAAAAGTAACAAAAAGAGATTACTTTTTTACAGTCATCTTTAGTTTCTCTCCATCTCTCACCTCTCATTTACTCAACGTGAGCTATCTGCATTTAGGAAGGAAAAACCAGTTCTGTCTCTGCATCTCGCTTATCACAAGGAAGAAGTTAGATTTAGATTTACAAACAGAGGCCTTGATAAAATTGGTAAGTTGGTGACTCTCACTACATTCAAATAAAATTTTTGTTGTGTTCTATATATTTAAATGGTTAGAATATTTAATTTAAATTGTAAAAATTCATAGATTTTTGCTTTTTATATATTTAGATTGTCATGAATTGTTATGATTTTTTTTTAATTTAAATGGCTGGAAATAATGGAATAAATTATAATAATTTCTGAATGTGTTTTATATATGTTAGGAGTTTTTAAATTTAAATGGCTAGAAATAATGAAATAAATTATAACAATTTATGAATGTTTTTTATATAAGTTAGGATTTTTCTTAATTTAAATGGCTGGAAATAATGGAATAAATTATAACAATTTCTAAATGTGTTTTATATATGTTAGGATTTTTTTAATTTAAATTGCTGAAAATAATGGAATAAATTATAACAATTTCCGGATGTGTTTTATATATTTAAGTTGTTAGGATTTTATAATTTAAATTGTTGGAGATAATGAATAAATTATAAAAATTTGTGGATGTGTTTTATATATTTAAATTGTTAGGAATTTTCGTTATTGGACAAAATGTTATATAAGTTTCTTAATACAAATGTTAATTATTTGTAGAAATGAAGTATTTGGAAAATGAGCATGCATTTGAAGAGTTGCAAGAAATAAGAGCTAACGATGTAAATGAAATTGTGGAACCGAACAAATGTGAGCCAGCTCTTGGAATGTTATTTGATAATCATGAAGAAATGTTTGCATTTTACAAAGCTTATGGTAAAAAAGGGGTTTCCTGTGAAGGTTCGAAGTACTAAGAAGGGGACCGATGGAATTGTAAAATATCCGACGTTTGCATGTGGGCGTAGCGGCAAGTCAGAAAGTAAATCTGCTAATGTATTGAAGCCGAAACCGAATGTGAAAAATAGTTGTGATGCAAAAATTGGAGGTTGTCTAAATGAAGATGGAAAATGGGTTCTTCGAACTTTAAATCTTCAACACAACCATGGATTGAGTCTAGACAAAGCTAGATATTTTCCCATGCAATCACAGAATTAGTGCAAGCGCTAAAAAGCGAATTGAAATGAATGATTGTGCAGGAATTAGAATTGCCCAAAATTTCAATTCTATTATTATTGGAGCTAGTGGGTATGAAAATGAGTCATTCTTAGAAAAAGATTGTAGAAATTTTATTGCCAAAACAAGGCGATTACAGCTTGAGGAAGGAGATGCTATGACGCTTTTAAAGTACTTCCAGAAAAAGCAAGCAGAATGTAATGTATTTTTTTTAGCATTGATTTGGATGAAGAGGATCAATTAAAGAATGTGTTTTGGGCAGATTCGCAGAGTAGGGCAGCTTACAAATATTTTGGAGATGTCATCACATTTGACACTACATATCTGACCAACAAGTATGACATGCCATTCGCGCCCTTTGTTGGAGTTAATCACCATGGACAATCTATTTTGTTGGGATGTGGATTGATTTCATGCGAGGATACGGAGACATTTACGTGGTTATTTGAGGCGTGGCTATCATGCATGTCTGATTCTCCTCCCATTGGTATCATTACAGATCAAGACAGGGCAATCCAAAGGGCAATTGAAAGCGTTTTTCTTACTACTAAGTATCGATGGTGTTTATGGCACATAATGAAGAAGGTGCCTGAGAAGTTAGGGGCTTTTAAAGAACGTGAAGGTATTATATCTTCCCTACTTTCTACTGTTTATGATTCACTGAGTTCTGATGCATTTGAGGAAGCTTGGCATTGCATGATTACAAAATATGATTTATGGGATAATGATTGGTTAAATGATTTGTACGAGGAGAGGCATCGTTGGGTCTCATGCTATTTAAAAGGCTATTTTTGGGCAGGAATGTCAACAACTCAGTGAAGTGAAAGTATGAATGCATTTTTTAATGGATTTGTTAACTCAAAAAAAAATCTGAAACAGTTTGTAAAGCAATATGAAAATGCATTGAGGAGGAAAGCTGAATTAGAATGACAAGCAGATGCCAAGTGTTTCAGTAAAAGGACACCATGTGTATCAAGATATGAGATGGAGAGGCAAGTCGAAGAAGTGTACACCATTTGCAAGTTTAAAGAATTTCAAGAAGAATTGACTGCTCTGATCTATTTTGATATCTCAGATTCTATGGGATCAATATATCAAATAATTGAATCATTTTGGCAAGGTCGGTGAGGCTTCTTTGAGGTTGTTTTTGAAGAAGCTGAGTGTGAAGTTAATTGTATATGTTCAAAATTCCAGTTTATGGGGATTCTTTGTAGGCATGCCCTTGCAGTGCTGATACGTAACTCAGTTGAATTACTTTCAGAAAGATACATTTTATCAAGGTGGAGGAAAGATGTGAGGAGATGTTATAATAAGCTGAAAGTTTGTTATGGTGTGCAAAATTTGACCATCCAGCAAGAAAGATATGAAAAAAATGTGTAACGCTTTCAGTGAGGTTGCAGACATAGCCTCTGATGATGAAAATAGCTATAAAACGGTGTTGGATTGGATTGAGAAAGCAATGAAGGATCTACCCAAGCAAATTCGCTGTGAAAGTGTGGGAAAAACTAATACTGGTGGAGCAAGTTGTAGCAGCAACAAACAAATTAACAGTGAGAGTGTGGAACGAACTGTTATTGGCGAAGTAAGTTGTAGCAGCAACAATGTTCAACTTGCACTGAATGATCCAGTAATGACACGTCGTAAAGGCCGTCCATCTTGCCTAAGGAAAGAATCTTCGATTCGTAAGAAATCCGTTCAAAAGAACAAGTCCGCACAAAAAAATAAGGTATGATTAAAAACAAAGATCTATTTTCTAATTAATTTGGTCTTAATTTAATTGTCTTTAATAATATTGTAGGATTTACAAGAAAATGCCCCATTATCTTATCATGTGCCTAATGAAATCTCCACACAAGGGAGCAACATAGCCACAATAAATTTTATGAATTTTTTCTTTTAAAATTTTCTTTTATTTCGAGGATATGTAATTAAGTGTAAGATTGCGCATATGTAGACGCTACAATAAGGAAGTACTATTTACAGAAATCTCAACCAATGCGGCACTATGGGCTATTATAATGTAAGAATTAAATTATTTAAATTTTAGTTTTAAGATTTTTATATGAATTTTACATATATTTTATTATTTGATTAGGTACCTATGTACCAATCCCAATTCGGTGGAAGCAACATTTATCAGTCATTTCCTTATAATTGGCACACAGTAAGTTGTTGTTTACAAGTTGTTAATGAATACATATATTTTAATATTTCTGTAATGTAATATGATGTTTATTTTTATGTATTATAGCAACCAGTCCCACCGTATACTTCGCAGTTGCATTATTCTTCTCCTTCGATGGCTTATCAAGGATCTCAAAGTGAGACTTTCCAACAGTTACTACAGTAGCAGTAGAGTAATGAAGATAACAATGATGATACTTGACTTGTATTTTGGCTTTAAATTGTAGTGATGAAATAATGTTGTGTTAAATTGAACTTTAAATTTTTAAAATTATGTTAGATTTGACTTTAAATGTTTGAAATTGAGGTGATGGAATAATGTTTTGTGTTAAATTGAACTTTAAAATTTTGAAATTATGTTAGATTTCTATAGCTGGGACAAATAGTCTTCCCTGTTAAGGAGGACTTCATCGTTGTCCACTTGCAATTTGTTTGCTCACACTGTCATGAAGTGATATTGTATAGGCACCGATGGTTTTGCAGTTGGTGCAAATATTTCTAGCTATGTGAAAGGTAATAATTCTTCCTCTTAAATTTTGTTTTCATACCTATGTCCACGTCTTTAATTGAACCGTTCTTTCTTCTTTTATACTTATGTCCATGCCTTTCTTCAGGTTCTCAATTCTGTTAAGTTATCAAATCTAATCGTCTTCAATTTATCACTGTTTCAGATTCTTGTATCCTCTTGAAAATGCAAAGCTAATGTGTGATACAATATTAATATAAATTGGAGGCTTTGTTTTCACTAGTAGATAACAGAGGTCCTGTGCAACGAATTAAAATTCACTTAAAGAGCCATGTTGCACAAATGTGTGCAAGGACATAATTTTACAAAATTACTTTTCTTATGTTACAGAATTCATATCTCATATGCATAGGGTCTAGAGGAAAACAATTCATACACAACAATCATTTTATTTAAATTTTTTAAATTTATACATAACACGGGGTACAATTTCATTTATGCAAAATACATATAGCAACGATTATCCCTAAAATACAACATACAATAGATAATATAGGCAGAATAATACAATCATTTCTGCCTTTATCAGTTTGCACAGCTTTGTTGCATGTAGGCACTTCAGTTTGCACCCCCTTTTCGAGTGTTTCCACAATAAATTTTGTAGTTTCTAACATATTGGATGTCTCTGTCAATTTTTCATGCCTTTTTATGTAATCATTGTAGGCTATTTCGGCATCCAACAAAGATTTATAAGATTGATAAGAATTCCCTTTGAATCCATTTACTTTCAGGCCAAGAATTGTATATGCCTGGCTTTCGTCCTTTGAAAACAACATAACAACTTTAAGTAGGCATTTGAATTCTACATTGGAAAAATTTAGATCAAATATTATCACAAATAAATATTCTAGACATTTATGCTAAGAAACTCCTAATGATAATATATATTGATATGAAATACAGGGAAGTAAGACTCTGAACTTTTTATGGACTTTGTTGATTTCCCTGCCCTGCACTTACATTGATCTTATGGACTTTTAGTCGACCATCTCTATTATAACCAAATTTTTATCTAACAATGACTTCAAACAGTCAATCAAAATAAATGTAATAAGTCACATAACTTAGGATTGAAATTGAACTGATTATTATGTTCTTCCCAATGTACTCCAATATGATTTTTTTTTCCAGAAAAAAGTGACTAGTCTTCAACTCTCAATATATTGTATATTAAGAATAGAAATTTATAATTTGAATATAAGAATAGAAATTTAAGTTGTGCTATAATAGAATTGACCACAAGAATTCCACAGACAAAATAATTTCAATGAGAATGATTTGAAGCATATATTATTCAAAGCTTGTCAGAAGAAACAAGTCTATTCGTAGCAGGAAAAGAAAAACCAAAAGTAACAACAAATGCAAGAAATACAGCTCCCCGAAGTAGGAAAACAATTTGGGAAATTATTTAAGGCAAAATAAATTATATATGGAAATTCTAGTTGCTAAATTATTCTTGCATCAAATAGTAACAAAAGGTAACAACAATTTAATGGTTAATTTTATGGGGACAGGAGAATAAAGATTTTTGGGAATAATTACCTTTTCATAGCAAAAATGAAAATTAATTAGAGATAATTTTCTTTTATATCAAAAGTGCAGTTTTTTTATTTTTTTAATATATCATCAGTGTGACAAATCGCAGTAAAAGATTAATAGAATTCGGAAAAGATTAATTAGAAAAAAGATTATCTGTTCAGCACCCATTACTAGTTGATACACAAAGATGATCTCAAACTGTCAATCGGTAGCACTGAGAATTGAAATAAGCTTGAATTGAACATGCAAATTATCTCGAGTTGCAAGGACCAGAATATTTTGATGGTATAATTAATTAAAGGTAATTTTTGACCATCAAAGAGAGCATAAATGGACTCTTCAGCTAGAAGTCTCAAAATTTCATCATCTATAAGATAAAATAAAAATAAATAAAAAGAAATACTTACGGATGGGTCACTACAACAGCAGCAACAAGCAACAACTAGAAGTCTCCAAAGCAGCGACATCATAGATGAAGAAGAGTCGATCATGTCCGTTGTAGATCTGGGCTAGGCGAGAACAAGAAGCGGTCGTCGTTCGGTAACAAGAAGCCGACATCATCCGGTAATGAAGCAAATGGGGCTGGGCGAGAAAAAAAAAAAAGGGGCTCGGCGAGAACAAGAAGCGGTTGTCATCTAAGGGGAGTCCGGTAACGAAGCAAATGGAGGGGGAGTAAAATGAGTAGAGGGGGAATAAACTAAGGAAAGGAAAATGAGTGGTTGGGGAGGGGGGAGAAATGACCAGCTTTCCATTCCTTTTTATTATTTTATTTCTTGTGGATCCACGCAAGACTAAAAGAAGCAGATCTCAATCGCGTGAAACGACAATTGAACGCTGCGTTTCTGTCGTCCTTTTGTCTCTTTGAGTTCGTTTAACAATCTCCTTTATAAAAAGTTTC